>NW_024467527.1:2254285-2564019 GCF_001890125.1 Aspergillus versicolor CBS 583.65 | reverse complement strand
CCCTAACCCTAACCCTAACCCTAACCCTAACCCTAACCCTAACCCTAACCCTAACCCTAACCCTAACCCTAAACCCTAAACCCTAACCCTAACCCTAACCCTAACCCTAACCCTATGGATGGTTAGCCTTATAAGTGCAAAAGGTCCTATCAGGAAATATTACCAGCATGATAGGACACTGCAACTGAAAAAGTTACTTTGCTCTTGAGGGTTACTTAGGGTTAACTTCAGCACTAGGGCCAGGTCTTGCTGTTCAATATTATGTGTAGGTTTGGTCAAATCCTGATGGAACCCAAACCCAACCTCAATTGGCGCTGTATCACGACCGCCAAGTACCATGCTTAAATCTGTTACACACCCTGGCCCAGAGGCTGACTCAGCCCTACTCCTCGCGAGCAGGTAGACTTTTGCGGAGGGTCTTACAAATATAAAAATAATAGTATAAATAATTTAGTAGATTAATAGTTATTTATCTATACTAAAAACATATAGATTAGACTAGGATTAATGGTGGTCTATCACTATAAATCTGCCTACTAGGCTACTAGCTCAGGTTAGGAGGATTACTCTGTTCCGCCTGCTGTAGTGAGTGGATCAGCCACCGGTGGTGTATTATCGACCTGTATCCCTCCTCGTTTAGGGTAGCAGCTATCATGAAACGGCAGGCACCAACCGCCTTCATGCTCAGGTGTCGCGACCCACGTCCGCAAAAGATATCGTTGTGGCTTTGGAGGAGGTGGATCTGTGAATCCGGTTCGCGAGTGGAATGTCTGGCAGCAGGACACGAACTGTATATCTCCAATCTCGCAGTCATAGACAATTCCATGTCGCTGGCAGGTCTCCTCCAGGACTTCCATTGCGTCCAGCTGCTCTGCAGAGAGAGGGGGGATTAACCCTTTATTGCTGAAGCGAGTCAAAGATTTGACAAAGTACGGGTCCCACCTATCCCATTGAGTGCGACATTAGCATAGTGCAATTTCCACCTGAGAGAAAGGGGCTCGCAGTCATACTTGACGTAAACACGCTCTTTGCCACCGGGTTCGACCATGAAGATGGGGTTCTTGAACCAAGGCTCTTGGCCATCTGTCACCTCGCCCTTGCGGTCGACATGCCAGATGGGAGAGGCCAACGTCTTTGCGACATCGGGTCTCTCTTTCACCAAGGCATTCCAGACTGTGTGTGCAGATGCACAGCCCGAGGCACCACCCGTTTCCCCGGGAGCGCAGAATAAAAGCCCAACGATATCTGTTTCGTCGGTGTGATAGAACTGACTGGTGCGTATCAGTATAGCACTCGCATAATGAGCTCGGGGGATGGAGGTGTTGGACTCACGGAGCATTTGTAGCTGAGATCTTGATCTTATCCAGATCGTTGTGATAGTCGGCGCCCTGGTTCGTCACATGGCCGAGGATCAGGCCAAGTTTATTCTGCGAGACGAGGTATCCAAAATGTACAGACAGTCCCATAATCACCACTGCCGCCTTGTATCTCCCCCACTTGTCGATGGGTAGACCACTGAAAACGATAAACCCACGTCCATTCAAGATATCGTTCCGAATGCCGGGCAAAATCTTTTCTAGCGTGGGGAGCCGGAACTTGTCCTTGAGCCGTGCACATATATGTCAGCCATATGATCCACAGACGGCGGCAGCTATTCAAATTACCTTACTGATACTGGTAAGGGGCGTCCCTGAGGCTATGAATGCGTCCACGGCGTGTAGAAGCTCTGCAAGCTCTGGCTCTGTCCACCGGTGAATCCATTGCTCTGGGTGCTGGATCATATGCATCGCTGTCCAGGCCGTTGGCCCGCTTAAGCTGCGCGGGAACTCCTCGAACGGGCGTAATTGACTTTCGATTGGTGGATGTTGGCCACTGGTACGAAGCCCATCAGGAAACAACTTGCGGTCCACCGGCACGACGCGAGGGAGGCCGGCAGGGAGACCCCGCAGGGCTGGCGCGATATTCATTTCAACTAACGTACTGATAAGACAGAGATTACAGGTATTCAAAAGAGGTGTTCTCACTGACAAAGACGCCAGTCCAAGGACGTGTATCTAGCATAAATACGCATTTGATGTTGCCGATAGGCATACTTCCGAATGTGTCGAAGCTCCGCGTACGCTATGCAAAGAGGATAAACCGGGCTGGGAGAAGACACCTGGCCTGTGCGTCATAGCCTTGGATCTGCCCAAAGTAGTGAGACTGATGGATGGCATGACCGGAGTACGATATTGGGTCTGCATGTTGATGATCAAAGATCTCTTCCTATGCCCTGCCACCTTCCTTGCCGTTCCATATTGGGCATGACAGGTTCGAATTGCAAACTTTCTAACAGAAAGGGAAACCCGCTTCTGGACACAGAGGCTACTTGGACGGAATAAGCCGACAACAGACGGAAGTTGGCCGAAAGGATCGAAGAATCAAGTACCCCGAATTGCGAAAGGTGAGTCCGTTTCCACGATTGAAATCCTTCAATAGCGCTTGCCCAACCACTGGACAGCATTCCACACCGATCTCTGCGGGCAGTGCAACCTTGAGAGCTGACCCCGAGCATGATTCTGGGCGTATAAGGGGGGGCGGGATCGGATCCGGTTGCTTGCGTCGTTGTCAAGCCCCGATTTAGCGAGACCGTCATATAGATGCTGTCAATTGCCCCCTAAACATCCGCAGCCTGATGGCATTCTGATTGGAAGATGACCGATGTATGGGGATTTCAACTTTGCTATGTGGACCTGGATGGCGTGATGCGATACCAAGCGGTAGAGCTACAGGAAAAGCTCTACAGGACAAAAAAAGACCTCGTTGAGTGTGATATGCCCGCATATGGCGGATGAGACTATCCTTTATTCCTGATAATTGCAGGACTCTAAAGGGTAGAGAGCCCACAGCAATACAATTATCGAAGCACTCAGAACTTTTCACGTGCATGAGCATTTGCTTCCCTGTCTACCCACTTATAGTCATTGTCTCGCCATTGAAATGGCTCGAGTTTCCCTTCGAACGTCCATGGAAAAAATGACGAATAATGAGCACGAAACAGTTCAGGCTCGTAAAAGAGGCAGCAATTTCAGCAATGATGCCTCACCCTTGCCCGTACCACCCCCTCCCGACGGTGGATTTCATGCTTGGGCGCAGGTTGCCTCCGGTCATCTGGTCGTAGCCCTGACCTGGGGCTACGCTGCCAGCTTCGGCGTGTTCCAGAGCCATTATGAATCTACATTGCCTAACCCTCCGTCCGACATTTCTTGGATTGGGGGCTTCCAGGTATTCTGCCTTTTGTTCATCTCGACACTCTCCGGCCGAGCAACAGACGCGGGGATGGCAAGGCCAGTGGTGGCTGCCGGCGCAGTCCTGCTGGTTTTGGGCACCTTCATGACTAGTCTAGCGACGGAGTACTGGCAGATCTTTCTGGCCCAGGGGCTTTGCATTGGAATTGGCCAGGGCCTCATGTGGCTGCCGAGTGTGACGCTGATCTCGACATATTTTATGCACCTGCGCGTCTTTGCTGTAACAACTGCAGCCACGGGCACGAGTACAGGAGGCATCATCTTCCCCGCAATGATTCAGCACCTGATCCCCAAGATTGGTGTGTCAATGGTTATAACACCAATTTCCTTAGGGTCATGGGCTAACATAATGATCAGGGTTTCCATGGGCCGTGCGGTGCATGGGGTTTGTTGTCCTTGCCATGGCAGCAGTCACCCTCGTGCTACTGCGTCCCCGACTGCCACCACGAAAGTCGGGGCCATTGGTTGAGTGGAGTGCGTTCAAGGAGCCTGCCTACTTGCTTTTCACCTTTGGCGTTTTCCTCCTATACTGGACGCTCTATTTCGCCTTCTTCTATGTACACACTTCCCCACCTTGAGATTTGCCATTGATTAAGCTGAGCGCATGCTAGATCCAAGTGTACGCGACCGAGGTGTTGGCAATCTCCCGAGAAGCCGGTGCGACATTGATTATCATCACCAACGCGCTGGGAATCCCCGTCCGCGCCCCCCTGGGATATCTAGCGGATCGCTACATCGGTCCACTCAACTGTCTCATCCCTTGCGTGGCCCTTTGTGGCATTCTCATGTTTTCTTGGACCGCCGTGCAGACCGTGGCCGAGCTGTACGTCTTCGCGGTGTTTTATGGGCTGGCGTCGGCAGCAGCGATGGCATTGTTTGTTGGAACTGTCCCCTCGTTGACAAAAGATCTTGACAAAATTGGCACTCGGGTCGGAATGGCGCTTACAATGATCAGCTTTGGCCCATTGACCGGTCCATCTGTGGCGGGGACATTGATAGCGCGCACCGGAGGGGGGTATCTGGCTGCGCAGCTGTGGGCAGGAGCAGCGTTGCTCGTCTCCGTCTTCGCTCTCGTTGGAGCACGACTCATCATTTCGGGACCACGGGTTCAGGCAAAGCTTTGAGGTCATAAATTCTAGGTAGTAGATGATTTACGCAAAGAATCGATCGATGTCCTACATGTAATACCCTCTGATCCGTAGCAAGAAGGCTGTCTCCTACGCAGAAGAGCTTCGGTGAGACTAGAAGAAGACTGCTATGGTAATTGATGGTTTGCTACTTACGGCAATGGCGCTGAGATAACCAGTACTGAAAGCGTGTATACTGGGTGAAGACATGGAGCTGGCAGAGGGTGTCAAACCTATGCATCCGTGTCTATCCCAAAATATCGGGCAATGTCGATCAGGCCCGAGCCGTCAACATCAATCCAATAATCGACAAATCCCTCTTGTTTAGCTTGCGCAACGCGTTCCGCATCCCAAGCCTCTTCCAAGGGGCGCGCGATGTAGATTGTCTGGAAGCCACACTTTTTGGCGGCTTGCAGGTCGTGAAGATGGGCAGCGACGAGGCAACATTGCGAAGTCTCTAATCCGAATCTGCGAGCCGCCGCATGATAGACTTCCGGTGCCGGCTTGTAAGCATTGAAATGCTCTGCACTGCTGAGGTGCTTGAACGGCAAAGAACCGTGTTCCTGTAAATCTTCGAGGAGTTTGATATTGCCGTTGGATAAAGTGGAGGTCGGAAACTTGGCATTGAGCAACGCAAGGCCTTGCACACTGTCAGGGTACGGATCAAGGCGATGCCAACCAAGAGCCAAGTGTTGGAGATCATCGTCCTTGAATAGATCCCCCAGACGCCGGTTGCCGATGATATTGCCCAGGGAGATGCGATTGTGCTCGTCTACCGAGACAAAGGGCCTCGATGGATCATAAGTGCGGCCGAAGTTCATATAAGAGCGGTGCCACTCATCAGTGATCTCATCCCAGGTCGAAGTCGCTAGGCTGGAGACACGTTCTCGCACATCCCGACCTATTTCCCGGGCTTCATCTTCCAGGGCCTGTTCTGCTGCAGCCTTCAGTTGGTTCGCAATGCAAAATCTCCACTCAACAACTGTCCCCAAGACATCGAAGAATAGCATCGAAGGGGTGCCAGGTCGTGACATGTTGAAAAGGCCTTAGAGGGATGGCTCATGGAATATACCTGGAATCTCGGAAATACGATGATCTCGACGGAGGGGTGGAAGAAAAGATGGACGACTATCCCTCCAGGCGCGGGGACCTTACCCTAAGAGAAGCACCGTCTCGCATTGACCTCGGGACTTATTGCGCTTACATGTGGCTAGCAGGGGTCCCAATTGGAGCCATTCGGGCGTCTGCATTCATGAGTCCACAGCCCAAGGGTTACCAGAACGGGATTACCGGCTGGCGCTCCAGCTCTCTTTTTTTAAAATCCTGATCCAGTCGGATCGGTCAGTTTCCGACTTTCTCGGCAACACCGTTATCGCCCGATCTGTTTGGGAACCGAGCGTTCCTGGGCTTCAAAAACGACATCTTGATTTTTTTCAGAGTGGACTAGCATTGTCATGTCTAAGATATATATATTCTTCGCCATCAATCTCGACTTCCCACCCCCCTGCACGAGAGAAGGAAACACTGCGGGATACAGTCACTAGAGGGTTACATATGCCGTGGCGGGCCCAAAGACTGCATAAGGATAACGTATTTTGCTAGGAATCGTCATCTATCATTGCTACCTAACCGTGTCATGAACTACTGCTGAGAGAAACCTGAGCTAACTTGACATGGTTCTCTGCCTCATTCAGGGCCTCTATTTGCCCTTTATTTGGCCGATTGCGATAACGAGACTTGATTGTGTTGATCTGTCTCTGGAAATCCATAATCTGAAAAGCCACAAGACTCCCGAGCAGGTGTAGCCTCTCACGTCGATTGACGCGATACGTGGCAACAGAAATGTCTGGAGAAGGCTCGCGCCCCTGCTGCGCTGAGTTTGTGTCGCTCAGACTACGTTGACACATTGCCTTGCAGCAATTCGCCATCCTACCGCAAATGCCGCCGATCTGTCGGGCTGCCATGGCAAGCAGCATGTTTTGCTCTACTCGAGAAGCACATCTGTCACACGAAATTAAAACAGCCAGTGTTTCGATGGAATTGCGAAGGTCGGCGAGGAGTAGGTCGAGGCGGTCCTCGCGCAAAGTATCTTTGCAAGTCAGCTTTTCCAGGAAAGAAACGGAGTTGAGCAGACAGCAATTGTCAGACTCTGTATGTGTCTTGCCCGGGGGCTCAAGCAGCGGCGGATCTGAACTCGCGCATGTCATATCATGATTATCGGTGGCCGTCGCCCAAACAATGTTGTCTTGTCCCAGGTCAACACCTTGCCAACATTCGGAATCGCCTGTGGTTGTGGTATTTGCTGGACCGAGCAGCAACGGCAACGAGGTGTCTGTCGTCGATATCCCTGGAAGCTGGTCCCGCGCCGCCATGGTACTACGTCTCCTGGGTGAAGTGGGTGAAAAAGGAGGCGTGCTTACTGCGAGGTCAACAGCGGCTATCACATATGTCAGCCAAACATGCTTAAGGAAAAGAGAAACGAAAGTGCTGACGTCTTGGAATGCCACCGCTGCTCGATCTTGATCTGCCAGGTGAGCTCTGCTGTATGGGAGTATCCATGATCCATGGCATAAACAGAGACTCGTCGATACAGCCATCGTCGAAATTATTCGCATCTAAATCGTCCAATATTAGATCTTGGCTAAATTTTTCCTGGTTGGCCCCGGTGCGAAGTTCTGCTTTATCGAACACATTCCGTGTGGGCGTGCGGTCGTTACGCCGAACGGGCTGCGTCGATGTAATGAATTAGTGACTCGCTGACAAGCACAAGATATACGACTGGTCTTTACTCACTGTCCGCGAGCTTTTGCCAGTATCCTGTCGCTTGGTTCGCCCCTGACTTTCGGGATAAACACAATCGAGTGCCATCGCTTCACATCTCTGGCATCGTTTGCGGTCTCCCGAGCAGCGCACCTATATTACCATCTTGTTAGGGTGTAACATCACGATAGACTGGAGAGGAAGACCATTATCAACCCATGGTTGCAGGTACGGGCCAGGGAGTTGGAACAGCCGTACTTTTCGGGATCGACAGTGAATGCAAGCAATGCGTATAGTGTCTTGGACGTTACGGCTAACAGCAGCGACAGGATCTGGATTCTCGATGAACTCCAGGGGTTCCCGATCAAGGCCGGTCGAGACCAGAGTGCCAAACATGGGAGGACTGCCCTTCACGGTGACGATTGAGGCTGCCACGGGCTGAACATAGTCTGTGAAGTGCGAGACTGGGGTCAGCAAGGAGTATTATATTGATGTCCGCATAAGCAATGTATACATTTATAGATACCCTCTGGGGGTACTTTTGATCGTCCAGTCAAAGGCCTGTATGTTTGATCTATAGTCCATATGGCGTACTCTGCACAGCCTTCAGGTTTAGAATTAGCCCCCGACGATAAGGCTTCCAACGCGTGACCATTCATATACAATGGCCAATCGCTTATCTTGTATGAGATTCGAGGCCGTCGGCGTTGTGGGCTCTAGACCTTGAAAACGACCTTTTCGTTTGGGGACCCCGGGTTTTTCCGATAACGAAGATGCGATATGGGGGCCAAAATCAAGGATGAGAGGTGCTGTATACAGAAATTGCCTGCAGAGGATGCTGTGGAGCGTGGCAGGTACATTCTCCAGATGGATCGGGCGTGACCCAACGCTGGGAGATCCATGCGACGCTTACGCTGATCTTGGTCCCGATTGAGGTGATTGGGTGTCAGCGCTGGACGCTTCGACCAGGGTCCAGAGACTGAAAGGTCCGCGATGACGCGTGGTGGGCGAGGCTGGGAGGCTAGCTCGTAAGGAATCGGGAACCCTCGGAGCCGCCTCGTCGCAGTGTCGCTGTCAGTCCAATTCACATGCAGTTGCAGTCTCGCATGTGATAAAGCCAAGCTGCGAGACAAGACGGGACGGTCCGTCGGCAAGTAGAGAGTCAGCCCTAGAGTGCATGCTGTATCTTTGCTGACCAACATCCATTACTACGTGTGGATCTTCCTCTCAGGTGTGCTCTTCCAAACATGGACAACGCCGCCAGCCATTTGCGGACAAGTAGATTGCCAGCATCGCCAGATGTGGACAATTGCCGGCCGTGTAGCTACAGTCGTAGTCCATGTTCCCCGGTCCAGAGCGAGAGGGGGCAAACACTTCTAACCCTGAATTCCAGTAGTAGCCGATGTCTCACGTTTAGCACAACTGTCACTGCTGACTTATTTCACCAGAATCATGAGTCTACAGGCCAATTCCACGAGCGAGCCTCACACGCAAGATGCCGGTGAAAAGCTACCGGCCAATGGTCCGTCGCCTACCGAGTCCATCAGCCTGGCCTACGATGGGTCCAATACACCGGAGGAAGATGCTGGCGGCGCCGTCGGCAAGAAGATGAGCAACCTCCGCTGGTTTTCCGTATGTGTTGGGCTATATCTGACCGCGTTTCTATACGGGCTCGACTCCACGATCGCTGCTGATGTGCAAGGGCCTATTCTGGCTTCCCTCGGAGAGCTTCGTCTCTTACCCTGGGTGGGAACGGGGTTTTTGCTCGGCTCAGTGGCCACCGTCTCGCTGTTCGGCTCGCTGTACACCAAGATTGAGGTCAAATGGCTATACCTGGGCAGCATTCTGACCTTCGAAGTGGGCAGTGCGATCTGTGGTGCAGCCCCGACTATGCAAGCCATGGTTGTTGGTCGCGTTGTGGCAGGAGTTGGTGGCTCAGGCGTCTATCTTGGGTAAGTAGGGTGATTGCACCGGAGCAGTGAGCAACCGCCGACAGCTAACCAAGAGGTATCAACTACATCTCCTTCTTCGTGTCCGCAGCCAGGCGGCCAATTTACACTGCTTTGATCAGCACGTGCGTTTTCACCCATGCCGATTGAAGACACTGGACATTAACGAGCATCTAGATTTTGGGGACTGGGGGCCGTCCTTGGGCCTGTTATCGGTGGAGCGTTCGCACAGAGTCCAGCAACCTGGCGATGGTAAGTTTGAGTTGCACGATCAGCTTCCAACATCATCCATTAATCGTGAATAGGGCCTTCTATATTAACCTCGTCCTCGGAGCGGTGACTGCTCCCATTTACATCTTCTGCCTCCCCCGCCACGGCACGCATCGCCACGAAAAGATTCTTCCACGCATCAAGAATCTTGACTGGCTTGGTGCATTACTTAACGCTGCAACCTACGCTCTCTTCATCATCTCCTGCACATACAGTGGCTCCACATGGGCATGGAATTCGGGCTCAATCATCGCTCTCTGGGTCATGACTGGGGTCACTATCATACTCTTTGCGATACAGCAGTGGACAGCATTCTTGACAACAAAGGAAGATCGGATATATCCCGTCTGGTGCCTCAAACGCCGGTCATTGATCCTCCTGTACATTGGAACTGCCGGCAGCAGCGCCGTCTTGCAGTGTAACATCTACTACATTCCTCTCTTTTTCGAATTTACAAAGGGTGATGACGCCATCTCTGTCTCGGCCCGGCTGCTACCCTTCATATTCCTGATGATATTTAGTTCCCTTTTCAGTGGGACGCTTCTGCCGAGATTCAACGTTTACGCGGTTTGGTACGTCGTGTCCGGAAGCATAGCGGTTGTGGGAAGTGTACTGTTGTTCCTCATTTCAGCTGGAACACCTCCGAGAAACATCTATGGATTCGAAATACTGACTGGTGTCGGCTGTGGCCTGACCTTTCAAGCTGCTTACGCGATTGCCCTGAGCAAGTCGCCGCCTGAGAAGGCCACGTCAATCTTGGGCTTCATCAATGTGGCCCAGCTCGGTGGCGGTGCTTTGGCATTGGCAATAGCAGGGACAGTCTTCCAAAACGTCGGGTTTGACAACTTGCAGACGGCCCTGGGTGGCAGGGGGTATTCGTCTGCGGAGATCCGCAAAGCTCTGGCCGGTGGATATTCGGCCATCTTAAATAACGGCCCTCCCGAGGTGCGTGCCATCTCGTCAGATGCGATCGGAAACACCATTGCCAGCGCTTTTGGCATCTCGCTTGGAGGAGGTGCTGCGGTGCTTGCGGCGGGACTTTTGATGCGATGGGAGAGAGTGGAGTTGGCATGAACGCATACAGGGACAACTGGCTGGTTTCTTGCGAGAAACGATAGAGATTTGAAGGAATAGACAATCTAGAATACTTGACAGGTTGGTAGAGATTTCGGGTTAATTCTATCATATTAACTTCAAAGTATATATATATTATATATAATTGCGATCTGCTTCTTGTCTGCTTATTTCTACCAGTCTTGCGACAGAACACGGCTACTATCAGGACCAAGGGCAACTTCTATTTATTCTTATAAAAACATAATATGCCTGCCTCACTCCTCACCCGCTGAGCCTTTGACCAATTCACTGTTGGCGGCAATCTTGCCAGCGACTTCAGCCAGTGGCATCGCACTCAAGATGTCAAACACGGAGATATCACTCTTCATGTCCTTCAGGGCGCGATTGCGAACCTCCACGGCCTGTAGCGAGTCAACTAGATAGAGAGGTTAGTAGAAGCTTACAGAGGTCGTTGCATTGGATTATCTATTGACTCACCACCATAGTCATACAGAGGCTTCTGGCCATCGACGTCGTCCACAGAAACGCCCATGGCGATAGCAACAAGTCCCTTGATGTTCTCCTCCACGACTGCGGCAGCTTCAGCCAGCGTTGCTGCACTGGCCAAAAGAGTGCCCACATCTTGCTTGTCGTTGCCGTCGCTGGCCTGGCTACCAGGATCCGCGATACGAAGCTCAAACTTCTTGTCCCTTGTAAATCCCCCGGTGCTTTTGTTGTGCGTGATGCGGTCTTCTAACCCGAGGATTACCTGGGCCGGCAGGTCCTGGCCGTCGGTGGTTGATCCTCGCATGATGGCGCGTAGGACGACCCCGAGCTCGTCAAGCGTTGTTTGGAGGCCACGCCACCCATGCTGATATCTACCCAGGTAGCCATCGAGGTCGCCAAACTCACCAGCCGTGGTAAAGTGTGCCGAGTCAGTGACCAAGCCGACGTCAACACTGGTGGCATTGATGCCGAGATGGTGGCGGGCGTGGTGAGCCAACGCGTCCTCAAACGTATTTCCCGCAGCGTAGTTGGCCTGTGCTGTGTTCCCAATCACGCCGGTAATGGAGGAAAGCAAAATAAAGAAAGACCCGTCATCAGGCCAGATGTTCGCCAGCAGGTTCCGGGAGCCTTTTGTTTTGGGCTCAATGGCACGGCGCCACTGATCAAAGGACATGTTATCGAAGATGCTGTCGTCGAGAACCATGGCAAGTTGGATCACGCCGGCAATCCTGCTGCCACGGGCTTTGATGGCGCTGAAGACTTTTGCAACACCGAGAGCATCGTTGACGTCGCACTTGAACGCTTCCACTCGAACAAAGCGCTCTGTGAACCTGTGAAGATCGTGTTGATGTTTTGCACCACCCGAGCGAGAGAGGAAGGCCAGGTTTCTGGCACCGCATGCAACCATCCAGTTGGCAATGTGTAGTCCAAGAGCGCCCAAACCGCCAGCTAGCACGTAAGTTGACTCACTGTCAAGCTTTAGTTCCTCGGCTGGGGGTGGCCGCAAAAGCACTGGGCTGGAGTCGTTCAAGGACACGACAGAGTGCCCAGGAGAGATCATGTCAACGGCGGCGCCGAGCTTGCTGGCAGACAGAATCGTCACTGGGGACGGCCCCTGCAGGATGTACTCTCGGAAAGCGTGCTGAAAGAGTGTGCTAATGATGGCGGGCCTACGCTGCATTACTGTAGTGATGTCAATGCGCGAAAATGTTACGTTGGTCTTTGGAAGAAGAGCTCCAGAACTGTCATTGTTCAGGTCGACAAACTGGCCAAAGTCGATCAAAGTCGACATCAAGCCAGGGACATGTACAGTGGCGCGCTGGCTAACGACGACGTTAACCCCACGCTGCTTGGTAGCAGTTTGAATGAGTGACACGAAGTTCTCTAGCCCAGCGTCAAAGATGTGGTCTTTGGAGACACCGTATCTCTCAGCGACGAGATCTCGCTCTTCTCTGTTGTCAACCAGAGCAAAGATATCCGCGCCAACGGCGTTGGCAACCTGTACCATGGCCTGGCCGACTGCACTCCCAGCATTATCCAGAAGCAGTGCTTGCCCACGGCGGAGATGAGCGGTCTCAATGAGTACATACTGCGCTGCAATAAGTGGCTCAACCAATGCAACAGCGTCTGGTGCAGCGAGCCCGTTTGGCAGCGGTGCAACCAAGTCCTGGCTTTGGCGGACATGCGTCCTCGCAGCAGCCTCGGAGAAGGCAACAACGCGCTGGCCAAGCTGCAAAGTCCTGACCGAGTCGTGAAGGCGGGCAATAGTTCCGACAGCGTGGCGGAGAGAGTTCGATGGCTGCTGCCCCTTCCCGACTGCAGCGTACTCGACCTTGATCTCGACTTGGTCTTCTTCAAGCGGTAATTGGGCCTCCTCGTCTGCAGCCCAGATGTAACCTTGATCTGTTGCCAACTTAGCTGCCCCCAGTGGCGTTGCAGCAGCGCCAAATGTTGACTCGATTGGTCTTGCGGTGTTGCTTGCTAGCTGAAGCTCGTAGTCGAAACCAGTATTCTCGGTGGCTCGCGGGATATAGATCAGTCCGTTGTATTCGGCGTATTCCACTTCCCCATCGCCGGTTAGAGACGCTCGCCACACATCGAGGACCAGGTCTGCGTATTGGGGCTTTGAAATGTCAGCGGCTGCCGACAGATCAAGAACAGGCATGACCGCAACGGGGTATTCGTTGCGCATCACACGAAACAGGCCCTGGGTGGTTGCAAATTCGATCCCGTTCGACCAGCTCTCCATCGCGCTGCCGTGGGTGATCCAGAAGAGATGGCCAACCGTAGAGATGAGTTTCTTGAATGTGTGGAACTGATCCTCGTTCCAGCTGTAGATGAGCGTCTTGTCAATTTCGAGGAGAGAAATAACATGCTTGCGAGCGAGTGAAGCTACACCCTCCAAGGTGAAATTCGTCTGTGACACGGAGTGACCGGCTCTCTCAAGCTTGCCCTGAAGCCCAGTCCCAAATGTGCTGATGGCTATTGATGGTGTTTCCGGCAGGAGGATGACGACCGTGTCGGGTAACTCAATTGCAGGGTTATCTGGTCTTGAACTGCAAAGGACATAGGTGTCATCATATGCCAGGCTGCAAAACCACGTACTCTCCGGCGGAATGGGAACGACATCACCTGGGTGTCTAGCAGAAGTCAGGCATGCCAGAGGCGCCAGCCTCGCCAGTGTGGCAGCGTGTTGAGGGACGGTTGGAACACCCAGAGCGAGAACAACATCATCATCTTTTATAGCCATCGTCTCCAGGGACTGGCTCTCCGATAGCCTCTGATATGTGATGGTCATCCTCTCGATGTCTTCGCCGAGGATACTCTTCATCATCTGTAAGATTGACTCGGATGCGGCGAGGGCAGTGATTCTCTTGGGTCCATGGCTTTGTCTGTTGAGGTGACGGAGGACATCGATACTGGTTTCAGACTCATCAAACAAGACAACGAGGGTGCTGATAGTCGCGCTTTTTAGGAACACTGAGTCAAGCCAGCTCCTCACCAACCCCGCCGCGTTGCTGGAGGGACTGTGCCTCGCGAGCTGCTCGCTGCTCTTGACGAAGGACGGATCAGGAATCCACGAGATGTTGGCGCATTTCCTGGTGGGACCACGAGAAGAAGCAGCATTGGAAGTCCCTACCCCCGTTTCAGAAGTTACCTGGCGAAGAGCAAAGCCCTTGGCAGTAAGCTTTGGTCGCGTCCAGTCCTCGTCAGAGACAACCAGCTCAGTGGTGATCTCGTGGCCATTCTGTGAGAGTAAACGACCGTAGCCAGAGTAGAGAGCCCCAGCCTCCTTTGGCTGATCATGGGCCACGTAAATTTCCTCGATGCTATACGGGACCGCGGCCTGTTTCATGGGTCGGCCGGCGTCGAGAGATGCAATCACCAAATGGAATATGGAGTCCATGGTTGCTGGATGGATAACGTGGGGGGTCTCGTACCCTCTGGGCATCGTTGACTTGGTATCTGGAACAGCCACGGACCCGTACGAGGCTTTCCCCGAGGGTACTGCTGTGAGGGACTTGACATTGCGAAAGGATGGCCCATACTGCATGCCAATGGCCTCCAGGTTCTTATAAAACGTACTCACGTCGACATTCACAGACTCTGCTTCAGAGAGTAGTGTTGTACGTGAGGCCACCAGTCTCCGCCATGAGGCATTCCCGCTGTCTTGTTCGATATCACTTGCTCCCTTCTCGTAGACAACAGTGACAGCGCCGGCGCAGTGTTTTGCCCATGGCGAACCGTTGGTCATTGAATATACAGTGAAGACCCATGACTGAGGTCGTGTTCTGTCGGGATAGAGACTCATGCGCGTCTCCACCGGGGTCTCTTCATCCAGGGAGATGACCAGGCCACGCTCAAACGTCACATCGTTCATGCGGAAACCTTCAATACTCCTGGACGGGTCGGCGGTACGCAATGCGCCTTCCAATGCCATGACTAGCATACCTGCCCCCGGGTACAGCACAGTACCTGTGATGATGTGATCCTCAATCCATGGGTTTTCCGAGATGCGCAGGTAGTTTCTCCATCGTGGCTCATGGCTGTTCTGGGAATCCTCCGCCATTCCCAAGTAGTCGTTGCGCGCGTGTGGAGGGAAACGGTACGAGCGAGACGCGTATGATTCGTGCCAGAAGCGCTTCGTGTGGTTCCAAGGATAGCTGGGCAAGTTGCAAAGCATTTGAAGCCCATTGCTCCCTGTCGGTGCCTGCTGGTTGACTTCAGCCAGGTTAATCGGGCAGCCAGCCGCCCAGAGCACACCGGCTGCGTTCAGAGCCGTCCCAGCTGCGTCTTGGCCGCGCACAAGCATGGATACGTATGCGGCGGACTTGGCGAATTTGTTGTTACTTGCGTCGATAATCTGGCGCACGGGTCCTTGAAGAGCTGCGTGAGGGCCAACCTCGAGGAAGCCTCCCCACTGTATTGGCACTGGCCGAGTGCCGCCTGCTGTGACGGTTTTGTGCTTTATCAATGCCAGCAAGGCCTGCGAAAACTTGACGGTGTTCTGCATATTGTTGACCCAATACTGGGGGCTGAGCTCCTTTGCTGAAGAGACAATGGACCCGGTAAGAGACGAGTACATCACTGGTGTCTCGCCTTCCACGTCCGCCTCCTTGGGTGTTATTTCGCCAATCATGTCAAGGTAAGTTGGCGAGACCTCGCCCATGTGAGGAGAGTGGTATGCAGTAGTGACCTTGAGCTTGCGGGCAAACCTACCGTTGGCCGATATCAGGGCTTCCAACTGATCAATTGCTTGAGCATCGCCAGAGAGCGTCACGCTGGATGGACTGTTGACACAAGCAATGACTGCAGAGCCGGCTGGAACCTCGTCGAGGTATGTTTGGGCCTCATCCTCGGAAATCCCAGCAGCCATCATTGCGCCTGGCTTGGAGACAGCGGCGGAACTGATCCCTCGGACATAGGCCAGCTTTATGGCGTCGTAGTGTGTCAGAAGCGATGCGGCGTATGCAGCAGCAATCTCTCCACTCGAGTGTCCGATGGTAGCCTTGGGACGAACCTCCCAGGAGCGAAGCAGGTCAACCAGTGCGACCTGGACCACCGTACAGAGTGGCTGGCTGTACTCGGGGCGGTTGACGTTTGCGTTGGGTGTCTTGGTCAATTCATCGATTGCGTTCCAATTGCAGCCCAACCCTTCGAGATAGGACTGCGACGCCTCGATGCTGGAGCGAAATCTAGAGCTTACGAGAAGCTCGCGTCCCATTGCTGGCCATTGAGCACCCTGGCCGGTAAAAACCATAATGAGGTTGCTGCCATGACGTTGCGAGCGCGTCGATGTTACCAGGCCATTTGATAGCTTTTCTGTGAGCTGAGATATCGAGTCTGCAGTTGCAAAAGTTCTATGCTCCAGGTGTGTGCGGCGCTGGGCAAGTGTGAATGCGAGATTCTCCAGCAAAGCTGGGTCACTGTTGCCCTCTGGGTCTTGTTGCAACCATGATTTGAGGGCTTCGGCCACTCGCTTGGCTCCAGTTTGGTCCTTACCACTCAGGACAAATAGCTTCTTGGATGGGCTGTGGGCTGTGCCACTGACCGATGTGTCTTCAAACCCAGAGTCTGACCCCGAGTCGCCGATGACCGTGTTGTGCTTGCCATCCAGCGCCCTTGATTGTAGATAGTGGTATGCATCGTCTAGGATAACGTGAGCGTTAGCTCCACCAAATCCAAAGGAGTTGACACTGATGCGACGCAGGCCTGGAGTGGGCCATCTGGCGACTTCCTGTGGGAGCGTCAGATGCCAATCGTCCAACTTGAGCTTGGGGTTGACTCGATCCACGCCGAATGTAGGGACCAGCATTCCTTTCTCCAGTAGCATGATGGATTTGAAGACGCCGGCAAGACCAGCACACCCCTCTGTGTGGCCGACAGTGGGCTTTATACTCCCAATATTGAGAGCGGGCTTTCCAGCTGCGCGTCTGGCTGCACCGAGAGTTGAAGCAATCGCGGTCAGTTCAAGAGGGTCACCGACGGGCGTTCCTGTCCCATGGCACTCAAAGTATCCTGTTTCCGAGAGATCGAGGCCAGCGTCCTCGTAGGTCTGGCTGATGAGTTCAGCTTGGGCCGTGGAGCTAGGCTGCGTCACACTGGGGGTTTTGCCATCGGCGTTGATGCCAGAGCCACGGATCACGGCGCGGATCGTGTCGCCGTCGCGTAGAGCGTCCGAGAGACGCTTGACGACTATGGCTCCAATACCATCCCCTCGCCCGTAGCCATTGGCACGGTCATCAAACGTGTGCGAAATACCCTCCGGGCTAAGCATGTGCATTGCAGTCAATTGGTGGGAGGTATTCGGATTGATAAGGAGGTTGACTCCGGTGACAAGGGACTATATAATCAGGTAAGTGACCAGGCTGGTACCCAGATGTCTATCAGACGTACCATGTTTGTTTCTCCAAGCCTCAGCGACTGGCATGCAAGGTGAAGCGCATAGAGCGAGGAGCTGCAGGCAGTGTCGAGGGTCAAGCTGGGCCCCTTGAGGCCAAAGAACCAGGACACTCGGTTTGCGGTCATGGCTTCGCTTAGACCTGTTGCTGCTGGATGTCCGATGTCGTAGATGTCGTGCAGGGAGATCATTTCGTAGTCGTTTGTCATGCAACCGACGTAGCAGCCCGTACGACTGTTGATCAAAGTCTCGATGGGGATCCCAGCTGCAATCCAATTAACTCTATCTTTGGAGGTGAACGGCTGTGCGACTGACCATTTTCAAAGCTCTCATAAGATACTTCGAGCAGCATCCTCTTCATTGGGTCCATAGAAGCAGCTTCTTTGGCCGTTACAGAGAAGAAGGGCGCGTCAAAGTGGGCAATATCCTGCTGGAGAAAATACCCATGCTGTGGACTGATCCCACCCTTCCGGTCTGGATCTGGGTGATGCCATATATTGCAGTCCCACCGATTTCTGGGGACCGCACCGTGGCCAGTCTTGACCTTGCTGACCATATCCCATAATGATTCTAGAGAGGACGCACCAGCAGCAAAGCGACATGCCGTCCCAATAATGGCAATGGGCTCCTGCTTATCTGAGTGGGAGACGTCCATGACGAGAATCAGTGCTGCGACAGGCACCAAACGAATGACAATCACACTGTATCCAAGGGTGTGACAGGGAATGAGATTCGCATGCAGCCTTATTAGCAGTTGAATTCAGTGTCGCTGCGGAGATCCCGCATCGTCGTGTCTTAGCACAAACCCACCTTGCTCACAGCTTTCAATACGCTGATCAGTTTATACTGCACTCCGACTAGATTACCTGTGTAGCGAGAATATGCCGATGGACGGCATACCTGTTATGGTTGGGGCCGAGACTCGAATCCAGCGCGGCGTGCTGAATTAGGCTGCGGCCTGTTTCCAATCAGAGAACACGGAAGAAACGCCTAGACGCTGTTCTTTCTTGCCCTCAATTGCCGTTGCCGACTATTCAGGTGTGAGACTACTCAAACAAGAAATAAAGAAAGAAAAATGAGGTTTCTGTGTCTCCATGGTGCTGGCAGCTCGGGGGCCATTCTCGAAAGGCAAATGTCCAACCTGCGGCGTGAACTCGACCCCAGCTTCGAGCTCGTCTTTGTCGACGGGCCATTTGAATGTGGAAGAGGGCCTGGTGCGTGAAAACAATCTTTTTAACACTGTGGCTAACAGCTCAGATGCAGGCGTCTCAAAATACCTGACGGGGCCATACTTTTCTCACACCCAAGGCTATTCCCCAGCCAACATCGCCCAGGCAGTCCGCTATCTCGAGGAAATTCTTGACGATGAGGGCCCCTTTGATGGAATCTTTGGCTTCAGCCAAGGCTCAGCGCTGACCCTGTCCTATTTTCATCAGCAACAGACGGCCGGCAACCCGGTCCCAGTCAAGTTTGCATGTCTTTTCTCGACTGCTATGCCATGCAGCTCTGATGCGAACCTGGGCTACGCCGTTATATCAAAGCTGCGAGCAATGGAGTACGACGTGACGGACAGAGTAGAGGCCACAGGGAAAGAGCTGACGAGCGAAGAGCGCGAATTTGTCGAAATACTTCAACGCACAGTCGTCGACGCTGGCACCCAAGATCCCCAATTTCCGTGGACTGATATGGACGTATATCGCCGTGGTGAACTGGACGAGATTCCTCGCGTGATGTATTCGTCGGCGCTGGCACAGAAAATTCAGGTTCCTACCATCCATGTATGGGGCCAGAATGACTTTGAGTATATGATCCAGATGGCGCAGCTTTCCAGCGCTCTTTGTGAGCAGTCCATATCCAAAACAATTCTACATAGCGGGCTACACGACATGCCAAAGAAACAGAATGAGGTCAAAGCCGTACTTCGGGAGATCAACTGGGCTTTGGCACAGACATAGAGACGGGGGGACAATAAGAAATATATCGACGAAACCACTCAAAGTTCCCTTTGCAGAGCCATTGTTCCATGAAAATTGTAATGTCAGTAGTAGTGGACGCGAACTCTAGCTAGGGCGAGTTCAGATTGCGCGAGATCTCGGGCTGTCCCCATTTGTAAACCACCGCCACTAAATATATATACCGCGACCTCCGGACGGTATGAGCAGGCAAAACTACTCTTCTACTAGAGGTGGCCACACAATCATGAAAGCTGCACGAGTCCGACCCACCTCCCCCGAGGGAACGCCGTATGGGTTCCCTGGAAATGCTGCCCCATCGTCCGCCATTGAAGTTCACGAGGACGTCCCCAAGCCACAGGTATCTAAGCCTGGCGAGCTACTGATTCAGGTCAAGGCTTCTACTGTGTACAAAGACAATCTCGAATGGAACGAGCTTTACCCGCCGAACCGTGCAACACTGGGAAATGACTTCTCGGGAATAGTCGTCGCCGTGCACGAAAGCGAGACGAATTTTCGAGTCGGGGATCATGTATACGGTATGACGCATGCAGGGCGAGGAGGAACCTGGGCCGAGTACGCCATCGTCACTACCGAGGAAGCAGTGAAGAAGCCGGATACCCTGTCGTGGGAGGAGGCTGCTGCCATCCCCGGGAGTGCTCTCACCGCTGATCAGGCATTGTTCAAACATGTTGGACTCGAGAATACAGCATACAACGGACAAAAGCGGGTTCTGATCACCGGCGCAGCAGGTGGCATTGGCACGTTTCTGGTGCAGTTTGCTGTACTGGCTGGACACCATGTCGTCGCAGCGTCCAGCTCGAACCAGCGGAACGAGGCATTCCTACACTCGCTCGGTGCCCAAGAAGTGGTGGAGTACAATGATCTCGGTATATTAGACAAAGTCGACGTGGCTGTTGACTCGGTAGGATCCCAGGTACTTGCAGACTGCTGGGGCGTCATCAAGCCGGACGGCACCATCTTGTGCTTTGACGCCTGCAGCTGGGGTTTCAGGGAAGAGCACAAAGCAAAGGGCATCAGTAAGGGAAAGGATGGTGTTCGGGCACTTTACATGATTGCTGAGCCTTCGGAGGAGAGTATGGCGCGCATCACCGAACATGTCGCCAGTGGAAATATCAAAGGACGTGTATCCAAAGTGGTGACTTTGGATGGCGTGCAGCAAGCCTATGAAGCTGCTCATTCTAGAGGGGTCGGTCGTGGGAAGATTGTGGTGCTGATCTGATGTACTTCATCCTTGACAAGTATATAACTCTATTCGAGTGTGTGACTGGACACTCCATACAGCTGTAGAAGACACATAGATCCTCAAAGGTTTATTTCGATATTAATCTAAGCTATAGCATACTACAGTGTGTTCAGTTCCCAATCAGCCTCGTCTGCCTTGGCCACGCCCAGCCGTTGGCTCAGGATGACCCACGCACCACAGTAAAGCAATAGTCGAAAGGCTTTGGAGTCTGCAGCCTCGCCCCAGGCAATTTCCATCGCCTCTTGGATCGTGGTCCACCTAACAAACCCCAGGTTCTTCACGGCCTCCTGTGTCAAGAGCATCTGGAACATGCGATACAACGGCCCTTCTTTCGCCCATCGAGTCGGAGCCAGAAAGGGGTGCTTTTTCCGCCGGTACAGCTCATCCGTAATAAAGGGGCGTACTGCCTGGCGGAGGATCCATTTTTCATTGAGTGATTGCAAGGCAACGCTGGACTTGGTCCAAATAGGGCCCAATTCCCCGGCATCACCTGCGGTGTCGGCTGAGTAGCGCAGCTTCACGCTGGGGGGCAGCCGGTTGACATATTCGGTGAGGTGGTGGTCGAGGAATGGGGTGCGCGCTTCGACGCTGTGCGCCATCTCTGTTCGATCGCCCAGACATGACAGAAGAACGTTGGCTAGCGAGTTCTTGTTCCACATGTACATGGAAGTGTGGAGGGGATGCCATCGTGAGCGCATCTTGGCTTGCACGGGCTCGGGGTACGAGTTGAGGATGGTTTTGCGACAGTCTTCATTGCCTTGCTGTGCTTGTAGCCATGGCGCAAATAGCCCAGCGCTGGGATGCCAGGCCAGCAGATTATCGCTCATAGCTGCTGCCCCGGCACCTGCGATCGATGGGAGGGCTGGTCGATTCTCGTACGCCGTGGCACCCCCTTTCTGCCATATGCCTTTCATCTCCCGCTGCGCTGACTCGAAGATGTCGCTGCGAAGATGGCTGTGTTGAGATAGATGAGAGTCTGCGAGAGCTTCATCAGCTTCTCGGAGGAACTCGCTGAAGAAGTATGGATAGCCTGCAAAGTGCTCGTCGGCGCCTTCGCCCGTCAGGACGACCTTGACCCCGTGTTCTTGGGGCAGCGTCGAGAGGGCAAATTTGGCCACGAAGTTGAGGTCGAAATGATGATGCTCGCAGTGGAAGACAGCATCTTCGAAGTTTTCAGCCAGCGTTTCCTCCGTGATCGTCCTCTTGATGGTCTGCACTCCCAGCCATTCCGCGGTGCGCTCGGCAATAGCTGCTGTCTGTTAGTTTGCATGGAACAGATATCACCAGCCATCAGGACTGACTTACCTGACTCGTCATAGCCAGAGATTTCCGGGAAAGCCACGCTGAAGCAGGTGACTCGAGTGGTCTGTTCGTTTCCAATCAGGGCATTTTCCTTTCGTGCAAGATCAGTCACTATGCCCGCAATGGCAGAAGAGTCGATCCCCCCCGAAAGGTATATGCCAACAGGCACGTCAGCACGCAGGCGAAGCCGGACAGACTCGACCAGCCGCTCACGCACGCCAGCGACCATTTCGTCGATGCTGCGGATCTCCGGTTTCCTCTGTGGAAAGAAAGTGAGCTTTAAGGTGCGTAAACTGGTGCTTCAATTCACCAACCTTGTCTTCATATTCAGCATCCCAATACTTCACCTGCCGCACACCACCATATTCTATCGTTTCAAGGTAGTGTCCAGGCAGTACCTTTCGGACATCACGGAACAACGTTCGCTCGTCAAGCATCCAGCCGGCGTCCGCAATTGCACGAACGTCCCAGCGAGGTTTCCAACCCAAAGGCAACAATGCCTTGGCCTCGGAAGCGATCAATAGCTTGGACCCGAGACGAGTATAGACCAGGGGCTTAATTCCATAACGGTCTCGTGCGGCTATTACTCGCTGAAAGCCTGGACGAGCATCATGGAGCACAAATGCGAATTCACCACGCAGATGAGTAAAGAAACTGGGGGTGCCGAAGATCTGGTAGAGCGCCAGCACAAGCTCGCTGTCACTGTCACTCTGGAAGGCATATTGATGAACCGTCTCACACTCATGTCGTAGGCGATCGTAGTCGTAAACCTCGCCATTCACCACAACATGAACCTGGCCGTCGCTGCTGTGGAGAGGTTGTCGCCCGGCAGATGATAGATCGTTGATGGCGAGCCGACAGTGGGCCAACCCGACCTGCTCGGTCTCGTTGATCCAGACACCTGAATCGTCCGGGCCGCGGTGGGAAATCATATCGAGTGAAGCTTGAAGCTGCGTCGCAAGAGGATTTGCTACACCGTTGGTCTCTTTATGGGAGCTGGTGTTCCCCTTGCAACCAACGTCCGCATGTTTCGCGCAGCCATTACTGGTCTGATTTTCAATGCCAGTCGGAGCAACAGAGATGCACGCAGAGATTCCGCACATTATGGATGCTTCTTGGGATCACCTCGAAAGTTGGAAAGATGCTCCAGGCACGCGCACCTTTGACCGATACCAGGGCGGCCACATGTAGTGATCACACTAACGCCCAGAGTTCAACAATGCTAAAACGAACTAGGCAAGCAGCCGTTTGCAATCTGGTTACTGGACAAGCTCAATCCGAACCTCTTTCGCACGCCGCCGGCATAGCAAATCGGGGCTGCCGACGGGGTCATCCAAATCTGGCCACCGCTACTTAGGGTTACAGTAGGGAACCGGGCAGGTCGCAAAGAATACAGAAGAAATGCTGACCAGTCAGAGCATTATCAGACGCATTTAATTACAGATCAATACTACAGACGTCATTTAGAATGTAACAGAATTACAACAAAGTCTTAATTGTAATGGCAATCAATGCATGCGCCTTGTTATCCCCGCGTAGAAATTCAGTGGCCGCACGACCAGGAACTCAGGATCATACATGACTGCCTCTGGCGATGAGTCGTCGAATTCGTATCGATAGGCCAACTCGACTAGAACCATCTTGACCTGTGTGAGCGCCAAATTGAACCCTACACACCCGCGGCCCCCTGCTGCGAAGGGTGTGTACGACCCCTGGCGAGCCATTTGCGCTGCAAGACCTTCTTGCGCCCACCGGTCCGGATCAAACCGCTGCGGATTCTCCCAATGGGCTGGGTTCTTGTGTAAACTAGGAAAGCACGCAATGACAATGGATCCCTTTGGAATCAGGTACCCCCCGGGCAGAACCGCGTCTTGTTTGGCGTTGCGGGCTGTCTGGAAACTGGGGCTATGCAGACGGAGAACTTCTTTGACGAAACAGTCGAGAAATTTCATCCCGTGGATCTCGTCATAGGTCCAGCGACCATCGTTACTGCTGCGGTGTCTGGTAATCTCCTCGAAGAGACGTTGCTGATTCCCAGGATACCGCACGAGGGAGTACAGAGCCCAGGAGAGCAGAGATGAACTGGTGGTGAACCCCGCGCCACAGCTCACTACCACGTTTCCTAGAACCAGCTCATATGGCATCCCTTTGCCTTGCTTGTCGCGAGCGCGATACAAGAAGTCAGCGACGCAGGCAGCGCTCTGGATGGCATTTGGCTCGGATAAAGGCAGAGGGGGACCGTCCTTGCGAATGCTCTTCTTCATGGCCTCTTCGGTTGTGTCCAGCACCTGCTGCCGGACAGTTTTCAATTTGGTCGTCTCGTTGAATGGAAGGTACTTGAACCACTGGGGCCGCATTGACGATTTCTTCATCAGCGAGAGATACTGGCCAAATAGTCGAACGGGAAACGAGGGGGGCGTCTGGGGCGACTCAAACTGCTTCAGGTCCTGGTTGAGCATGACTCGCCAGACAATCTGTGATGCAAGCTTGAACATGTATTGGTAGACATTGATCGCGAGATTGGCGTCGGCCAAGTGATCGAATGCTGGGAAGATGGATTGTGCCGCATCCTGGATCAGCGGCATAAAGTGGGCTATACCGCGTGGCGACATGGTCGGGGGTACAAATTTATGGCTTGGTGCAAACGCTGGAGATGCGCTGTCGCAGGTAAAGAGGCAGTCCTGGTCGGCCATGTAGTGCAGTGGGTGTGATGGGCTGGATGTGGCCTTGGTGAACAGTTGATCCTCGCGCAACACATGGCGGGCAATGGCCGGATCATTCGTGTGGTAGATGGTCGTTCCCATGTTGACTGTCTTGATCATTGGCCCGTAGAGCGAGAATAACCGGTCATAGTTTCCGAGGACGTCTGGATATAACTCGTAGCGGTTGCCAACGAAGGGTATGAGGCGGGGCCCGGGGGGCTCACGGATGGACTCATGCGGTGTTGCTCGCACTTCCACATTGTGCTTGATGCCCTGTAAGTCTGAAATTGGGCTGCCCTGTTCGTTGACGAGCCATATTGCTGTCCTGAGTTAGCCAGGTCTACAGGCGCCCTCGTTGTTGGGAAATGCACACCTTTTGTATCAGTAAATCCAAACACCCCAGCCAAGGTCGCTCTGAGTTGCTCTATGCTGGAAAATTTCGAGACGTCTAGACTGTGAGAATAGACATCGTTTTCCTGTCCGATATGAAATTCCGGATGCATTTTTGCGGCCGCAGTACACCCAATACCACGAGTAAAGTCAACGATCATCTCCCTTGGGAATTCTGCACACTAAACTGCCTGGCAAGACGTCTGCGTATGGTGCTCCGGCTTTGATCCATGCTGACAAGGTCGCCGATTTTGGCAGCGCGGCCAGAGATTCTTTTGGGAAGCCCGTCCGCGGCTGTCCACGTTGGGATGGGCACAGTGCCCGATTGGAAGATTGGTTTCAAGTAATGATAACCTCTGGCCCCAATGAAGCCTCTTTCGCTTATTCTGAACTTTCCTGTCTCCTGGCACGCGGCGACCATGACAGTCTCCCCGCTGGGCAAAAGCATCACACTCGAGCAATTGGCGGACCACAATACTTTACACTCGTTATGGATCGCGGTTCATGGTGTTGGTAGACTACCACGAAATCCCTGGAATACCTTAACGTAAACCTGACCAGCTTTCCAGTATACGATCTGACAGCCTTCAGCTCCGACCACCCCGGCGGCATTGATGCACTCGAAAACTGTGCAGGGACAGACGGTACAGAGGCGTACGAATATGCCGGTCACCGCGA
Organism: Aspergillus versicolor CBS 583.65; assembly: GCF_001890125.1. NCBI lineage: Eukaryota > Fungi > Ascomycota > Eurotiomycetes > Eurotiales > Aspergillaceae > Aspergillus > Aspergillus versicolor. Next base: position 2,538,372 of record NW_024467527.1, on the reverse strand, counting down.
AGAAAATACGGCCAGAATGCAACAATACCGTGTCGGCAAGCTGGTCGGAAGCCCCGGGCGAGCTCCTCCAAGTGCCCACGATCCCATTGGAAACACAAAGCAGATTGGTAGCAACCAGACTATCTTCTCTCCCAGGGCAAAGCTGGCAGTGAGTCTATTTACTGCGTACGGTGCAATGGCTATGACATACCGCCACGTTCTCCCAAGACTGGAAGTATCGCAGCTACTCACTACGAAGGTTGACTTGAGCTCTGGACATGGGTTCTTGACAGGCATAGTCATTGCTTCGTCAATGAGCTTTGTTGGTTTTAGGTACCTTTATAAACTGTTTCTGTCGTCTCTTGACTATCAGAATGATGTATTTAGCTTTCCACCCACTATACCTAGAAAAGCCCGAAGATAGGCAATAGACTGAACCGACACCCGCACACTTCCCTCTAGCTTCTAGTAGTTGCGGACATCCTGCACATAGTGATGGTTCTCTTTCTCCTGGCTATGCCCAAATCTTGTCATTTATTGAATATATATCGCAAAAAAAGCCAAGTTTGATCCTATATACATCGGATAGAGGCATGAACCAGCAAATTCAACTCCCGAACACTTCAGCCCCCCTCGGATCAAGTCACCCAAAGCCACGACCCAATGGTTCATTTGTTCCGCTTCTCCAGGCAAAGGTATAGTGGGCCAGCCTGCATTGCAAAATGCTCATACATGCCTTTCTCGAAACCAGCCACCGGGTCGGTCCGACTAGGGGCAAATCTCAGATTGTAATGCATGACCAGCCTCGCGATAGTGACGCGGATGTTGGTTAATGCTAGATGCTTTCCAGCGCAATTCATGGGACCCAATGAGAATGGTGCTATTGCATTCCTGTCCTTGATCAACTCTGGAAGACTATACCATCGTTCCGGAATAAACTCATTCGCTCGCGGGAAGATGGTCTCGTCTGATCCTACGTTAATGGGGGTATGATCAATCATATACGGCACAGTAGGATCTACTTACCTCGTCCAATAACGTACTGGGGGGCTATCAGTTGTGTTCCGCCGGGGATAAAACGACCAGCGATGATGGTGCCCTCGGGGGGAGACAACCGCGTTGGGTGGCTGGGACTTGGTGGCCACATGCGAAGTGCCTCTTGAACAACCCCATTTAGCAAGTCAAGGCTTCTGATTTGATCGTCCATCACGAGTTCATCCGGAGACTGCGGAACATATGGCTTCAACTCGTCGCGCAGCCTGTCTGCGAGCTCGGGTCGTTGAGCAAGAATCCACAGGATGCAAGACATGGTGATTCTGGTGGTATCACTAAGCGGGGAATCAGTGAATTACTCTGTGCCTGATCAATATCTTCCCAGGACCACCGTACCTTCCGGCGTTGATCAGTAGGTGTGATTCTCCAGCCAGGAGGTTTATTGCTTGCTCGTCGAATACTTTCTCCTTCCTGCGGTATGGGGCAAAGAGGGCACTCATCACGTCTGGTATCTTCGGCTCATTCTGTGTAGAGATTGTGAGCGGACCTCCTGATCATAACCCTAAAATAAGAACAAACCTCCCATCTCGTACGCATTTCTTCGGTGCAGTACTTCAGCATAACCTTCAAGTCCTTATTGCCACCAGGGAGTGCACGCAGGATGTGGAAAAACCACATCGGCAGATGAATACCGATAACGCTCATTCCATTGTCGAGGATGTCCATTGCCCAGTGGTGCTCCTTGGTATCTAGCATGCCGAATGGATGACCAAACGACAAATCACTCAAAACATCCCATGAATATAATCCCAGCCAGTGGTTCACATTCACTGGCTGTCCGGCGTGAGCATCGAGTTCATGTATGAGTCTGGCCCTATATGGATGGATCCGTGTCTCATAGCTCCTGACAGCCTTTGTAGAGAATGCTTGACTCCAGACTGAACGCAGCTCGGCGTGCCCCTTAAAGGTCCGGCGAAGAAGAACCGAGTCTTGTGGCCGAGTGAGGTCGTACCAGGGGCCCTTTTGGCACACCGAATCGGCTCCGAATATTTGTTGGACTGCCTTGGGGTGTGTAATTGACAGCTCTTGGGTGCCAATACGCACAAAGTAGCCATACTTTCGGTGCAGCTCGTGTAAAGTATTATACATCTGCATTCGCCGAATGGAAAACGTCATGTAGAAGCTGCTGATTCGTGCGATCCATGGTCCAGGAAAGATGTTGAGTGGGTGTCGAAAAGCACGGTAGAAGAAAAGACTCGCATATAGGCCCAAGAGAAACATGCCATCATACAAGCATGACTGCTTCAAAGCAGCCTCCAAGGTGAGGCCTAGTCGATATTGCAGGGCAGCGAGGACTGCAAATGCGATGGCGTGTATTTGGATGTATATTATACCATGCAAGTGGTGCTCACCGCGGTTGAAGTATCCCACGTAGCAGGTGGCCCCAGCAGCGAAGGCGAACGCTTCTAATGCGAATTGCATCTTGTGCGAGTGGATGGAGCTGGAGATGTCTGTCTCAATGGAGAAAGTATTGCAATTTTAAGCAATCGCGACCTTGTATGCGCAAAGCCTTAATCGCACGAACTAGCAATTTTGTATACCTCACCATCATTCTGGCTTTACTGTACGCGGAGAAAGCCGAATTTGGAAAGGGCCGCGCTCAACTGAGTGTATTACTGTTCCCACTTGCAACTCACCACACAAATAGGCTTGACGTGTGATGTAATATTAATAGAAGTATTTAATTTATATGTATACCATTTAAGCCAAAATATCTGAACATAGACTGATTTTAGAATGCTTTAATATTACACTTGGAAACATGTTGACATTAGAATATATAATCATGTTAAGTTGCTCACTGTCCCACGTGGTTCAAGTATAAAACAACAACAACCTCTATATTTTATTGAAGAATCAGAAATTTGTATAAATATAACTTATAAAATTAACAGTCCTCAATTTTTATAAGGCTTAATAGCAAATACCAAGCCAGCCAGCCCCTGATGTAGTCTGGTCCCTAGTCCTTGACGGATCGCCCCTGATTGGTCACTGCCGGGTGCGTGCTCCCATGGTGTTGGGTGCGTGCCGTCCATGTCTACCACTCTTTTCTTCTGTCTCTCTAGATTAGATTGGTCAGCTTCGCTCCCTCCTGCCAGTACACGGTAACCCCTTCAACCTTACTCACCCACCTCCGCGCCCGCCATGACTGACGTGATCGTGTAGGACTCACCAAGGGTGCGGTGCCAGTCCACAAGATAGGACATTGCGGGTATGTGGTGAAGAAGATGGAGGAGTCCACAGAGTTTTATTGCACAAAGTTCAACTTCAAACCCTCAGACGTGTTCCTTGGCGATGACAACCAGCCCAACATGATCTTTCTCCACGTCGACCTGGGCAAGATGTATCCTGAACACCACTCCTTCTTCCTCATCCGGCCCACTGGCCCACAGCACGCAGGATCGCCGCACCATGCCGCCTTCGAAGTCGAGAGCATTGACACGACGTTTGTTAGCCATGAGTATCTCAAGTCGACGGGCTATGCGAATTTCTGGGCAGTTTTTAGTGTTCAGCCGTCGATCGCTGATTGGGATAGATAGTGGCCTGTGGGAGGGCTATGTGAGCCTTTTTTGCCTGTTCCCGGACGCGCTGCAGCATCTGCGCTGCTATGGGTACTCGCGCCACGAGCGTATGGAAAATCATGAAGGTTGCAGCAAACATGTTACTACTTTCAACATTTTCTAGGTCGGCGAGTAACGCAGATAATGCGAGGTCTGCGTACCGTACAAACGTGATTGGCATATACTTTTCGGACCACCGTGACGCGAAACTTTGCAGCAGGGAACAGGTTGTTCGCGCACATGAAAGCCTTTGGGTTGTGGAGTTAAACGCAAACAGCCCATTCATTTGGCTGATATTCTCAGCTGCGTTGCATAAACTTATGATGGCGCTGGAATAGCGCAGACTGGTGCAAGGGATCAGTAATGACAGAAAGCGAAGGTTTGTCAACTCACCGTGCATCAAGAATTCCTAACGAGTACTCGTCGTTTGGAGTCACCTCCGAAACACACCCTGGAAGGTTCCCTGCCCACTTTTGCAAGCGCTCATAGTATTCATTGGCTAATTCATGGGTGAACCAGGCATATTCGGCGGAAATCGCTTTTGAAATATCCCAAAGTATGAGTTGCAACTCGACCAGCTCAAGTGCCACACAGTCGGCATGCCCCGGTATCGATTCCGCCATCATCGGATACGGATGCCAAAGGTCTGCGCCACCATGGGTGTCACAACTAGGCCTGTGCGCCGGTTCAGGTAGAATCAATGACTGATGCATGGTTGGCAACGCGACACTTGTGCTGTTAGATAGAGCCGATTTCCCCACTAGATGCACTTACGGAAGTAGGCTTGACACACCATTAACGGCCGTCTCGATGGCCGTTACTAGCTCCTGGGATTTTCCATCGCCCTTTGCTTTGGCTGCATTTCGCTGAGCGAGCAGCTGGGCCGAGCAGCTCGCAATTTCAACAAGATATTGCCAGCCGGCCATATGCTTGCACATCGCCCATAGGCTGTGGCCACAGTCAGAAAAGGAAGCCCGAGGGGTATCAGTTCAAGTACCTGATGTATAGTTCACATCGACCCTGGAAGTTTGTGAGAGAAAGCCTACCATGGTCCTGGTCCAACAATCTCCTTGCCTCGGCAACAAATGTCGATGCATCAGGGGTGATATTGGCTTGTGGCAGACTCCCTGCTGGCGGGTCCAGGTAAGACTAGGACAGTCAGCCCACAGCATTCGTGGAGAATACCCGGTACATACACATGCAACTGCCAGCATTGCATTGACAAGGAACGGAGAGCAAAAAGAGCACTCTAGACTGCCAGCCTCCATGTCTCTGAGGAACAGATCGCGCTCGATCCACTTGTGCACGGGATGGTTCCACGTGAAGTACAAAGATATCAGATGAGAAACATAGTCACTATCATCCGTAAGCAACGTCCACGGCCGTGCGGGTACGCGATACAGGGGACTATTGTGAGTCTGCTACCATTAGCCCAGGTTCAAACTCGTACGTCCCCCAAGAAGGAGGATGCTCACCCCTTCTCCAGGCTGGCTCTCCGCTGGTAGGTGCTGCTCCAGGAAATCTCGGATTTCATCGAGTGAGGCGTTGCTCTGAATGACATTCAAGATGCTACTGGATTCATTATCGTTATCAGCCAGAGTCCGCACCAATCCATGTAATAGTGTACGATCTCGCCTCAGCACATTCACTCTGCGGTCGAGGGCTCCTTTCTTGCGACCGTCGCTGGCCGCGTCGACCACGCACTCTGCATTCGCCCGACGGCAGGGGTCGCATGGCACTCCCCCGACGCACTATTATCTGATCAGTGGCTGAACACGAACAAGGAGCAGTGGCAAGTGCCTTGGATTTGTTCTTGCGGCATTCAACACAAGCGATTGACGCCTTTGTCCCCCGAGGCCGCGCGGTGCTTGGTGGTTGCCTGGAAGTTCCCGAGGGCGCGGGCTGGATGGGCCGCAGGGGACGCGATGACATGTCCACTTGGTGTCCAGCGCAGTGCGGTCCCAGGACGAGGCGGATTTAGTCTCCCGAATGATGACTCAGTAGGGACTAGTATAGCCCTAACCCGGACATCCTTTCCAACCAATCGCTGCTCAGTGGTGCGCGTGTGACGTGGTTGTTTTGCTAAGCCCTTGAGGCGGGGTCTTCTTAATGATCGAGGGGAGCATCAACAAGGCATCTGCCATATTTTACGGTCGCTTTCAGCCCTCGTGTCCAGCGCGATGCCTCGTGGATCACACCGTCCGCCCTCTACGCCGGCCTCTGGCCCTCTCTTAGGCCGTGGGCCGCCGTCCAATGTGCCCCCTCCGACCAGGAAAAGAAAAATCACTCACGCGTGTGTCTCGTGTCGGGCGCTGAGGACAAAAGTAACCGCCCTGCCGCATTGTACTGAACACTAATAATGTAGGATCTAGTGCAGTGGGCATCCGTGCACCACCTGCCTGCAAAAGAATATCGAGTGCGTGGTTGACCGGGAGAGCGACCAGCGCAAGAAGATCCCCTTAAGGCGGGAGATGCAGGAGCTTGAGGAAGATCAGGCCCTCTTCATCCGTCTTCTACGAACCTTGCGCCATCGCCACCCGGATGTCGAGGCGCTTCTGGACTACATCGCTGTTCAAAAACCCTCGCTGGCTGAGATTAAAGTGTACATGGACCGCCATCTCAGCCGCCAGCTAGAACAAACGCCGGAGCTGTTGGAAGCGTACAACGAGCTCACCCAGGCCCAGCTGCCTGCCACGACGTCGGCCAGCCGAGCCTTGGACATCGCCAGGCTGTGTGATATTCCTCCTTTCTCGGGACGCGCTGATGTGTGGACCACTGTCACGAATGATGATCAGTTTGTCTCGCACCTCCTGTCCCTCTTTTTCACCTGGCATGCCCCCTTCTTCAACTATATCAATCGAGAGCTTTTTCTACGTGATCTACAATCTGGCAGCACGGACTCGACGTTCTGTTCCCCGCTGCTTGTCAATGCCGTCCTCGCTGATGCTTGTGCATGTTTCCCTTTTTGCCCTATGTGTGGCGGCCGCTAACCGGCCCTATCCAGTCTTACTCGGATTACCCAGAGGCATTCGCTGTTCCTGGTGACGTTACCACAAAAGGGGAGCACTTCTGGAGACAGGCCAAAGAGCTTCTGGACGCCGAGGAGGGGGAGCTGAGTCTGACTACTGTACAAGCAATTGCACTCCTATATTCAAGGTGAGCGGCGTAATATTGTAACTTCAGCGCATGTTAACTGTGCCCAGTACTTCGATCATGGGTAAAGACCGCCTAGGATGGTTGTATGTTGTCCGAGCGTCCAAAGCGATTCCACTTCTCCGGTCTTCGCATCGAAAGGGCGCCCTGACTCCAGGAGTCACCTCAGAAATGTTGGATCGTTTAGAGTCGGGCTTCTTTGGCGCATCACTGTATGTATAATTCCGTGCTTTAAAGCCAGACAGTAAGTAACAAGAAGCAGGTTCAGCTGTCTGGCCATGCAGAAACCCCCAGAAATGGAAGTCCCGAAGTGTGATCGACTTCCAGAGCATCAGCACGAGGACACCTGGTTCCCATATCCGAGGTTACTCGACCCGGTTCCCAATCTGCACACCAACTGTGTCACCAACCAGAGACGAGGGCTGGGAGAAATTAGCTGGGAGATTTGCCAGGGGCTCTTCGGCGATGAGGGCCGGCCACCGGTGGCCGACATGGAACAGACAATCAACAAGTCTTACGAGCGTCTCCAGCGCTGGGCTAAAGACTTACCAGATTGTCTCCGACCTAATAAGGACTCGCTTCCCGAGGTGTTGAGTCTCCAGTAAGAACCGCGATTCTGCCGCGCTCTCTTATTCCCCAGGGTCTTCTCTTTACTAATCTAACCAGCATGCAATACCACACGATCATAATGACGGTGTTTGCATTTCTCAAAACTCCAGACCCAGCGGACCCCCCGCGAATGCTCTCCAGGGCCACCGCACGCCATAGATGCATCTCCGCCGCCCACGCCGTCAGCAGGCTAGTTGCCACTCTGAAAGCTCACTGGGGCGCTGACCGTCACGTATACAGCGACCATCACTTCATCTGTGTAGCCCTGTTCATGCTCATCGACGACTTAGCCCAGAAGCCCAGCCACGATGCCTTCCTCATCCTCGCCACGGCCGCTCTCCCGCTGAGCTCTCGCTCTCTGATTCTGAAGGGAATGTTTCGGCAAGTACAGGTCATGACAATCCAGGCGAACGCGTCGCTATCTCCGCAGATTACGCGTGTCTTCAAAAGGTTTGAAAGGCGCTTGTGGCGGCCTGAAGATAGGCGACATTATAGCAGCGCATATCCGAATTTCGCGGCCGCATTGAGGCAGTAGGACTCGGGTAATCAAGAGGATTTTGAGATGGATGATTTCTTGCAGACGTGGAATGACTTTACGATTGGGCAAGCGGAAGACTCTTCTGCGAGTGAGCGGGAGATATAGGGAAATCACGTCCGACTACAGAAGCGGGAACTATATTTATATTCATTTAAAACCGGGTAACAGATGTAGACTTGATGAGTACGGAAATGTGAGGTGAACGCAAGTCATGAGCCCTGAGTTTACAAACTGTGCTCAAAGCAGTCTAGCACTCGATAAGTCTTTGCAGTGGGAACTCATGTTTATGAATCAGGTAGAATATAATGATGATGGTATTCGACAGGCGTAAGCCACTCAAACATTATGCCCTTCTCGTGGGCAGCCTTGCGATCCAGCTGGAGGTCTTTTATCGCAGCAAGTCCATCTCCGATGAGACGGTGCGCTTCTGCGGTGTGTTGACTATGCCACCCAAGTCAGCCTGCTTAGGGTTAAGTAAATAAAACTCCTTCGCCAAGTATGTTCATTCTGGAGTATAGATAAGATTCCGGCTTGACGGTCTATATATATCAAACAGAGCACCTCTCCCTTTCCTACAACCGGAGCCTATACCGAACACATTTAGGCAGCCAATAAAAGGTCAAGAACTGAAGGTATAGTCCAACAGCAATCCTTCTGTATAGTAGTGCAAAGTAACCTTATCCTCAGAGTTACTTATCGCGTGTCTATCCAATCATTCTACAGTCATCATCGTTATCACACACAACGTGTAAATCATAGTCGCCACACTTCACTTCCTTTCCTCCAAAGGCGGCATTGATAGCGCTGCTGATGTCCTCACCACTGCAAAAAAGTGATGTCTTGAACCCGGCGTTCATCGTCTTGTCATCGTTGGCGTAGTGGCAACCCCAACCTGTTGGTGCGCAACCTCTGCCGTTGATATTGTCGAGAAAGCCAGAACCGCAGGTTTCGTCCGTGAAATCGCTGGCATCGTTGATGACGACATTCCAATAGCCGAACCCAGCTTCCCACTTCCACATACATTGCTGGTCAAGGCTCATCTTCGGGTGCTTAGGGTTGATATAGATGCCTTTGCTTTCTTCACGAGCGTGCAGCACTTTAGGATTCGGCTGGGCGGGGGATGCTGCTGCAAGTGCAATGACAAGACTAGCAAGGCTAATCTGTTGGAAATGCATGGTTGAGGTGGAAAATAGCAAAGCAGACAATAGTTGTAGGTATAAGTTTAGTGGCAAGAAAAGTGTGTAGATGGTTTGGTAAATTTGATACTGAATTATTGGGAATGCCTCCGCCTTTTATCTTTTGGAACGTCAATCAAGTCTCCCAAATCCCCAGGTCTCGACTGTCAGTCTTTCCATCTCGGTTTCGCACCGGTTGCATAGCTGCCATGTCATCAGAACGTGGCGATGAGCTTTCTTGTTGACAAATAATCTCGAGCATCACAAGAAAAAGGCCCCGGGCAGTGCTCTGGGCAACATGGGTTCGAGGAGGCTGTTATAGCCCTCGTCAGACATACGCCCCGTTCTTATGTTTCAGCTGGGCCTATCCATCAGCCATATCCTCAATATGACCGAAGAAACGGCCCGAGCCGTACGCTGGGTACTAGAAAATGGCCCCCGGCAGTGCTCTGGGCAGCATGGATCTGGGGAAGATCAAATTATCTGTGACACTTCTACCCCGCACTTCTTAGCATTATCGTATTTTTATTGGCTCTACTAGTGTCCTATGTGACCCTGGAAGTGCTCTGCGCAATGTGAATCGAGGGAGGATGCCCAATTGGCCCTGCGGGCACCCAGTATACAACACCCTGACAGGGCTTTGTGGCTATATATTATAGATACATGAAAAGATTCTATAGTATATCCATATTGCAACTCTGGTCCATAGTCCTGTTGTCCTTACACTCTTCTCAAAGCCATGTTCGGTAGGTATTTTTAAAATATCAGCGAGGGGCAATGCTGAGTGGTTGACTCTGCAAGTTGTATCCTGTCGATGTGGCCAAGTCGCCCAGGCAGTGCGGCTGCCAGCTCGATGCCTGTGAAGCCTGCACCGCAAACCACCACGGCGTCGCGACCGAGGCTTGGAGGAAATGAGGGAAGCCCGTCAAGGTGTGATTCTAGCTTAGAGGCCGCACCCAGCGAATCGATATCAAAGGCATACTATTGCAGACCGGGGACGCTCTGGGACTTTGCGACAGAGCTCCCAGCTGCAAGCACAAGGCGGTCGTATTCGATGATTGACTCGACACTTCCGGCATTTCGCGATTGCAGAGTCAACATCCACAGTGCGCAGATACGGAATAAAACCGACAACTTTGGCAGGCTTGTTCAACACCTGCAAGGGCGAGGGCAATTAGACGCCGTGTATCTCGCGAGTAAGGACACTGCTGAATGTAATTGCACCACTGCGAGACCAGTCAACGCCCCAAATAGTCTGAACGCAACCAACCCGCCCATCACCTGGAAGCTGGCGGTCGCTGCGTGTGAGGAACCGCGGCCCCAGAGAGCAAAGATTCTGCTGCCCACAACAAGAAACACCCAGCCAGACCAGATTTCCCACCGGTACTTGCAGAAGCAATCAACAACGAAGCGGGCAATGCCACTCAAGACAAAGACGACGCAGCAGAAGATGGCCAGAAACAGGGCTAATTGACGGAATATTACCACACAAATAGACTTACCCACCTTGACTTGGCTTTCTAATTCTTGACGCAGCCTTAATAGGTTCCATGAGCCAGCTTTGATAGATATCTGTTGGGTTGTCTCGTTTTGAAGTAAACCAGACGATTTCAAACCCCAAAACATTTCTATGTGCCGGGAATTCAAATGAAGACACTTTCGTGTAGTCGGAATTTCCAATGTAAAATGAGTCCGCTTCAGACACGATGACACGGTGGCCCCTGTCCAGCACTTCTTCCGTGACACCATCGTGCCATGTTTGAACAACCCAGTCCTTGGAGATGTTTAAACATTTTCCCTTATCCGTAACGGGGTCATCCCATATGATCGACATCTTGCTGGGGCAAAGAGACTTGAGCCACCCAAGAAACATCTCAACAAGTTCGTTATCATCATCCGTCTGCCAAATATAGGCCACTTCATCTCCCCCAAAGTGATGGAGGGAGGACCCGAAGTATCTATCAACTGTTCCAATTAAACTACCTATATGATCGTATGTCGCATCCTTGGTAATGTCGAGCTGGGCGTTCGGGTGTTCTAGGTTTGGTTTCCCTACTACCAAGTCCTGCTTCCATACACCCCTAGGTGGCCGGTTCGATCAGCAGTTCAGTGCGCAGGCGCAGGGTAAACACTTTCAGAACATACCATATGTCACTATGGCCAGGCATATTGGTCTCCGGGTATACGTGGATGCGCAATCGCCGAGCATGCATTATCACATTTTGGATATCCAAGGGAGTGTAATATTCGCGGGTGTGGCTTTTCTGAATACTGGCATTTGTCAGGCCTCGATTCCGCCAGAGCAAGGGGAAGCTCTCTGCATCGTATATGTGCCAATGAAAGATATTAAAGTTGTATTGATTGAGCACGGTCAGCAGATCAATTATGGTCTGGACTGGAAAGAATCTCCTGCCCGTGTCCAGCATGAATCCTCGGTGTGGGTATAGATCTGAATCCATTCTTTGCACAGTGCTACCAAGCAGCTGGGCTCTGCCTATGAGCTGTGCGTCCAGTTATTTATAGGCCGCTTTGCGTTAAGGGTTCGTATCAGTGATGACGAATTTCCTACATCATACTATTAACGTCTTTGGCCAATGAGTGTTACTTCCAGATAAACGAACAAGTCTAGATTAAATACATGAGCTCCTTCTATGGGTTTTGATCACGCGTCTTGCCCCATTTGATGTTGTCTTGCTTCCACATTGAGTACAGCGGTATCCAGATACTAAAGACTGCGATCATGGGGAAGAACGGGATGTAAAACGGAATATATCGCCAGTCATTGCAGCAAATACATAGCACCACGGGTACGAGGCAAAACCCAAGCAGTATGGCCCATGTATACGGAGTTAGCAATAGTGCGATTACGGCGAGCACGACGCCCGCGGGCAGTGCCAGAGGCAGGACAAACACCATGAAGAGTTCGCAGCCGATGACAAAGATCAACATACATTGAATCCAGACTGATGCTTCGAAAGGGAGAACGTTAAGGTGAGAAAAATGGCAGTGGATCAGGGAGTTCGTCCATCGCCGGCGCTGATCAATGAGCATAGAGACGGTGTGAGGCACAGTCGTGGTACATTGGGCGGCAGCAAAATATCGCAGTCGACAGTCAGAGCCAAAGTACCGGATTGCCAGCGTTGATAAATAGCGATCTTCGCCAATCGATAGCAGGTTGTGCTCGTGTAGGGTCTTCTCATGGCTTCCCGCATAATCCTTGAGCAGCGTCGCGAGCAAGATAGCGGGCTGGTTGTTTGGCCATTTCAGTCGGTAGATAGTGAAGCAACCGCTAAGCACGAGGACATTCGAGCAGACACTCTCTAATGCCTTCAGCACAGCGTGCGTCAGCCAGTACTCGAACACTTGGCTGCAGGCGACAAAGCTGTCTACCGGGTTGTTCACTCCGGTGTAGCCGCACACACCGACGAGTGTTGGATCTTTGGCGAGCTGGTGGACGAGATACGAAATGCCCGTCGGTTGAATTTCTGTGTCGGAGTCGGCGACGAGCATGTACATGGCATCCCGAGCATCCATGTCCAGATTCTCGCGGATTTGGTACTCCATGTTCTCGAACAGTGGGCTCCAGCCTGCACGGTAGTTGGCAAAGTGCAGGAAGTTGTACACAAGCAGTTGCGAATCGCGCTTCCCTCTGTTACCAGGCTTTGGCTGCCCCTGTTCATCGTCTCGTCCAATCTTGACGACAATCACGTAGGGCACTTCTCGGAAGAAGCCTGTGAAGCAGGCAGCGAAGTTTTCCGACGTTCCGTCCTCGCTGAATGATGGATACGGCCTGGATCTGGTCTCAATTTCGGCTGCTAGCTCTGCTTTGTGGTCGAAGATATCCTCCAACAAAATCTTGTAAGTCGCCTTGTGCTCAGGGGTTGTCACTGTCCCGTCCGCCACAATAAAAAGAAGCTTCCGCTTTTTCGCATACGTCGACGAGACACAAGAGTCGATTGTTTTTCGGAGTACGTATTCGTTCTCATTATAGCAGGGTACATGCATAATAACCAAGTCGTCACGCTCTTCGAAAGAACGGCCTTTATAGCGAATGCGGGCAGCGCAGAGCGCCACCAGCAGCATAAACATAGCACCCATACCGACATATATGTATATTACATGGCGCACAATATTACAGAATTGGCCGTGGGCAGTAAACATACCGATGTGTACCTTGACGACGCAGCTGGCCACGGGCTGGATGATGAGGAAATAGCACAGCACCATGTAGATGACCGCAACGAGTATGCAGACGAATACTTTCTGTCGGAAGGCAAGACGGCGACGGAGATCGTTCATCTTCAGGGCCTTCTTGAGAAACCAAGAAGGGATGTAAAAGGTCAGACAGCGCGCAATCCATTTCCAGAATCCACGATATTCTCCAGGATTTATATACTCATTCGTTCGGTGCGGCTTTGTCCAGGCTCGGAACGCAGCGACTTGGGACTCGACAGTCTGGGGGCAAATATCTTTTCCAACCTTGATCTTGTTGCGAATGTATGCTAACGGGGGTATCTTGGGTTCGCGAAGGTTCTGGCGCTCAATGCTGGTCTCCTGCCTGACAGAGTCACCCAGCCCATCGTTATCAACGCAGCCATCCGATTGGCATACACTTGGAGGTGGGCACTGAGACTCTGGAAGCTCGCAGCAGCGAGCCCATTCATCAACTCCGTCAGGAGGTGTCGGGTGGCTGGTTTCCTCGAAGTCTGAGGAATATGTATCATGGCCCGCTTCAATATCGACAGATCTGCCGTCTTCTCGCGGGATATTTAGAGAGTGACTAGAAGCACTGTGACACGGGTGGAGAATACCTGCAGACCTTTGCTCTGTCATACTTGTGGTCGTATCTAGTCTTAATCTGAAGCTCGTTGCTGCAGTACAAGAATGGGCCGCAAGGGAAATATATAACCATGTAGGCATGTGGATGCTAGAATTTAGAGAACGTCAGTACCTCATCCAGACCCGTCGAGACCTGCCGGGGCCTTATCTCATCTTCTTTAACGTTGACGCTTTTGTTGTTGTTCATCTGCTCTGGTGGCACGCCAGCGCCGAACCGTTGACAGGCCTCCGTGTGATATCCCCTCTGTCTAGTTCGGAAGAGGGAGATAGCGCCTACGAGCCTCTATGACAGTATCCCTGCTGTCACGAACTGGAATTGCCCTAGTTATGCCCAATGATATGGCCTGCGCGGTAAGTTGGTACGTGGTCCAGCGAGAGATGCGGAACGAGGTCATGCCAAACCAGAAGCCTCGATTAGCGAGGTCGGCGAACATAGAGCATCCCCGCTTGGACTATGGTCTAGATTCTATACCAGGCCAGGGCGACAGACTATACTGTTTATGGATTTGGAATAGCTATAGATGCTATCAAGATAGTATGCATAATGAAGTTTGGCTCGTTTGCTACCATAAGGTCAGAGCATTCAGAAGTCTAGAGTCCCGAACGCTCCTGGTCATACTATGCAAGACGTTGCATATTCAATTGGTTGGTTATAATAGGACACCATCAATGCTGTAGCATTTGCCGTATATCGATTTAGGTTTGAATAGTCCGATTGACGTCAGTAAATATCTACGACTTGACAAGCCCTGTTCTCGGCTAGAGCGATGATAATACCGTTGATAACCGTCCATCAAGTGTGAGCATCATTAAGAACAGCACGCCTGCCCATATTATGCGATTGTTATGATGAGACCCGACAGACGCCATCGTTAGGGCAGAAATATACGAATGAGTGGGAGCATGTGGTGGCGAGTCCCATGTCGCAGGAGCCAACTGTTCCAGGGTACAAACGAACCGTGCGGAGATACAAGCGTCAGCCAATAATGCAAAACTGCTAGGCCGTGGCAAAGGTATGTGCTTGAACCTGCTCACTCCATAGAAAAAAGATCGTCGTGGCTGCTAACTCCGCCAGGGGATCGGGCGCCATTTCCGACGACGAATTTAGCATCAGTGACACTACGATCCGGGCCAAATCTGCACGGGCTATCTTTGAGTTGTGCCTCCGGGGTGCAAACCATGGTTTAAATATCGCGTGGGTATTAAAAGGGTCGATTTAGACGCGACAAGGTTTGGCAACAATGGCCGCCGTATGCCAGGTTCCATGGATTAGGCGGCATG
This sequence comes from Aspergillus versicolor CBS 583.65, assembly GCF_001890125.1. Classification (NCBI taxonomy): domain Eukaryota; kingdom Fungi; phylum Ascomycota; class Eurotiomycetes; order Eurotiales; family Aspergillaceae; genus Aspergillus; species Aspergillus versicolor. The sequence continues at coordinate 2,523,184 of NW_024467527.1, read as the reverse complement.
CTCACCAGAGCACCAGAACTAGACTAATCTCGACCATTAAGAAGAGCTGAGCGTCTATTCAGTGACGCGGTTTGACCCAGAGCCATGAGACCACTTGATGATGAACGATCGATTCCCTAAGACAACTGGGTAATGGAGTGGGCAGCTCGGCTCCGAGGAAAGCGGGCATGTCCAGACCCGATAGAAAAGGCCTAGGCGATGAATAACAGGCCAGTCCCAGGATAGATCCGGCAGACATGGAAGGAATGAAGCTCTGGGTCGTCAACAGACAGAGACAAGACGTATTTGATGTGCGGCCAAGACTCAGTGTTGATTTGGGCATGTTATCTCAAAATTATAACAGCTGCTATATTAATCAAAATCTTTTGGGAATGAATGAGAGATATATCTCGTATCGAAGTATTCCTTCGCACAAACACGTTTTGCTTTCTTCATCAACGAGCAGTCTTGCGACTGTGGACACAGGTTCCAAATGTAACAGTGAACCGCCAGGATACTTGGATCAACAATTAAATCTCTACATAACGGATCGCTCTGAAGGCCTGATCGGGACATGACGGCCGGACTGTCTATAGCAATTTCAGCCATGTTTGGCCTGCTCGGTACTCAAAGAGCCTGCCTCGTCTCCCGTGGCCGAACCAGTTCCACCAGGCTGAACAAGATCGTGTTCAATTCGGGCTCTCTCTTCATCCGTTGCCTCTGTCAGGTTGACTGCAACCTCTTCACCAAAATTCTTCGCAATCTCCTCGAGGGTAAGGCGGGCAGTCTCGGGGAAGAAGAAGTAGATGACTATACAGTCAGCGGAGGATAAAATGCCTTGGGAAACAGAGCTTACCGGGAATAAAGAATGCTGACCACAGGATAATCACCAGATAGTATTTCCACCCGGAGTTGGCAAACCCAATGGGGGCAGTCTGCAGCAGGATGAGGGTGGCTGGCACCGTCAGCTTCGTAGCACTCCCAGATAGATGGGCCAGATCAAGATCAGACTTACAGGCAAACTGGCCGAACAGAGAGAACCCCATTCCAATGGGACGTATCTCAGTTGGGAAAATCTCAGACACGTAGAGATACATGGTGGTGTCGCAACAGGTGCTATTTCAGGATCAGCAAATATGCACTAGCGAGGATTGGAAGGTGGTGGTACATACCCCTGGAATGCAAGATAGAGGTACATCATAAGGATTCCAACGGCGTTCCCTCCTCTGTTTGTAGTGCCAGCATATTCGGCAGTCATGGCAGCGAGAATTGAGGTGGTGACGATGATACCAGCAAAGCCGGTCATGTACATGCCGCGGCGGGAGTTGACCTTGTCGTGCAGCCAGGCACCGAGGGGGTTGTAAATCAGACCTAAAAGCATCAGCATCTGCGAGCATGCAAGGTAACAAGTGCAGTCCTTACCAGCCGTGGTCAACCAAACGGCACTGAGAAGCAGGGGCATGCTGCCGGTCTCGCCGAGGCCTTGATACAATATAACAGCGTAGTTGTTCTACTGATTGTCAGCTTCTTGAAATATAGTAATGGCACCCAAAACTTACAATAATCAATGGACCGCCAAATTCAGCTCCCCACTGGGTGAGGAAACCAATGGCCATGCGCTTGCGGTACGATGGCTTCTTGACGACTGCGTTCCAGACATTGCCGTACGTTGAGAGTCTCTCTGCCTCCAAGCGGATCTGTTCCTTCATCTGATAGTATTCCTCCTTGGCGACTAGATTTTCAGGGTCATCGGGAGACTGGCGCAGCTTCTCCAGAGTCACTCTGGCCTCGTCCTCTTTGCCCTTGGATATCAGCCAACGGGGCGATCGAGGGAGGAATGGCGAGCCTGCAAGCAAGATGAGGGGAGGTAGACACTGTAGACAGAGAGGGAATCTCCAGCCGAATGTGCCCAGCTTTCCCTCGGCGTAGTAGCATGCAAATCCGACCCAGCCCGCCAGCATATATCCAAAGACCAGGAAGATGGCGTGGTGTCCCACAAGCCAACCACGACGGAATGCGCTCGACATCTCTGAGAGGTACATGGGACACACGGTGACAAGGAGACCAATGCCTAGACCGCAAATAAATCGACCTGCTTGGAACATTCTACCGCACGAAACATTGGTTAGCATCGCTTGATGGTACATCAGCCGTGGGAACGTACTTGAGTGAGTTGGCGCCGCCCTGGAGCGCGCCTCCGAACAGGGAGAAGAATGCGCCCAGCTGGATGTTGGCTCTGCGACCGAAATACTCGCATGCCCACATCAGAAAGAGCGTGCCAACAGCACCTCCAGCGCTGAAGACGCCATTGGCGGTCGCAATGGTAGGGGTGGTGATCGAGTCATACCCGGCCTCGCCCTCGGCAGGAAGCTCGAAGTACGTGTACCAGCCTGGCTGTCCGATCGTGCTGCTGATGATGGACGAGGAGTAGCCGTATGTCTGCATTGGCATAGTCAGTATCAATAAACCAGATCAGGTAGAGCTGCTCACCAGGGATCCAACAGCGACGAAAATGGACACCAGCCTGTTGTAGGTACTGGTCTGCGAGCCAAATCGCCCCATTATGAGCAGGCGCCTTTTCTACGAGAGCTCCAGCTTGCGATAGCAATGTATTAATGAATTGCTGATGCTATGAGACGGGTCGCCGAGACAACCACGCATGGAATGCAGCAGCGATTACAACGGAGAGAAACAGAGTTGGAGCAGACAGAGAAGAATTCTCCGGTTGATGTATGACGAGGTCGCAGGCTAGTGCATTTCACAGAGGCAACGCACAGCGGGCCTGGATTTCTCGTTTCAGGGAGCTGTTCGTCACACTGCTGGGCCGGAGGATGGCATGGGCTCAGGAGAGCTTCCAGACCCCCTTCTGCTCCCTAGTTCAGGCCGAGAGAGAGGCCGAAGCATCGCGAGATACGCATCATTGGCGAGAGTGGACCAGCAGCAGCGAAGGGAGAAACAGCAGCTCCACTGCAGGAAGACGCCAGATGCAATTTGCAGCCAGTGGAGGGCGAACAGGCCGCCATTACGAGCGATCGGCGCGTCACAAAACAGAAAATAATATTAAATGCCCTAAACGAACAGACTGACAGGGGTCCAGCAAGCTACGGAACCTAAATCGCTGTCAAATTCTGCAGGCGTCAAGCTTTTACTTCTTCGGGGAACAGTCGCGGTCATCTTTCTCTCCTTTGGCAGTGATCGTTCAGTGAATAGGATCCTTCTCCTTGCTGTGACAGACTGCGATCAGCACTCGGGCGAGCTTTCTGTCTCTCGTCCTGCTGCTTGGCTGCACCGTGCCAACGCCTGCTCCACCCATCACTGTTCCGACATCGATCGACCGTGCCGGGTGCGCCCCGATTCCCTCGGCGGTTGCCCATGCGCAGGCTAATGCCGTCCTTAACGGGCTGACTGAAGGTGATGCAGAGTAAGTTCTCGGAGAAACAGGACGGCTGTCCGGCGATTCGTCCACGTCAGCGCCGTCGCTCCCATTTGCAGGTCCAGATTACTTTCGGAAGACTGAGCCAACTGGCAGAGATTGTCGCGCTGCTAGGCCGTCTTATGGTGTCTGTGCTCGCTGCTCACTGTTCACTGCTCACGGAAACGCTGGTACGGTGGACAGGCTCGCCTGCTCAGGAGCCTCTAATCCGACGATCTGGGTCGTGCAATTCCACTGGCGCGGACTCCATTCTGGATACTCCGTCGGTGGTTGATTTAAAGACGAATGGACCTGCGCCACCCGGGGACCCCAGAAGCCATATCGAGCTGCGTACATCCCCTGCGTCATCGCATCGGCAGAGTTTATTCTCCGTCCTTGAACAGTAAAGACGCAAGACATAGTTGAGCCGGCATGGCAGCCAAGTCCGTTTTCGACACGCCGTACGATGAGCTTCCCAACCCCAGGCAGGTGTGGATGGGACAGCCTGGAAGCCGCGAGGAGGGACTGGGAAAGCTGGCCCTCCTCACCCCAGAGGTCGTCTCAAAGGCTGCGGCCTCTGAGATTCGCACTGGTCGGCGAGTCACGATGGGCTGGGAGATGACCAAACTGGACTATCCCAATCTCAACCGCCAGCCGTGCCAGCATCAAATCGTCCCACTGCTGGGCGGCATAGCCTTTGACGACATCTACCACATGAATCCTCGTAGGTCCTCTCCATTTCGATGGTGTCCCTTGCGTTAATGGTTTTCTAGAGCAGAGTAGCCAATGGGACGGACTTCGCCATTTCTCCCAGACGGTCCCTGGCCAGAGCGAGCGTCTCTTCTACGGAGGCACAACCAGTGAGGAAATCAACGATCGAACGAATGACCGAATTGGTCTGCAGCACTGGGCCAAGGAGGGCATCGCAGGTATGCGTCTGTCACCCCGCAAGAGAAGCACAAGTACCGTTAATATGCTCTGTGTATAGGCCGCGGGGTGTTAATCGACTACGCCTCTTGGGCGGAAAAGAGAGGGATCAAGTACAGCACCTTCTCGACTCATCAGGTCCGTCTGTCGGACATCCAGCAGATCGCCAAAGAGTGCGATATCACATTCCAAAAGGGCGATATCCTACTGGTGCGCGTTGGAGTGACCAAGGAATGGGACACCGTCATGACAGACGCTCAGAAGCAAGATTACTCCGACAACAGCAGCCCGTCGCACGCCGGCGTGGAAGCGACTCCGGACATGCTACGGTGGCTGTGGGATACAGGGTTCTGTGCGATCGCCGGTGACGCGATCAGCTGGGAGGTGAGTTGACCGTTGATATTCGGTGGCTGCGTCGGCGTCAGACTAACACTCGGCAGGTTTACCCGCCTCAGTCGGAGTTCTTCCTGCATGAATATGTCCTGGCCGGCTGGGGAATGCCGATTGGTGAGTGTGCCCTAAAGTGACCTGTCAACTCTGGTGCTTATCGTTCTGGATACACCGTAGGCGAGCTGTTTGATCTCGAAGCCCTTGCGCAGATGTGCACTGAACACAACCGTTGGAGCTTCTTTGTAGCGTCGATCCCACTGAACATGCCAGGGGGGGTCTCATCGCCGCCGAATATAATGGCCATCTTTTGAGCGTCTGTGGCGTCTCATGCCAGGGATGAGATCACCATTTACTCCGATTGGCAGGGATTGTCGAGGGCAGACATATCAAATGCGATCTGTTAGACATATAATAAATGCAGCGATTCATGACTCGTACGCTATTAAGCTTCTTTGTTGCAAATTATGCGTGTTAAGGTTGAGTTGTAGGAGTAGGTCTGCCATCCGCCCTGTATGCTGTGGATGTGATATTCAGCTTCACAACACGATTTTCTTTCTTGCAAGACTCAACAACCTCTCCACTGTATCCCTGTCACTTGAGCCACATTCCTGCAAGAAGCGGGTCAGCTTCCCACCAGAAGCTCGGCCAAGTTCCGCCGTCAAATATAAATATCCCTGCCAAATCCTCCGCCCATCGTTATCTTCCACGAGCTGGAACATCCCACGCCCGATATTAACCTCGAAGCTGTTGCAAATCGGGCCTGAAGCCCCGCAGAGTTTCGGATTGCCGCGTGCTGGCCAATGGCTTTATATAGTGCGCTCGTAGTGGGGATGGAACGAACCTTGAAGAGTGGAGGACGAGTGGATCTCTCTCTGACAGCAGAAGAAAAGAAAACATCGTAGAATGCACCCTGAGCAGTTAGCTGCAACCTTGAGTTTCAACCGTCTTTCACTCGCCTTGCCACTGCAGTATCGACTGATGTGCAGGCGAGCAATGCGATTGTAGCCCCCTCGCAGAAGAAATCGAAATGACATGATAGTTCAGACCTGTTCAACAGATCAGCTCGAATCGTTGATATCTGTCATTGCACAGCGGTGGCAGTCGCCCCCCAGTCCATCCCAGCAGCTGCAGCATCCATGTCCGCTGCCAGTCGATCACTCGGGACAATGTTTCCTTTTGCTCCCCGATCATCGATGCTGGGAGATTCTAACGGTCCTGTCTCATTCGGCAGGATTAGCCTTTGCAGAAGTACGGGTCCCTTCCGTCTGTCCGTCCATTGCTCTTTGCCGTGTGAATACGATGTGCCTGCTCTACCCGAGCCCTCAATGTATGAGCCCATGTAACGGAGCACTCAGGGGCTTTGCCATTGCCTGTCCAAACCCTAACGCCGCTTACGCCTCCAAACAGGCCGATTGTGCAGTTGATGGCTCCGTTATTTCTGGCTTAAACTCAGGCCGATCCGATCCATCGGGAGTGGCACCCCCCCCCTTGGTCTGATCTTGCATAACTTGCAACATATTTGACCTTCCAAGCCCTCGCCCTGAATCCTAGTGGGTTGCCCCATCATACAAGGTCTCACTCTTTTTTCCAAGGCCATGTTCAATATGGCCGTCATCCACCCCCTGGTCGCCCGTGAGGCTTCCCCGGATCACCATGTGGATAGGTCGATGCAGACGTGGAACAAGGCTACACAATCACTCTGCATAATTTTCATGACTGTCTTTTTTGGTCTCCGAGTTTATACCCGTACTTCCCTGCTGAGAAATTGGGGACAAGAGGACTGTGAGTTTCGGCCTGCCATTCTGCATCCCAATTCTAACTGGCATGTTTAGGGTGCTGCTTGGGCGCATGGGTAGGACAGCCCTGCTCAACAAGATGCAAAGGCTAACATTATTCCAGGCTCTAGGTGTTGCATACTCAGCAATCGCCTTGGCCAGTGAGTTAACCGTTGCTCTTTCTATTGACTCAACTAACAGTCGTCCAGTGGGCCATTTCGGTGGAGGCGTGCATTGGGACGATGTCCCTGAGGCACACCACATTCCATTTCAAAAGGTACCAATTACGATGGATGAAGACGGAAAAGGGAAGTACATTGCTAATGATCTCCAGCTTACCTACGTAACGATGGTCATGTACGGGCCGACCGCGTTTCTCACCAAAATGACCCTGTTGTGGATCATGACCAGGGTGTTCAGTCCATTCAAGAAATCCGTCATCTTCATCTATGTCTTCCTCGCCCTCATGCTTCTCTACTACATCCCTGCCGTCATCGTGAAAATCCGCATCTGTATGCCAATCGCAAAATTCTGGGAGCAAGACCTGCCCGGATCCTGCCTCGACCAAAGCGCCATCATCATGGCTGATGCCGTCGTCAGCGTCGTCAGCGACCTGATCGTTCTCATCCTGCCTCTTCCCCTGACGATGCGACTGCAACTACCACACAAGAAGAAGATGAGAGTGATGGGCATGCTGGGGGCGGGAGGACTTGCTTGTGCGTCGAGTGTCATCCGTCTTGTTCTTATACAGTTGACTGGCAATTCGAAGGATGCCACCATTGCTTTCATGCGCGTTAATATGTTTGGGTATGTCATAATTCGTCCACTTCTCTGGTATGCTACTATGGCCTCAAGCTGACCCTTCAGAAACGCCGAAATTGCCATTGGGGTTATCTGTGCATGTCTGCCCGCGCTGTCGGCGTTGATCACACAGAAGTACAACGAATACAGCAGCGGCAGATACAACAGCCACAACTCAGAATACCAACTGAGCAAGGTGCGTAACCAGACCAAAAGCAGTCGTGCGGACCGCAGCAACAACCTGAGTGTCAACGGCCACGACTCAGACAAGGACATCCTCATGACGAACGTGCAAGCCGTTCCCAGAGTCGAGACAACCGTCCAAGGGGACTTCAATCGGAGCGGCCAGAACCAGCAGGGCATTATGAGGACGGTAGACGTGTCGACGTCGGTGGCCTCTCGCGACTCATAAAGGGGATGGGATATTGGCAAGCTTAGCGGGTTCTGGTATGAAGTTTTCTGTCCATGCAGGTTATGGCTATGTAAAATAGACTCTCATGCTTCATTTCGGTCAATACAATCTATATGAACATCCTTTCGAGCTCCCTATTGTGTCTATCCCCGGACGACAGGTCGCAAGTCAACGGGGGACAACCTCTTAGAACGTTTCCCTAGGGCTTCAGTATTCCGGTTGCTCTGCTGTTCTGATTCTGTCTGTCTACACCTCGATTCTATGCCCCTTGCTGGATTCAATTATTCCAGCCCTGACGGGTCAGAAACAAACAGAATATCATTTCAAAGAACTACCCACAGGCAAATACATACTGCAATCACATAGCCTTTCTAGGACTCTTCGGCCTGCTGGTAATCCCGGCTTTGCACGGTACTCCTCCATCCGATCGGGATATGACCTAGTGTCCTATGCTTGAAGCTGTAGAGTCTTCCAAAATCTCCAGCGCGTTTTCTCTGCATATTTCTTCTTCTGCCAGTCATTTATTGTGGCTGGATAAAACTCGATCTGATCGAGCAAGGCCTGATCATGCGCGACAATCACCCACACATTATCGGCTGAATCAAGGACTTGAAGCTTCTCAATAGACTCATGAACCTGACATATGTCCACCGCGTTTACCTCCGGCATTCGGAATAGCGGCTGGTATGGATGTAGCATCAGCCTCTCCATGATTGCTCCAGGGCAGGGGGGCTGTTGAAGACACTCTGGCACCCGTTCCGCTGAGAGCGGTCGATATACGCTGGGCCGGAACTGTCCGATGAAGTGGCATGTATCTCCGCCCATTAAAACGAAGCTGCTGGAAGAGGGCAGTCCATCAACAGTGACGCGAGCAAGGGCCGCAAGGTGACCGACTGTGTGTCCCGGCGAATCCAACAAGTAGAAGCTGCCATCGCCAAAATAGTCAAGGGCTTTGAACGGTCCTACATCTAAAGGTGAATCATCAAAGGAGATCTCCTGTAGCTCCCGGCCTTCCCATGCTGTCTCCCAAAGCGGCGGCTCCGGGTTGGTGGGAAAGGCGTGTGCGTGATGCGTCTTGAACCCTGGGCCGACAACGAGCTTCGTACTGGGCGGAAAGGCAGTCATGTCACCAACATGGTCAAAGTGATGATGGCTCCAAATGACGGCCTTGATATCGGATAAAGATACACCTCCTTCCTGCAACACCTCGCTGACGTTCTTCGCGGCCTCCACCTGCCATCCTGCTTGTTCAAGGAACCCAAGCGTGGCTGGGGGCAGGTGGCCCCAGTCCTTGCGCAGACCAAGATCAAAGAGCAATTTACAGCCGGACGGATGCTCAATAAAAAACGAGTACGAGGGCAGGTCCAGAGTCAGAGAAGAGAGTCCATCAGGAGGGGCAAGGGGTTGCTGTCCGGGGATCGTCATGCGTGTGCTGTGATCATTATACAACTGCCACAACTGCAGCTTGGGTGGTAACTTACGTGTTAATCACACCGACATCAATGGCTATTAATCCATCGGGCAGTATAAGCGACTCCATGGCGTTCAATGCTGGTGGATGAGGACGTTGGCTGAAATGGTTGGCTGTATCTTATATCAAGGCTCCTCGTATTCGGCTAAAGATGAGCTGCACACCTCATACTTGATCGGGTGTACAGGTATTATTATAATGCGTATCGTTCGCTTTAGCATTATGTACAGACGACAATGTCAAACTCCGCGCCCTCCAACATCTCATATGACCGGTTGCTCAACAGCCCCCTTGATGTTAGGAAGCTCAGATGCCCCCTCTTCGATGATCTTGAGCGCCTTCTGGATCTCCTCTTCGGTGATTATCAGCGGAGGAGCCAGGCGAATGATGTTCTGATGAGTCGGTTTAGCCAGCAAGCCTTTTTGCTTCATCAGTAAGCACAGTTCCCACGCGCTGTGGCCATTGGTCTTGCTCTCATCGATGACAATCGCGTTCAGCAGGCCTTTGCCTCGGACAATCTGTATAATCGGGTTCTTCAGAGCCAGAGACTCCAGTCCTTCTCGGAAGATCTGACCCAGACTCTCCGCCCGCTCGACCATCTGCTCATCACGTACCACTTCAAGCGCGCGAATTGCCACCGCGCAGCCTAGAGGGTTACCACCATAGGTTGACCCATGTGTCCCTGGTTCAATTGTCGCCATGACATCCTTGCGACCAAGCACGCATGACACGGGGTATAGCCCCCCTGAGATAGCCTTGCCTAATAGCACCAAATCAGGCTTGATACCACTCCACTCATGACACAGCATCTTTCCCGTCCGGGCGATGCCTGTCTGAATCTCGTCGCAGATTAAGAGGACATTATGCCTATCACAAAGCATGCGGGCCTCGCGGAGGTAATCCTCATCAGGAACGACAATGCCGGCCTCACCTTGGATAGGCTCGACGAGGAAAGCCGCAAGGTTGTCTCCAGCAGCCTTGAAAGCGTCTTGAAGGACTGCTTTGTTGCCAAAGGTTATAGCCTTCTTGGTCCCCGGAATAGCGCAACCAATCCCAGGCAGGAAAGGACCGTAATGTTCCCGCGATTCGGGATCAGAGGATAGGGACATAGCGCAGAACTATATTGCGCGAGGGACTGCAGTCAGCCATATATTCAATGCATCCCGTGAGGATTTATCCTAGGTGATCAGGGTATGAATTCTACTCACAGTGCGGCCATGGAAGTTATTTTCGGCACTCAGGACAACAGCTTTGTTTTCCGGGATGCCCTTTTCCTTATATCCCCACTTACGGGCAATCTTAATGCTTGTCTCAACGGCCTCGGCTCCAGTATTCATAGGCAGCACCATGTCAAATCCAAAGAAGCTGGTAACAAATTGTGCAAAGCGAGGGAACACATCGTTGTAGAACGCGCGGGAGCTCAAGGTTAAGCGGGACGCTTGGTCAACCAGTGCTGCGACTAACTCCGGGTGGCAGTGGCCTTGATTCACAGCAGAGTAGGCAGAGAGGAAGTCAAGGTAGTGACAACCTTCAGGATCCCAGACTGAAGTACCCTGTGCGCGGGCAAAGACAATAGGGAGCGGATGGTAGTTATGGGCGGCGAATTCATGCTCAGCATCAATGGCTTCCGCGCTGGAGGCGGCGTGGTAATCGGCTGGTGTGCCGTTCATGGAGACGGTGCCCATGATAGATAGTGGAAACGAGGAAGCTACGGCAATTGATTGAGTAAAGATAAATATAGCTGAGCCGACAGACCTGAAGAGACGACCTTCCTGTAATATATACAAAGAAGCTATAACCAGACAATCGCTGTAACCCTAACGGAAGGTCGTGCCGGCCTTGGCTGCTCCCATCCGAACATGTTAAGATCGGTGACACGTCTCCTCTCATTGCTAATGCCACCCGAAGCCTTGTGTCCTGTCGGTATCTAATGGTATGCAGCGGATGAGCCGTCTCAGTCGGCTTATACCTGGGTATCGGGGGTTAACGGAACAGGACAGATTCCTGGAAGGACAGCCCCAGGCTGCTATGTTTACCTTTATATACATTCATATTGCGAAAAAGGCTTCATGATTCTGATTTTACATAGTTCTAAGTCTCGATTCACCCGAGACTTTGCGCCCGCCATACCATGTTTCTATAAGTTTCCTCTCTCGGAGCTCGCTGGCATTCCACCGCATATCAACGATGATGAAGTCAGCCAGTTTTCCAACTTCTAAACTACCAGTCCGCTCCTCGGCAAATACACTTCGCGCTGCCCCTGTAGATGCCGCCACAATAGCGTCGCAGATACCTAGTTGGAAATGCTTGTTTACAGTCTTGGTGTATTCAGGATCTCTCGCTGACTGCCGTGTGGTAGCAACATAAAGATTCTGCAAGGGCGCATAGGGCGAGGTCGGACTATCGCTCCCAGGCGGTGATCCCAGAGGAGCATATGGCGTTGAAAGATAAGCTGTGCATGCATCTATAATTCCGTCGTAGATAACTTTGACCCCAGCAATGGAAGATCCGGCTCGGCAGCGCGCAAGGTCACAAGGGCATCCCATGCCTCCTCGTCCATAGCCATTTCCACAACACCTGTATACCCCTCAGAGTTGTACTCACGAATAGCTGCACGGATGGCCTCAATTCGCTCCTCCTTTGGGCTGGAGGAAGCCTGGTATGGCAGTGATTCTCCCCTCTTCAATCAGCATGCTATCGGCGAACGTCCGTCCAGTGCATTTCTTAGGGCTGCTGGTTGGTTCCTGGTGGGCCCGGCTCGACCTTCCCTCCCAGTTTGCTGCGGGATGCCCACTGCTGTTTTCCTACTGTTTCTCAAGAGGGAAATAGGGAAAGAGAGCCAATATGGACGTTTGGGGCGTGCTCTCCTGGGGTCAATGGATCCATGCTGCCAATGAAGAACAGTTACTTGTCACCCCAGGGTTGCATGCCCCGGCTGACCCGACCTCGTGGAAACACCGAACAACCTGGGGAATATTCTCCTTGCGTAATATCGCCGCTTTGCGTGTTTTATCATACTTGATTGCCTCCATCCGCAGGTCTCTCTCCTGTTCTCTTCGGTTTCTTTCTCTGAACACGTCCGCCTAGCTGGTCTTTCCTCCAGTCCCTAACAGTATTCCAAACCCCTCTCCCAAATATGCATCAGAATACTCTCCATACCAACGATGCCCATAACTTCAGCAAAAAGGAGCAAGACGACATGATCGAGCCGGAACAATATGAAGGCGAGGTCCTGGGCCAGGTTATCCCGAAACACCATTGCGCAAAAGCTGTCGAAGGAGACCAGCACTTTCATCGCCTTGGTTGGAAACGCTTGACGATTGTATTAATTGTTCAATCGATTGCTCTGGGCACCTTGAGCATTCCCTCCGCATTTGCAAAGCTGGGAATGGTTGCTGGTATCATACTGACAGTGTCCTTTGGCCTCCTCGCTATCTACTCGAGCTATATCATTGGCTTGGTGAAGCTTAAATATCCTCGTCTCCCTCACTATGTGGACTTTGGTCGACTTTTGATAGGTGATATCGGTGATAAGATCTTCGCTGTTGCCTTTATTGCTTTGATGACCCTGACGGTGGGGTCTCACTGTTTGACTGGGAAGCTTGCTCTTGCGACAATTACAGGCAGCTCCGTGTGTGCTCTCTTATTTAGTGTGGTATCAGCTGTGGTGCTATTTGCATTGGCAGTGCCACCCTCGTTTGCTGAGATATCAATTCTCGGGTATGTCGATTTCGCCTCCATTCTCGTGGCGGTGGTCATCACTATGATTGCAACCGATGCTCAGCAGGCTCCGTCAAGTTCAGCCTCATGGTCTCTTTGGGCTAAGCCAGACCTGACTCTAAGTGAGGCTTTTGTTTCCATCTCAAACATTGTGTTCGCCTACTCCTTCGCCCCCGCACAGCCATCCTTTATGGATGAGATGCACACGCCGCGAGATTTCACAAAGTCAATTTCCGCCCTGGCCATAACCCAGATTACGATCTATACAGTGGCAGGAGCAGTCATATATGTGTTCGTTGGGCAGGATGTCGAGTCCCCTGCACTATTGTCGGCAGGCCCTCTGTGGGCCAAGATTGCGTTCGGCCTTGCTCTGCCCGTAATCTTTATATCTGGATCTATTAATACCACTGTCGCTTGTCGCTTTATCCACGGTAGATTCTATCAAGACTCTGTTGTCCGTTATGTCAATACCGCGAAGGGCTGGATTTCTTGGCTGGCAGTTGTTGCGCTGGTCACTATCATTGCCTGGATTGTCGCAGAGGCCATTCCTTTCTTTTCCAGCTTACTCGCCATTGTCGGCTGTCTTCTTACCTCTGGGTTTGCCCTTTACGTTCCTCCGATCATGTGGTATGTTCTGCTCAGGGAAGGGGAGTGGTTTGAGAAACATAATATCTGGCACGCAATCTTCAACCTCGTCCTGTTCGTTGTCGGGATCGTTGTGCTTGGGTGTGGCCTCTATGCAAGCATCACCGGGATTGTGAGTTCTTGTCATGAATTATCTTCGTGCGCGTACTGACTGGGTAGATTTCCGAGTTCCGATCAGGGGCCATAAGCCGGCCGTTCTCCTGCAGCGCTGGCAACTAAGATACGCGGTAGCCTTCCTTATATCTTGCTCGCTCGTTCCTCGTTATTGGCAGTAGCAGTATTTGAGCCGAGGGCTTCAGCAGGAGTGACATTTATGCTCTCCAGTTATGCTCTCCAACTAGCATTAGATTCCATAATCCGGCACATAAAAGATAACTAGCTAGCGAATGAATCGGTTGCTGTTGGGGCTTCTCCATCATTTACGAATCAAGTCAATTGCTTCAGTCATGCCGCTCGAGGTCCCAGGGTGCTGGACCTGGCGTGTCCGCCATCGAAAGTGTGGTCTAGAAACTCCCTCCTGTAGAGAATGCACCGACCGCCATGTTCACTGCCATGGCTATGGGCCCAAACCCGCGTGAATGGACGGTGGCTCCGAAGAGCTAAAGGAACGGGCGCGCATCAAGGCTGCTGTTAAGCAAAGCTCGGAGATTGACGGCGTTGGTTAAAAATCATTGTCTGCGCCTTACGGCTCTACAAGTGCGCCCTACGCGCCGCCGGGTCAGGGCCCTGCTAGAGTAGCTGCTTAAGTCACTTGGCAAAAAGCAACACGAGACGAGTCTAACAGAGAAAGGAGCCCTGCTAGAAAATCAATTACATATGGTATCAATTACATATGGTATCTTTTCTTCGTAATATAGTACAGGGTATCTCTCTACGTTTAGCCGCGCAGAATGGCCTGCAACTCTGGCCGCTTCACTGGTTTGATCAGGAACGTGTCGATGCCTGAAGAGAAGGCCTCTTTCTGGGTGCTGGGGCTATCAAGGCCGGTCAATGCAGCAATTACAGTGCGCGGGGACGCCTTCTGCTCGGACTCGCTCATCTTGGCTCGATGCTCTTGTTCGATGCGGCGGATCTGTCGAGACGCTTCAAACCCATCCATGACTGGCATTGAGATGTCTAAATCGTCAGTGAATCGGCTTTCTACAGACGGGAATGAAAGCATACCAATGATGACAAACTGGTACTTTCCAGGATCAGCTTTGTACGCCTCCACTGCCTCTGCCCCGTTCTGGGCTGTCATATAAGGATGATTGTCCTTCTCGGTGTACGCACAAAGCAGCTGCAGGTTGAGGTCGTTGTCGTCCACCAGTAGGACCGCTGTCTCGGGAGCTTCCTCCGGCGATTTGGCTGCAGACTCCTTTTCAGATTCATCGCCCATGGTGTCCGTCGTTGGGCGTTTGCTGATCTTCATTCTATTGCTGGGGGGCTCGCTGGGCCCAACATCCAGGGGCAGCCGGGACGAACCAGGCATTTCCACCCAGTGAGTTGTCTCGTCAGGTTTGATATCACTCGGGCTCTGCTCTGCCTGTCGCTTGACGCAGATGTCCAGCGCACGCGCCAGCTTCCGGGGCCCGCATGGTTGGCTGATGAATTCAAAGTAGAGCATCTCGCTTCTGCTCTTCGCCGCCACGAACATACTGTGAGCTTCTTCGGGCGACTGGCAGATTACTACAACTGGTGCTAGGCGTCCATTCCGGTCTACCAGACGCTGGCTGCGGCCAAACAAGTCTCTTCCTTGCGTGTCCTCGCTGTTGAGCTCTGTTTGCACCGCCAGATAGAAGTCGAACTTCTCCTCGTCACCACGTACAGATGTTCTGGCAACCTCGAGACCAAACCAGTCGTGGCACAGTCGTTCCAGGGACGAGTACAGGGATTTATCTCGACTGGATTGCAGATCCGAGCCGAACCCAAGAAACCCAATGGACTTGTCCTGGGTATATTTCTGCATGGATCTGAAGACGGCACTGGACGAGGAGTTGTCGGATGTGTCGGACAATAGAGCCAGGGGCGTGCGTATTGAGAGCGTTGTCCCGACATTCTGCGTTGATTCAATCTCGATCGAGCCACCAAGGAACCCCACGGCCTGTCGAACAATGCTGAGACCAAGCCCGCTTCCAGAGGCCAGTGGATCTTCCTGCGAGAACGCGGTGAAGAGGCCCTCCTGGAGATACTTCGGCCCAATGCCTTTTCCAGTGTCTTTCACCGTCAGGGTAACTTCGAACTCGGGCTCTTCTTTGTGCTGCGAGTCCTTCGACAGCGGGTCTGGGTCAATCTGTTTGGAGCTCAATCCGAGATAGATAAACCCAGACTTGGTATACTTGAGGGCGTTGCCAAAGATATTCATTAGAATCCGACGCCACGCGCCCGCATGTGTATAGAAGTGCCATTCTGTATCTGGCTGGATGTCGAATATGATGGTTACCTGGCTCGCACGAGGTCCAACAGGATCAGATTTGCTTGTCGGGCCACCCCAGCGCGACGACGAGCTGGTCATGGCCGGTGGTGGTGCGCTCGGGTGCGTATAGAAGCTGTAACCGGCAAAGACACACTCGGTGACCTCTTCCAATACAGAGTCCAGCTGAACATGCGTAAACGAAAGGTTCTCTCCGCGCTCTTTACTTTGCAAAGCGTCTGGGCCTTTCGGAATCCCAGGCGTAGGCCTTTTCTTTCTAACTTTGTTCTTCCCTGACTGCGGTGACTGTCTCTGATACTTGTCGATGACGGTAAGATCGAGAAGGTGGTTGATGGTATCTAGCAGGGTGCGCCCACAGGATTCAATGGTATGAACCATGCCATGTTGCAGGGCATTCATGGCGGTGTCGCTGAGGATCTCCGATGTGCCCAGAATACCGTGGAGTGGATTGCGTAGCTCATGAGTGATGCTGCTGACCAGGTTTGTCTTTGCCTTCTCTGCTATCTCGACATCCAGCCGACGGATCTCCGCCATGATGCTGTTGGCAAACGCAGAGATATACGTGACCTCATCCTCGAACGTGAAGACGTGGCCCGGGTCGTTTGTCCAGACCAGCGTTCCAGCAAACCACCGACTCTTGTCGGAGTCCCAGATCGGCAGCAGGAGAATGTTCCTGGCACCAGCGAAGATGCTGATCAGGCTATGGGCGTCTTGCTCAAACGTTGGCTTGCGCCGCCGTCTGCTGGATGCGCGCTTCTCCCGACTGCGGCGGACTTGCCCTGCTGGGGTCGTCGATAAGCTGTCGCTGTCTTCTGAAACAGACCCGTTGTTATTGTAAGAGAAGATCTTGCCTCGCGGATATCGCCGGATCAGCGAGCTGAACAATGGCTCTGGCACGACTATCGCTTGACCAGCGTCTGCCTCGGCGTCAATACTCGACTGAGTTGAGCTCGAGAAGCCCAGGCACTCGGACACCGGGGTGTTCTCCGACTCTGCCTCTGTATTACTATCCCAGGATGCCCCCGACGAGTCCGTACTCTCGTCGTCATCACTGTGCTTTGGGTGCTTCGCGGCGGGGCCAGACACTCTGCGAGTGTTGCGTGGGACGAGATTCCCGAATCGCACACTATCGGCACTGAGGAACAGGACGCCCTCGGCCCCAATAGACTCTCTGATCAGATTCGCAGCGCGCGAGAACGTTTGCTTAATGCCATCCGAAAGGGTATGGTCCTGTAGGGTTTCGCCCGCGGCCACCGTTCGGACCGTCTTGTTCTCTGTCTCGATCCGTGGCGTTGGGCCATTCGTCGACTTCGCAGGTCGTTCGCGTACAGGGAGGTCCTTCTTGCTCTGTCCGTTGCCAAACTGCTGTAAGTCTTGCTGCTGAATGTTCAATTGGCCCTCTCTTGGCTGCCCTGACTCCTGTGAGGCAGCATATTGTGCATCTGCTTCTTTCCAGGAGTCACGAAGCGTAGACCTCCCCTCGATGAAACTCCCAAGTCCCACCATCTTACGCTCGGCCTGGGCGTTTCTCAACGCTGAGTGCTCCATTTCCAAGTGCTTCATCACCGTGGCCGCCATGTTCTTCATAAACTCGACCTCGTTCTGACTCGGTGGTGTTGTTCTCGGCTTGCTGTCGAGTACACTGTACGCCCCTATCGTGAACCCCCGCGGGCTGACGATTGGTACTGCCGCGTAGAAGTGTGTGTCTGATATTGCCTCGATCAGGTTGCTGCCGCTGAATCGTTCGTGCTTACTCGTGTCCATCACCACAAAGGCGTCCTCGCTTCGGAGCTCATCATGTTCGGCAGTTCCCCGGGATTTCAGCCCTTCTACATGGTGGCAAATTCCCTTTTCTTTGGGCAGGACGCAGCATCCAAGCCGTAACCGATCTTTCTCGTCTTGACATCGGCCGCCGACCAGGTCCAGCGTCGGGGTCGCTTCCGCCACTACATGCTGGTGGGTGCGGTCGAACAGGGATATCAACGCTCGTTCGGTCCTCAGACGGATAGCGCCTAGTTGAGCAAATGACGTTAGTGCCGCATCCTGTGATGCTTGAGGGTCGAAGGTGCTCTGGCTGCCAGGGTCTGAAGGGATATAGTAGGACTGAGAGTCGTCGGGGGGGATGTACCTGGAAGGCCATGAAAGTCAGCAACAGTCGATCTTCAGGCGCGGGGGGTGCACGTGCTTGTGAAATTCCCTTTCCTGGGCCAGTCTGTAATTTGGGGCTGAATTCATGGTGTCGAATCTAATTGCCAGATGTGGCCTAAAACTCCTCCTGTGCTTTATACATCAGGGCCCGGTGCGGGTATGACATCACCGCCACCCACTGCTGCCAGTGACGTAGCTGGGGCTCGCATCGTCATTGGAATGGCAAAGATAAAGTTGGAACTAGGCCAGCCTTATATTGTCTGTTTATATTACACAAAGACTTGCTCTACGGACACCATCCCCCGTCGTCCCGCGCCACTCCCTGCCATATTCCCGTTGTCCGGCCTGCCCACCAGTGAGCCACCAGAGTCCACTGCATTTTTCCTATTTAACGCTGCGGCTCCACCCTGGCGGTGCTCTAGGGGATCAGAAGCTGGGCTGTGGACAAGGTGCTGACTGCTAGACTCCCTTCTCGACTGACGCATCCGGTGGCAACGAGACCAAACCAGCCGCACCAAAGGCATTAGGGTTGGCAAGCAAGCACAGATAATGGCCACCGCGCATTCAATCACAGACCATATTGTCGCCGGTGCGATAGTTCCTAATCCAACATGTTATCGGGGCACTTTGGTCAGTGGCCGAGGCACATACCAGACACATTGTCAGACGAGTACAGGAACAGAAGCTTGAATCGATAGATGCTCACGCCAATTACGCTAGATATATTGATTAGGACCAGCTTCAACAGGGCAGTATATAACTCACAAAGCACCCAGGAGGAAGATGCCACTGATCGACAACCGGTACAGCATACTGCCGGCCAGCTGCCAGCAGACCTGCACTGGCAACGTGAGAATGGCGATATCTGTGAGGATATTTGGTAGCGCTACGCAGAAGAATCCCACTCGCAGATTAATGCAGTGGCCTTCTTTGTCAGAATCCCAGGCCTTTGACACTGGGGTGCATTGGAAGGTTGCCGCCGGTATAAAAGCAATCGCCCATAGCACCACAACACCGCCGCATATTCGAGCTCCCACCCGGAAGAACCGCGACATGTCAGTAAAGATGCGTCGGTACATGAACAGGATGGAGAGCTTGATGAGCAGCAGGTTGATCACGTAGAAAATCTCAAAGATGTACAGTAGCTGTATCTTATCAACCTCCACCTCCATTATAGCGGCTTCGGACTTACCTGTTTCACCATCAACGCTTGATGCGCCGAAAGGTCAGGTGTAGCATCGCGGCCCAGTCCATAATGGATCACTGGACGGTCGGTCAACGTCCATATCTGCTATCTAGGCATTCGAACTTACTGGCGAACGCAATTGCGGATAAAGCACAAAGCACAGCCCGTTCCGAGACCTCGTTAGAACACTCCGGTTTCCTGTCGGCCTTAACTTACCAGACTGGCAATGAGGAGATAGTCATCGACCCCGAGACCGACCCGGCGTAGGTGACGGGCACTGAACCTCAAGATAGTGAAGGTCCAGGCGAGCACAAGGACCGCTATGGTGCTCGCCTGCAGCTGGCTAGGTGGGAACCTGACTGCCATCGCTGGAATGATATGTGGAGGAATGAATTCAGACCTCCGATCTGTTCATCCCAATCAATGACGCAGGTTACCATGTTCTAGAATGCCCGACTTGTGACAACCAACTTGGCTATATGAACCGTGGTTCGCAGCCGTCATGTCGACAATCCATGACTGAAAAGGGAAATACAAGAGCACTAGTTGTGAGCATAAATTCGGCTGTTCCACGAATATATATATATTCAACCGAGATTCGGCCGAACGCCAGGACAAGCTCGTCAACTGCTGGTGCGTGGATTCTATACATATCCATCCATTATTCATCATCATCTACCATCACATCGATCGCCTTTCTGAATAGCCTGTAACTGTCAACTGAAACTTGCACCTTGGATGGACTGGCTGGCCAATGACGACATCGATTACTAATGACATAATGAAGATTCGGTCACGTGATAGCTTTCCCCGCAGAGTTCGGAGTCCCCGAATTCTCCCCGCGTCCAATTTCTGCACAGCTGCATCTTCGTCAACTGCCGCGATGCGATGACAGACTGATCATGCAGGTGGACCAAGACTCCGACTCCGGGAGCCAGACCGGGCCCCCTGACCGACAAACCTCCCGGTCGGCCCGCAGCCATCGCGCCAAGAGGAGTCGCATAACGAGGCGGCGCATCTGTCATAGCTGCCAAACCTGCCGGCGGCGAAAGGTCAAATGCGATAAGGTAAGCCCGATTTTCCGTCTTCATTGCATTGAAATACTGACAAATTCAGGTGCATCCGATATGCGGGAACTGTTCGAAAATTGCTGCCGCGTGCACCTACGACGACGAACCACGCCCGAATGACATCCGAGCCAGTCCTGCCAAACCGCAAACACCCATACCAGACGCGTTGGAGGAGGACGAGAGTCGGAATAAGGACAATCTTTTGCGCTCGGGACAGACGCCAGATCTCTGCGCGATTGAAACCCAGCTGGCCAAGCTTACATCGCTTGTTGAGCAGTTGCAGGAGGATCGCCGTGCGCTGAGACAGGACACGGTCAACTCCAAACCGGTGGCTGCTTCGACGACGAATGGTGATTCTGGACCCGAAAAGCTGTCTGGCGCTGCTGTTGATGGTGGCAGCGACGAATTTGCCATCCCGACCGGCCTCGCCACCGACCCCGTTGACCCGCTGAGCGGTTCAAACGTAGGACACTTGAGCCACGCAGGTCGGGGAAGCTCGAGGTTAGTACTATCAACGTGTGTTAAGGTCACAGAGATACCTAACTGTTGCTTAGATATGTCGGCACAACCTACTGGGCCTATGTCTCCCACGAATTGGGAGAGCTCAACCAATTGCTTACCAGCCAGGACCAGACTCGTGATTCCGCGAGGGCTGGTGATGCTTTGGCAGACCCTGCTAGGGGTGCGCAAGGCCAGATCCTGCGCTCTGGAATCCCCTCGGAATTTCCTGGCGTCGGCCCACACGCGTTCTCTCTCCGATCGGGCTCCTTTCCCTTGGTAGATGGCCAGGTTCAGGCGGACACGCTTGGCAATGTTCCAACAAAAATGCAAAGTGACATCCTTTACAAAGGGTTCATGTCCGGCGTTCATCCGCTGAGCCCGATCATCCATCCCCCGACCGTCCTGAAACTTTACACTGACTTCTGGGCCTGGTATGGTAGTGCTCCGTATACCAGAGAGCCGTGGACAGAGCCATCGTTTATCCCTCTTCTATATGCCATCTGGTTTGGAGGCTCAGTCTCGATCTCGTCTAGCACCATCAAAACTTCGTTTTCATTTTCACGATCAGAGCTCTCGGCAAGTTACGCTGATGAGGTCACTTGCTGGCTGGCCAGGATATCCTTTCCTCGCAGTGCCTCACTTTATGACCTGGCTGCTTATCTTATTACACAAACAATTCTATCGCGCGAGGAAGAGCCCTTGAGAAGTAGCTTGTTCATTAGTCTTGCAGTAAGGGTAGCTCAGACCTTGGGACTGCATCGAGATCCTTCGCAGTTCAACATTGAACCATGCGAGCGGGAGTTTCGACGGCGAGTGTGGTGGCATATTGTCCACATGGACTCTGTCATTGCCATGTCCAGTGGACTCCCGCCGCTGCTTAGTGAGGACACCTACTGGGATGTCCGCGAGACCAGCGAGGTCAAGGATACTTTGCTAAGTACTATTCAAGCTGAGCAGTATGAGCACCTGGTCTCCACCGGCCAGCGACCGCCCGATAACCCGGATGACCCAACTCTCTGCGGTGGGCCATCGATGGTGAATGTGTACTACTTGTCTGCAAGAGGCAAATGTATCATGGCGCGTGAGTGAGCCTCTGACACTTGAATTGACCGTCCGTCTGACCTTTGCAGAGTCCGTCCATCGGATACTGAAGATTCAGCTCGGAACGAAGCCCGTCACCAGGGGCGATATGGAGGAACTCCGCGCTGCGCTTCATGATCTCCAAGAGAAACTCAATTCCATTGTCAACAGGATTCCCACAAGCGACAATTCTGCGACTTCATCTGCGCCCGAGTCTGAGACGACAGCATCGGCTCATTCCTGCGCGGCGGCCCTTCCTGGTGACGACGGCCCATCTGGCTGCCACGAACAATATCATTCGGCAGTTCTTGTTGCCTTTCACAAATGGACTCGGATCCTTTTATCGCTGTTCATTGATAAGGTCCGTCTTCCCGGCTACTATCCAGCTCTTCTGCTGACAAGATTGCAGGCCTTCTGCGTCGCCTACCAGCCGTTTCTCCGGAATCCGCAGAGCCGAATCTGGCCATATGCGCGACAGTCGTAAGTGCCGTTGCTCAAAAGCAGTTGTCTGCAGTGTCTAATCGAAACAGTGCGCTGCGACATTGTTATGCATTCATGGAGAAGTTCATCCAACTAGCAGCAGACCCTGATTTCAAGCCGTTCCGTTGGGGCTGGCCTGGGTGAGTCTTCCACTGGTTTGTGAACGGAGCGTCCTGGCTAATTCAGTACTAGAAATCACCAGCCCATGCATGCAACGATGTAGGTTTATATGCGAAGCTTCTAGTAGTGGCCATGCTGACTATATCAGGATCCTTCTCATCGACCTCTACAAACGACCTTACAGCCCCGAAGCGCCCGTATCGCGATCGTTTATTGATCGAATTCTAGCACTTGCTGGACCGGGCGAAGGCATTGTGGGTGCGCGTGATGACCTTCCCACTCTTCGTCCGTTGGGGGATGCAGGCCGCGAGGCCTGGAACATGATCCATCGCCTCCGCCACAGGGCCTGGCAGAAAGCTGGTCTTAATCCCAACTTACCCTTGCCTTCCTTGTCTGGCCAAAATCAAAGTCAGGGTGAAGTCCTCGAGGCAGCAGGTAACCTCAAACGACAGCGACGTTCTAGCGGTTCCTCTACTCGTGTATCGCCGGCAATGCCTTCTACTTCGGCCATGGCATCTACCGCTCGTAGTCCTGCATTGCATGTCCCGACCAGTGCAGCCGACTTTGATTTTGTCTCATCGTACCCTGACATGAACTCAACCAACCCAACAATACCAACGCCCGTTCCCGAGTCTTGCCCCAGTTCCGCAGGTGACCCAGCTGTCGCCTTTGACTGGGGTGAATGGGACGCCATTTTCGGCCATTCCCTACCGGTTACAGACGAACTGATGGGTCTTGATCCTGCTACGGGACTAGCATTCGCCAACCTGGAGAATGACGACATGTGAGCCGAAGACATCAATGGACACTGGTATTCATTTCATTTTCTCATCGTAGACTACTTACTTCCTGGCTGCATTGTAGATTATTTGACTGTGATAATATATAGGTGGTACAGTTCATATCCTCTGGCGCAGATCAACCAATGGTCTGTAAATTACTTGGGCCTCAAGGTGAGGATCGAGGCGTTCCAAAGGATTGAAGCACATCGCCACTCTATATACAATAGATGTCCCGTAAACGCCACCTACCGCCGGCAGGGTTAACAGCTTTGGGAGCGCATAAAAGCCCCGAACGGCGCCCCTGTCTACCATGATCGGGGACACAATACTGCATACTGACTTTGTCCTTTGATAGCATTCGGTACGATTCGATCATAGCATTGTCAGATCTGCTGGCCTTGCATTATTTTATAACATATATAATTCAGTATAAGACTCTTCTATAAAGAACACTACAGAATATCCAGGTAATCATAGACACTAAAATAATATTTCTCTATATTATCGTATTATAAATGCGTTGTTACTGCGGCAGATTTCGGATGGCCCGGGAACACATTAATAATACACACAATAAAACTGCGTCTTTTGTGCGAGTCCCATCCAAGCTTCAACAATCAGACTCTTTCTAAATTACAATCATGGCCCCTCCATCAACCTTCAAAGCCGCTCTCCTCCATGAGGGAAGCAGCAACCACACAATCACTGGGCGCTCACTGGGCGCCCTCGGCGACGAGGAGGTGCAGATCAAGATCACCGCCACAGCCATCAACCCTGTCGACTGGAAGATCCGAGACACTGGCTTCTTCCTAAAGACGTTCCCGGCGGTCCTGGGGAGCGATGCCGCTGGCGAAATCGCGGCCGTGGGTTCCAAGGTATCGAACTTCGCGGTCGGCGACCGCGTCTTCTTCCAGGGCATCGTTGGCAACTACGATGCCAGCACTTTCCAGCAGTATTGCAAGATGCCAGCAGCTCTCGTGGCCAAGACGCCCGATTCCATCAGTGACGACCAGGCCGCGGGAATCAGCCTTGCGACGGTTGCAGCCGTGACTGGTCTCTACGACAAGACGGGCCGGGGCCTTGCACCACCCTGGAGCGATGGTGGTGACCGTGCTGGGAACGGAAAGGCCATTGTCGTCCTCGGTGGAAGCTCATCGGTTGGTCAGTATGTGATCCAGCTTGCCCGGCTCTCAGGCTACTCGCGCATTGTAACCAACGCGAGCCTGACGCACGAGGAGCTCTTGAAGAAACTGGGAGCGCACGTTGTCTTGGATCGAAAGCAGGCAGGCCCGCAGGACTACATCGCCGCGGTGAATGGGCTGCCTATCGATTTTGTATATGATAGTATTTCGCTGGCTGAGACCCAGGCCCTGGGAGTCGACATTCTCCATGGGGCCAACACCAAGAGCTGCGTCGTGACTGTGCTCGGGGCCGATGCGGATGCTCAGTCTCGCGGTGCATCGAAGGAGCCCAAGGTCGAAGTGCGACAGATCATGGGCCTGGGTAGTAAGCCGGAGCTGCGGTACTTGAGCGAGCCTCTCTTTGAGCGTTTAGGCGGCCGTGATGGATGGCTGGCAGCTGGGCAGTTCGTTCCCAACCGGCCGGTGGTGGTGGACGGTGGTCTAGATAGCATCGACGAGGCACTCGACAAGAACAAGGCTGGTGTTTCTGGTGAGAAGGTGGTAATTCACCCATAAGCAAGTACAGACTGTCCGAGTGAGTCTCGATAGGAAGAAGATCGCGATTCAGCAACACTTGAACAGGAATTGAACTATGGCGTATCATTATTAATGAAATACATGATTGAATGACAACTAGTGAAATGCATGTGCAGCTCCCTACTCAGTCTCTATACATTTGCTCGCTCCTTCAAATGAACCATCAACTTGCGCTTCTCCCACAGTAAAAAGATCTTCTGTTTATCCCATCCTACAGACTCTGGGGCCAGGGCGAGATCGAAGTTATACAGCACTTTGGCCAGTATAACGCGCAGTTCGCTGTATGCCAGGCTAAACGTTGTTAGCCCTAATCCTGCGGCGGATCGAAATTACTTACTTCTTCCCCAGGCAGTTTCTCGGTCCAAACGAGAACGGCTGGAGGGCGGCCTTGTTGTCAGTGACAAATTCGTCGCTGATCCATCGCTCGGGGATGAACTCATTTGCTCGCTTGAAGTTGGCAGGATCTCGATATGTGGCCCACTGGTTGACTGATACTGCAGTCTGGACGCATTGTTAGCCGAAGTCTTCACCAACTGAACACAGGAACATGCATACCTTGCCAGGGATATGCTCCCCACAAACAGACATCCCCCCCTGTGGAACAACTCGCGGCATTCCCACTGGCACTGGGGGATACATGCGGAGCCCTTCCTCGATACACGCATTCAGGTATTCCATCCGCATAAGAGATCCAAGGCTGATGTCCGAGTCCTGTTTAAACGCGCCTCGGATTTCACGGATTATCTTGTCCATTTTGTCCGGATTCATGAGAAGATGATATGTCAGTCCGCTGAGTGCAGTGGCCGTTGTCTCGGTGCCAGCAACCATAAATACCTGCGAGTTCGCATACATCTCACCATGGCTCAGTCGGAGTTCCTCCTTCTGACGCATCACAATGCCCCAAATATCTGGCTTGTGAGAGTTTCGTGCTGGGTCAATCCGTCTATCTACCCGCTCCTGACACGCCTTGTAGTGCGAGATGGCCTTGTCAATCAGGGCTTTTGGGACGAGTCTCTTGGCCAATAGTGCGGTCCAGGGATAGTAACGGCCGAGTCGACGCAGAGAATTTGCCTTGATGTTCATGAAGATAGCAGATACCCAGCCATCGTCGCCAGTCCCGGCCAGTAGGTCCAAAGGCTCACCAAAGGTCAGATCACCCATAATGTCAAAGGTTGTGAGGTTATACAGTCGAACTAGTTCAACCGGACTTTCCGGGCTTTCACGCGCCAGATTAGAGAGTTTGTCAGTCAGCATGTCGACATAGTGGCAGATGAGCGGCTCCTGTTCACGCAGAGCCTTCTCAGAAAATGCATGGGAGAAATTGCGGCGGAAACGCGCATGGTCAGGGCCAGAAGCACGGATTATATCCGGAGAACCGTTGAACGAGGGCCCGTAGAACCGAGCATCCTTTTCCGTTGGTTTCGCGCCGCCAATTGCATGGCCGTAAATGTCCTTCCATGCTTTGGCTTCTGAGTAGCTCAGTTCATTGGGAGCCACACGGACGGTGCTGCCGTAGATATTATGGAGCTCGGTGATCCAGTCATTGTGGTCGCCTTTGAACGTGTGGTACAGGTTTGGAATCCGGCTCACGACGGCATATCTAGGGCCGGGGAATCGGGCAAGGGGGTTAAAGCACAGCTCATAGAGGCACTTGGCTGCGATGCCCAGTATGATCTAGCATGAGTTTAGTGCCTAGTATCCAATGTTTCGAAACAATATGAGGTCACATACTGAGGTAACAATCACAGCAACATGGTGCTGGGAAAAAGCGTCTGCTGTAGACTGTAGCAGCATCCTTCAAACTAGTAATATCTTTGCAAAGGTTAACAGTCAAGAGAATGCTGGCGAACCGGCTTTCGCTAATCTTAAGGTTGAGCTATGGAAAGCTGACAGCTATATGTACTCCAACCCCCACAACATGCCATCGAAGATCTGCACTGGTGTGTATCAGGTGTGCAGAGTCGAGCGGTATAACGTCTCCAACTCTGCACGGACTGGAAGTAATGCAGCAGTTATGAAACAAGCCTGCAGTATAAGGCGGTTAGTGTGGGATATATGCCACCCCGCCCGCACTCGCACAGGCCATTATGCAGTCATTCGATTGAATAACCGTTGAAATGACGGCTGTTAGTCCGGTTCCAAACGCTATGCTGAGCTTAAGGGAAATAAGCTGCATACTGTTTTCCTCCGGCTCATTCCTAGGAATCCTTTACAGGGCCAAGCAATATAGACAAATGATCCTTTCAATTTTAACAAAATAAGCATTGCTAGTAACGAATGGAACCCTGGTTCACCGTTGAACCATTACACCCTTCCGTCAGAGGTACTGGTGAATCCTCAGTCAGACATCGCCAGAGATGGTGGCTTTGCGCAAGACTCAGCACGACCGGTTGATTGCCAGTAGATGCCTTCAAGGCTTTCGTAAAACATCAGGTGTTCGGTGACAAAATCCTCCCTGGACGTGGAAACCGTCTCACCGAGCACCATGCTCCAGCCCGGTCCCATGAGAATCTCCTGCCCGTCAGACGCCGCGAGGCCATAGGGGCGGCAGCCCTAGCAGACGTGGCCAAGGCAACGGCAAGAGAAGAGATGCTGGCGAAATGCATGGCGATTGCGTTAGGTATACGGAAGCCGAAGAGATGATGGTTGAATGAGAGACTGGTTGCAGGAACAAAGACTGAAGAGGCTTGATGCTTACCAGAAGAGCAGCAGGTGTTGGACTGGCTTTTGCCAATATCCCCCTCGTCCGTTCACCCACGGCTGTCCAGATTTACTCAGAATTCTCGTTTATGATATTCAAAACATAATGAAGAAGAATAACATCTTTCTAGCACTCAGGTCTGGGTATATTTGCTAATTCTGTCTAACAGTGTATATAGGAATGAGATTCCACAATGATACATTCAACATTAATCAGCCCCTTCATCCTTCTTTACTGCCGACTGACTCTTGTCCGACCGATGGAAGACTGCGCCAAAGAGGGAGAAGATGTTGTTGACTCGCAGCCACATGCAGTAGAACAGCGTCATTCCAGTGACGACCAGCTCGTCGCGCGCCGCCTCAGTCAGTTCCAGATCGTCCATAAACTCGATGTAGCCGATTTTCTTGATCCCCCAGATCTTGGCCGTGTACTTTGCCACCGGTCGCTGTCGCTCGTCGACGCAGACAAAGTCCCAGGTCGTGAAGCCGCTATCGCTGGTCCAGGTCAGGGTGACTGGCTCGTCAGTGTCGGACAGGGCATATGACTGGTGTGTGTAAAGGGTCTTGAATCGCTTCTGCGCAGCCAAGGTGCCTTTCCGACCGGCGACCTCATAGTCTGCGTTGATCCTGACTGTGTGCAGCGTGCCAGTGCCGACTGTGTAGTCGTCTGCTGGCCGTTTGAAAACCAGGTGCGGGGCCTTGACAGCATGCCAGTGGACAATGTAAAGAGGGTCCGCGTCAGGGTTGTTGGAGTCTGTGATGAGGCCCTTGAACTTCTTCCAGGAGAAGTCCACCTGCAGGCGCGGTGTGTGGGCTGTCATGGCGAGAATACTGAAATATGAGATATGTGCAGGTAACTTTCAACATCAACCCGACGGTCGCAACAATCTTTATATCGGTTTTGTCTTCAGCCTTTGGTCTGTGCTTGCTGCTAATCCAAATCCAGTTGGATGCGCCGCCCGCTGAGCTGCTCAGCCGCAATACAGCGATGGACTGCCTGAAAAGAACAAGTACACGGACAATAATATCGTGAATCTCTCTGGGTTATCAGATGCTAACCCAGTAACCCTATTGTCCAGATGTCGACTGATATTATTTATCAGGATATTTGGCAGTGCAGGATTGTGGAGGCTGGCCATCGTGAGACCTCTCGGTGTTTGAGGAGTGGCGGTATGCACTGGAAGGAGTAGATATGAATAGATAAGTAGTAGATAAATAGTGGATATGAGTAGATACGAGTAGATGTACTTGCAGTCACTGACACTGGAGATGCGACAGAGCTGGCTTTGACTCGATAAGCAACTGCCAAGTTATGTATCGATGCCGAGTCTGGATAAACGCCAAGTCTGTAGACTGTAGAAGGCTTTCAGGACGTGGGCAATGGTCGCTTCACTGTCTAAATATTAACCGACCTCGTCATCTCGCTTAGAGAATTAACTCGAGATCGCCAGCACCAACACTGTTGATCGCTGGCTCGGCTAGACGTACTGTGTTGGGCATGTTCCGTGTCCATCAGTGGTTCGCGTAAACGACCATAAGCACATGGAATGGTGCAATTCGGCAATCTCAGCTCTACAAATAACCAGCCTGCCCCGACTCGTTTCTCCACTCACCCTTGTGTTTCACTGCATCATGAGGCTCCTTGAACTCGCTGCTGTCGTTGGCATTGCTGCCTCTGCTGTCCAGGCGCGCAGTCCGCTCGCGACCCCAGACCAGCGCGATCTTGACGAACTCGCCATCGAGATCTTCCAAGACAACGCCTTCGCTTTCCTCAAGGGGGAGGCAAAGGGTGCTTACAAGGTCGCTCATGGACTGCCCATCAGCGACGAAGCCTCTGCCAGTCTCGACCAGGCGATTGAGGAATTGACCTTCAGTGCGGTGCAGAAGGCTGTCAACACCGATCCATACTATCCCAAGGTCTACTGGTACGATGCCGGTCCGCGCAGCTGGTTCGGCCTGGATGTGCCTGGTGGGCGCTATTCCTACGACAATCCGGACTGTGTCTATCGCACCATCCCGATCAGCTCCAAGGTCGACTACATTGTGACTGGCCACCGCCACTCTCCAGGACCATTGGACGTCAGTTTCTCTCTTATCAGCAATCCCAACTCCCAGAATACCGTTTCGCATCTGTCAGGCGATGATCTTGTCGTCAACAGCGATGGCTCGTACACCATCACGATCAACAGCACTGCTGCCGAGGGCCAGACGAATCATATCCACTCGACCCCTCTGGCAAAGCAGCTCCTCATCCGCAACAACCGTGGCGACTGGCAGACCGAGCAGCCAGACGAGCTCACCGTCAAGGTAGTCAGCGATACCGAGGGCCAGGACCCGATCAGCAAAGACAAGATCATCGCCACCGCAAAATGGAACCTCCAGGAATCCGTCGCCGACTACGGCGTCGGCGCTCTCGGGCTGAAGACGATGATCAACAAAGTAAACTCATTGGCGAATCCCAGTCAGTCCAGCACGCTGGGTACCCTGACCAGCCAGGCGAGTTCGTTCGGCCATTACAACCTCGCCGAGGACCAGGCTCTCGTCGCGACCGTGACGGCCGGAGACGCGGACTATTTCGTCTTCCCAGTAACAAACCCGTGGATGGTGTCCGTCGATCCTGGGAGCAGCCAGGTCAGTCTGAACAACAAGCAGGCCGCCGCCAATGCCAACGGCACGTACACGTTTGTGGTGTCTCTCGCAGACCCTGGTGTTTACAACTGGATCAACACCACGGGGCTGCATGAAGGCACAATCATGGTCCGCTGGCAGGGACTGGATACCTCGGAATCCTCTACGGACTCACTTTCGGTGGTGACGCAGTTGGTGCAGCTGGCGGACTTGCGGTCGGTGTTGCCGAAGGAAACCCGTTATGTGACGGCGGAGGAGCGGACAGCGCAGGTTGAGCAGCGGGCAGAGGCGTACAGGGCCTTAACCGTCACTGAATAATAGTGGAACAGAGTAGAAATGAACAATAAACAATGAGAATGAAGAAACAAACAGATCCACCAATCACAGGCAGCCCGGACTGCCGGTTCGGCACGGGTCGCGATCCGATCGGGCTTAGCCAACAATGATCGATTTTGTCAGATCGGGTGAACTACGTATTATTATTATCATCAATGCTTTATTGTACTCAGAATGGCATTGCTGGCTATGTTTCTCTCCCCCCGCTGGCGATGGTGTCTCTGCATTGCCCCCGCCTCTCTGCTTCTGCTGTTTCTCTACCTCTCGTCCCAAACTACACCCACCACTCCAGGCACCACCGCAGCACAGTCAGACTCGCCGTATCCTCAATCTCCAGCTTCAAATTCTGCAAGACCCCTCTGGAGTCCCGTCGGTGCTGGAAACGCGACGTTAGGCGTGAGTTTCTTGCTGTTTGCTGTTATCCACTACTAATTCCTGTCTCCTCTGCCTCAGTTCGAAGCCATCGTCGCGCTCTCCCCCTATTCCTCTTGGCGGACACGAGGCCTTCAGGCAGCCGCCGACGCCACCGGACTTGATATCACAATCCCTCCCCAACCTCCCATCCAAACCGATATAGTCACCGCTTTCACCGGCCTGGGCACCGAAGACAGAGCTCACCCTAACCAGGGTTCCGCCCAGGCCTGGATATCACATCTCAAGCTCATTGAACACATCATCCAGTCCAATCTGGAATCAGCTCTAGTCATCGAGGACGATGTCGACTGGGACGTCTCCATCCGCGAACAAATGGTTGGCGTTGCGCAGGCCGTCCGCCAACTGACCAACGCCCCTCAGAGCGAAGCTGAGGTATACCCGTACGGCCGGTCCTGGGACGTCCTCTGGCTCGGTTCCTGCAATGAAGCCTGGGACCCGGACGTCGAGTCGGTCTATATCAATGATTCCACCGTGTGCCCTGCCGAGTCGTACGTTGGCAGCGTCGAGATCATCAATTCCCTACCCGAAGGCCAGCGCGTCGTATTCCATTCGCGCATGCCCATCTGCACCTTTGCCTACGCCCTGAGCCGGCAAGGGGCCAGGAACGTGCTACTGGATATAGGCGCGGGCAATGACGAAGCCTTTGACATCGCATTGATGAACGGCTGCCGCGAGCGAGGCCTGAACTGCATCACGATCTTCCCGGAGCTATTCCACCACTATAAACCGTCCGAGAAGCTGGGCGGCACGAGTCTAGTCAATTCAGATAGCAAGGACGGGAATAAGGTGGAAATCGAGGTGGAAATGGGACAGACGGATAATATAGTGCAGAGCGCACGGTGTAACGCCTTATGGGGGAAGTCGTGTCTCCCTCCAAGACCGGAAGAGATATAAATATATGACAAGTATAGTTTGTCGAACCTTATTAGAGCAGCCAGGGCTGAGCCAGTGAGTGGATCCTTGGTTCTGGTGTTTGAGCGATATTACCCCTTGCAGCGATGAAGTTTATTTAAATTCCATTCCATTCTATACATTTTTATACTTCTGGACCCACATTCTTTTCGATATTAACGGGCACGGTCCACTGTGGTCTGTGGTGCCTTGACTGATGGGGCAGTTCAGGCGCCTATCCAACTGCTAAGAAGCAACACTCTAGACTAAATTACTCGTAGAGTAAACAATATCTCAGCTCGTGGGGATGACAGACGCCTGCACCACCTTTCTCAGCCTTCACAAGCTACTCACAGATTCCACAATCCCAGCGGCCGACGTAATCAATGAACCCAGGCATTCTGAAGACGAGGCTTGAATGGGTGACGAATATTAAAATAAAGCAGGATACGTGGAGTATGCGAGGAAGCTGGGGATCGATTTGCTTGATGGTAATCATGGTTAATTGCTCGATGTACATAGTGGAGCACTCTCGACATATATATATATATTGCTGGCGATTGACGCCCCATCACATATCACACCCGACGACTCGAGTTTCACATCTAAACCGTTTTGACAATAAATCAATCAAAGCAAGACTTTTTTTTACCACTGCCATAGCATATGCTGTAAGAACAAAAAGAAAAAAAGAAAGCCCAACGCGGGGCTCGAACCCGCAGCCTTGAGATTAAGAGTCTCACGCTCTACCGATTGAGCTAGCCGGGCTAGTTCATATCTGCACCCGCCAGTTTTGACATCATAAGCGGCCGTCGGGTCAACTGTTGACAGCCACTGCCCTACTTATACTGCGTACCCCGCAGCTCGTCGACTGAGGCACATCTTCCCCAGAGGAACACTTCCTCGTATACAATCATCATGGCGGCGGCTGAAACGCTCACTATCCACCTCCCCGGCGGTGCCATTTTAGCTCGACGCCGGGACAACCTCATCCATGCCAGAGGCATCAGATATGCACATGCCACAAGATTTGCGAGGCCCCAAGCCCTGCCAGATTGGGAGGGAATCTGGGATTGCACCGGGCCAGCTTCAGTGTGTCCCCAGAATGCCTCTCGGCTAGCGCGGGTTACCGGGGTTCTGGAGGGAAATAGGGATCAGAATGAGGATTGCCTCCATGTCAGCGTTGTGGCTCCGACCACAGTGCGAGCAGCCCCTGTTATGGTCTTTTTACATGGCGGGGCGTATGTTACTGGGGGTGGTGATCTCGACGCATACAGCCCTCACAAACTAGCCAAGGAGGGTGTTGTTGCTGTCACCATCACCCATAGGCTTGGGGTGTTTGGGTATCTCCCCATCCCCGACCTGGCCCCAGCAAACCTTGGTCTGCTCGATCAGATAGAGGCGATGCGCTGGATCCAGAAAAACATCAAAGCATTCGGTGGGGACCCAAATAACGTCACTGTCTTCGGCCAGTCTGCTGGTGCCGACGCGATATATTGCCTTTTGGTGGCTGATAATACGGACGAACTCTTCCATCGGGCAATACTACAGAGCTTGCCGCTTGGTCGACTGTATGATGAGAACCGTGACAAGATGACTCGTGCCATGTCCCAACACGCCAGCAATGCGCTTTCCCCTGCAGATTTGGTAGTGGCCCCTGTATCCCACCTCCTCGACCTACAAAAGCAGCTGCTAGGCGTCGCCAGATCCGTTTCGCCCGCTCTCCTGCCCTTTGGACCGATATTCGGCGAACACCCATTGCCGCCCGAGAATATCCTCTCTGATCGCTTCATCGCTGCCGCTCGTCGCAAGCCACTATTCGTCGGCTATACGGCAAACGAGGAAACCGCCTTCACGCACATTGACTCGAGGGAGCAGGCCCCTGCATACCTTTATAACCTGTTCCAAGGTGAAACCGATCACCTGCTTCAGCACACCTCCACGGCACTTGGCAGGGGTTTGCCCAGCTATGAGATTCGGTGGTACACTAAAGGAAATGGCGATCTTCAAGCAACGCACTGCATAGAACTACCGTTCCTCCTGGGCGACTGGCCTGCATGGAAACATGCGCCAATGCTTCAGGGAGCGGACGCCGAGGAGGGAGTTGAGAGAGTAGGTACTTCCGTGAGGAATTTATGGGTTGCATTTGCTCGTGGGGAGGACCTAGGTGGCAGGAAGTATATCATTGATGAAACCTTCAAGTTCCCTTGATAGCCTTGTCTATCATATTGTCTGTTTAACCACGCACTCGTTAGATAGATAGGAACTCTATATATCATCCAGTTATCTATTCAACCAAATGCTACCTTTCAAGATATCAATGACAGCTCAATCATCCAACATATGCAACACACTTGATTTCCACCAGAATCTCCTCCCGTGGCAGCGCTCGCACTTCCACCGTTGTCCTTGCCGGCGCAGTCGTACGATCAGACCAAACCCGATTCCACTCCTCATTCATCCCAGCATAGTCGTCCTTCATGTTCGTCAAAAACACTGTCGCATCGACGACGTCGCGGATCGTCGCGCGGCCGTCGGTGGCGCCTTGGATGATAGCGTCGATATTCAAGAGAACCGCGGCAGTCTGCTGCCTGATGTCAAGATCAAGCGAGATATTTCCGGCATCATCTTTTGTTTGAGTAGCGCCGACGAATGTACCATCGCCGCGTCGTGAGGAGGTGCCTGAGACGTAGATGTAAGAATCCTTTCCGTCGCGGGACTGGACGATGCGCGCGTGCGGATAATTGGCCAGCCCTTGGGCATGAGCTGACGGGCGGAAATACGGTGTACTCTGGGACATGGTGATAGGGAGCAGCAGCTATTATTGTGGTGAGGTGTTGAGTAAGTGGTCGTTATAGACAGTGTGAGATTAACTGTTAATGTCCGGGAGATGGCTGCTCGCCCAATCACGGATGTTTCCGCGATTAGTCAGCAGCCTATGCACAAGCACAATTATGTCGGGTGCTTCCGTCTATACTTGTGCAACATATTGGTATGAAGAGATTAATTCTGTATATTGGCTATATATGAATAGTACGGACATTGGTAAAGACATCGCGACTGTGGACTCCTCCCTCTCGCCCCACGCCAGACGCCTTCATGCCCCCGAATGCCGTCCCCAGTTCGCGCACCAGCCAGCAATTCACCCATACCAGACCGGCATCAATCCGTTCTCCAACTCGGCGCATCCGGGAGAGATCATTAGTCAAGAGGACACTGGCAAGGCCGCTCGGATTATCATTTGCCAATGCAATTGCCTCTTCTTCAGTTTCGAACGGTGCCACAGTGACGACGGGCCCAAATATCTCTTCTCGCATAATGCGGCTATCAACGCCAACACCACTAAGAACCGTCGGTGTGATCCAGAAGCCATGCTGTGGATGATCCGTTGGCACTTCTCCAATATGGAAGGTTGCCTTCTCTTCTTGTGCCTGCAACAAATAGGACCGGACCTTAGCATAATGCTGCAACGAGACGACAGGCCCGACAGTTTCTCCACACACGTAATGCGTTCGGACATATTCCACAAACGCCGCCAGGAACTGTGCATAGATAGCTTGATGGACGTAGATACGCGAACCACATAAGCAAATCTGCCCGCTATTCTCAAAAGCAGCACGGGCAGCCAGAGGCACCGCCTGAGCCAGGGCGACATCATCAAAGACGAGGGTTGGATTCTTCCCGCCGAGCTCAAGAGACAGATGCTTGCCTATATCACTCGCAGTGTCCTGTCGGATGCGGATTCCTGTGCTTGTGCTTCCTGTAAATGACACTCCGCGCACACGCGGTGATTTCACGAGCGCTGAACCTGCACCAGGCCCATCACCGAAAACGATATTCATGACGCCAGGTGGAAGGCCTGCTCGTTTGAAGACTTCACCCAGCACTGAAAGACGAACAGTCAGAGGAGGAAGTTACTAGGTTGTGGGATCACGTACAAAAGGCAGTTATGCTGGTTACCTCGCTTGGTTTTGCTACACCGGTACAGCCAAATGCGAGACAAGGTGCGATTTTCCATGTCAGGAGGTAAAGGGGCATGTTCCATGGCGAGATGAGTGCAAACACACCGACAGCTGATCTGTGTTCGTATGTCAAGGTGGATGAGCCCTGGCCATCGGCAAAGCGCACTGCGCCCTCGTCGTGTAGGATATACGTTGCAAAGTATCTAGCCCACTCAACATTAATGTCATCTTACAGGAGCCAAATTCGACTCAATGGGGAACCAACCGGAAATTCGAAATAGCACGATCAACCTCAACTCGGGCCCGAGCTAGGGTCTTTCCCTGGTCTATGCTCTCCCAAACTGCAAACAGCTCCTTGTTCTCGCTCAAGATCGCAGCAATTTGCAGCAGGATGTTCGACCTCTCCGTCCGCGAAGTTTGCGACCAAGATGGGAATGCTCTCGAGGCAGCATCCACCGCGCGGTCTACATCAGGTGGTGTACTGCGAGGGACATGCACCAAAACACCGCCAGACGAAGGGTTGAAAGACTCAATCCCTTGTTCTGTTTCTGAATGCGCAAACTGATTGTCGATAAAGTCCTGTAGACGTAGAGGGGTATCTGGATTGCCGGCCAAATAGTCTTTGGCACGCTCCAGGGTATCCAGCTCCCACAGCGTAGAAATCGTATCCATCATGAACTGGAGAATATGATGAACTAGAGAACACTATATGGAAACAACTGAGTGTATAGTATTGTGTTTAATATCTTGTCCTTAACTACGCCGGATAGACATCCGATTCGCCTGTTCGACCATCGCTGATCCACTATTCATATCCATATTATAGAAAGGGCAAATGTGAATTATATTGTATATTCAGCACTAATTTGGAACGGGCATCCGCTGAGCTGATACAGACTTCGAGTTCTGCGCAAACATATCCCCCAGCCCCAAGAACTCAATCGCGTTGCCTGCCAGCATCTGCGCCCTATCTCGATGCGTCAAAAAGGCGTGAACCTGCTCGTCGCTTGTGAACATCTTCCCCGGGACCGGCATCTCGCCGAGCGGGAAGGGATAGTCGCTGCCCATGACGATTCTATCGGAGCCGATCTTCTTGCAGATATACTGCAACAGATCCGGGTCGTGCGCCAGGCTATCAATCCAGACGTTGGACTGGGACGCCTGCAGGTAGTCCTGTGGAGCCATTCCCTGGGAGTTGTGTGCCACCAGGTCTGGGCGACAGTCGTACCCATGCCGGATATGTCCGAGTAGTGGCAGGTAAGCACCGCCGGCGTGTGCAAAACAGAATCGCAGCTTTGGATGCTGTACAAGAACGCCGGAGGAGAATATGGCGTGCATTGCCAGGGCAGTCTCGCTAGGCCTAAGACATATCAGCTTGTTAAGCCGGAAAGAAAGACAGACGTAACTTACATTCCGATCAGCCACGCAGACCAGTAACTACCCCATCTACTTTTGTTCTCTCGCTGGTATTCATATCCTAGAGGGTGGACAAAGATCGGGACATTCAGATCCTCGCAGGCTTTCCAAAAGGGTTCGAATTCAGGACTGTCCAGGGGCCGTCCGTTAATCTCAGTCCCAATCTCGACGCCCTTTAGCCCTAGGACAGTCTTTGCGCGGCGCAACTCAACAACAGCAGTGTCGACATCCTGCAGTGGCACGGTGGCCAAGCCCACAAAGCGACGGGGATAGTTATGGCAGATGGACGCGATATGGTCGTTCAAATGCCGGGCCATCTCTGCAGCAGGGCTGACGGGCTTCTCGTATGCGAACAGAATGGGCACTGTACTAAGCACCTGGACATCCACTCCGGTGGCATCCATTTCTGCAATGCGCGCCGCCGGATCGAAGCAGTTGGGCTCTACTGTCCGGAAGAATTGATCGCCCACGAACATATCCACTTTGCTGGATATTGCGCCACCTTGCTCGTTCGTGTTTGGAGGATTATGTGGACGAAGGTTGATCCATCCTTGACTTTCTTCCTTGGTGTCGTTTTGGTATTTGGAGAAGTCGGGCAAGGATGGCGGCATGATATGCGTATGCATGTCGATTCGGAATGGGGCATCATGGCCGCAACTGACACATTGGGGTTGAATAGCTGTAGAGGAACAGCAATATGGCATGGCAACCATTCTGGATATATTTAATTCACCAAACACGTAAATGAGTGGTTAACTGTCTGCCAAATAGCCGGCAAGGAGTAGGTAAATGGACACGATAACAGCAGTAATAAGTACACTATCTTCCGAAGTACATATCTAGATAGAGGCGTCAAGCGTGCCATCTCGTAACCGGATGCACCCGATGGCCAATCGGTATGCCATCCGACTCCTTCATGCTGAGGACGCGATATCACCGGGTCGTTCCTCAACTGGAGCCATTTAACTGTCCTGTCCTCGACCCACTGCATGTACAATTAGCTGCACAGATCCATTCTATCCCATTCATAAATAACAGTTCTTGCATGTGCTTAAAGTTAAACATGGGCTCTATATCAGACTCTCAGCTCACTATCCCCGGACCTATTCTCCTGTCGTCGTGGATATCTGCAAACTCAGACAGCCTGCGCCCTCCAGTGAACAATCGCTGCTTGTATGCAGGAAAGGATTTTATATTGATGGCAGTCGGAGGCCCGAATGCCAGGAATGACTATCATAGTAGGTCTGTCCAGTAAGCATGCGAAGTAGCGAGTGCTAACGGGAGTAGTCAACGAAACAGAGGTAAAATACATTGATAGAAATACAATTACGTTCACAAAGCAGTTCATAACAATGAAACTAGGAGTGGTTCTACCAGCTCAAAGGTGATATGTTGCTCCGAATCGTCGAGAATGGGAGCTACTTCCGCGACATTGTGATTCAGGAAGGCGAGACATTTCTTCTGCCTGGTGCGATCTATTCCCCGTTACCTCATTTCTGGATATATTGCCGTGCTCACTGTTGAATATCTGCAGGGAACACACCCCACTGCCCAGTCCGGTATAAAGACACCATAGGCCTGGTTATGGAACGGACTCGTCCACCAGGCAGCATAGACCGTATCAGGTGGTATTGTCCCAATAAGGAGGCCCATAAGGGCATTCCTACCATTATCCGTGAAGAAACGTTCTACTGCGAAGACATTGAGTCACAGCTGAAGGAAGTTATCGAGGACTGGATGGGAAACGAGAGCAGCCGAAAGTGTGGCAGTTGCGGAGCGATATCACCGGCCCAGTAAGGCTCAATAGCCCATAGGAGTATATTAATCAAGGGTCGATATCAGGGTCGCGTCATCGAAGAAGCTCCCAGATAAGTCTTCCGATGATAGGGCTGGGAAGTCGGGCAGGAGGAACTGGTCAATGTCCACTGTTGGACTCGTTGTAACATAATTGTTTGACTCGTCCAGTATAGGAAGGTCAGATGTAAAGTCTGCAGAGAGTGTATATGGTTGAGAAGAGTTCAGTCTTTGCTGTTTTGGCTCCCGGTCATCAGATCCATCGTGGCCACGCTTAGATGATAGGACACCCTGTGTTGCCTTTGCTGAGTCCATCTCAGCTCCATAGTATTTTCTGTCAGTTTCGCTTCTTGATGAGCCTTCTTGGCTGGTTTCGGCAGTATCGGCAGTGGGTGGCTCATCATGCTGGTGGGCCCTCTTATCACTCCGACAGTATTTGTCAAATACTCCGTGGAGCAGCTCATGCCTGTTGAAGTCCATCTGCGTCTGGTGCATATCCTCCTTGGTGAGCTGCAGATATTGTTTGATCTGAGGCCACTGGACGTTAACCTTCTGCAGCATATCAAAGCCCGCCTCGACATCGGACCAGGCCGTGCTATTAAAACTCGCATTCCGGGCCAGTCGCATGCAATGCAAAAGGGCTTTGGCACTCGCATAGACAGCGCGACTTTGCTGTACCACAAAATGACTAGGGGGCACGGTAGCAATGACTTGCGGTGTGGCTCTTATACAGTTAGATGCGGCTTCAGCGCAGCGTAGAAACGACTCGGGACCAGCGACGTCAAATCGTTCAATACACGTGCGGTAGAGAAGAACGACGCCGATATAGTAAGAAGACACAGCAATGGACTGCAGCGCCAGCGGCCGTACTTGTCGACTGGGGTCCTCCATCCTCGGCACAACCTGCTTGGTGTAGTATTCTTCCAGCTCGGTATCATAGCCCTCAACGCATGTCCGCAGTGTATCCCACATCTTGGAATCATGAGAAGAACGGGACCTGCGCATCTTCCGCACTGACTTGTAA
Source organism: Aspergillus versicolor CBS 583.65 (assembly GCF_001890125.1). NCBI lineage: Eukaryota > Fungi > Ascomycota > Eurotiomycetes > Eurotiales > Aspergillaceae > Aspergillus > Aspergillus versicolor. Next base: position 2,482,968 of record NW_024467527.1, on the reverse strand, counting down.
ATGCGGCCGATAGTAATATGGAAATCTGCGATGACCGTGAACCAGGGGTCTGTGCTTGTCTCGAGTGCCAGAGTCGGCCGATCATCTTCAGCAGCATCGATCGCTAATGGCTTGGAAAGCGCTGTTGATAGAGAGCAATCCAGAATATACAAGCACCACCAGACATTTCCAGGTGCTGAAACAGCGTCCATATCAACCGGTGTATCCGCGCCTTCTTGAAGGTCCAGGCTTTGATACCGGCGAATTGCATTTCCCACGATGGTCCAGGCTTCACTTACCCTGCCGTTCTCGATAAGGTAGATGCTGAGTAGACCGAGTGCAACGACAAGGTTGATTGTATGCAAACCCCGCCGGGCAGATAGCAGCGTAGGGCATTTCGAAGTCGCATGAGCGTACAACAGACCACCCAAGTCTTCATGCTTGTAGATCTCCAGCCCTGGCTGATTGAATACCACATGGTCTGCCGGCATGGCCGATGCGGACACTGCGAGCAGCGCGTACAAGAGAAAGGAAAAGTCGTCGTCATTGTCACCGGAGCCAGTGGATAGCCAGCGGTCGTATGACTGCTGAAACTCACACCGATGGATTATAGGGAAGATTGGATAATACGAGGAATAGAATATGTCAATCAGAGCCTGCAGTAGAGGCTCCGGCAGTTGGGTGACGTCTGCTTGTGCGGGCTGAGCTACAGGAGTGACATCCTCGGGCAGCTTCCCAGCGCTGTCAAGAACTGTTTCGAAACTATTGTCGTTTGTTTTTGGAGACTGCTGTGGCATATTAATTGTATCTATAAACTCTGTCGCATCATGGGCAGGCCCCAGTTGGTCTAAGGAAGGCTGGTCACAGTCCCTGCTGTGTTGGCTGGCGGACTGCTGCTGCAACGTCTGTTCCATTCTTCGAATCCGGTTTTCAAGCTTCCAGACGTATCTATAGCGGTCAGATAATTGTCATATAATTTAAAAGAAAGGACTCACTGGGGATCTGCCAGCCTGATGTTGCTGCCGGGCTCCACATAGACGCATTCTGCCTGGTTGCGACTGCAGCCCTGGCAGGGATGCTCTCCATCGCATTTGACCTTTTTACGACGGCATGCTTGACAGGCACGCCAAACTCTCTGCCGCTCGATCATGGGTTGAATGTCTGCAGGAACGAACGAGCAGGAATGAGTGATAGACGAGATCCCCGCATTGGAGAACGGAGATGGAGATGGAGACAAATGCCGGTGGCTCAACCGAATATTAAATAAACTAAATCTAATTGGGTTTACGGCATATTAAAACTAAGTCTCATTGGGTTTAAACTCCGCGGAATACTCCAACTCCGCGTCACTAAATCCCCAGAATGACTCGCGCTGTATTAATTTGTTCCTGGGGAACCCAACAGCATCAGCCTCCAGAAACCTTTATACGCACTATCACTAACTTCACTCCTTTTCCTGCCAGTATGGAGTGTAATAATGGATCTCGGTGAGCAGGAAATGGCTCCAGGTGGCCTTATAAAGAGCGGACAAAGTCCTCCATTTGAAATTTTAATTCTTCAACCTCATTTACTGGTCGTGAAGGACTATTGAGATGCGCCTTTCACTTCTTTCAGTGTTTGCCATTGCTGGCTACCAGGCCAGTGCCCTGTCTAGTCTACGCGTTGACACAACCTCTGGTAGAGCTTACGGGCTTGTCAACGGTTCAGCTCCAGATGTTGCTCAATTCCTCGGAATACCGTATGGAGAGGCTCCTGTAGGCGAGCTGCGCTTTCGCCCTCCCCAGAGGAAACGGCGTGCAAGGGTTATTGATGCCACCAAGCCAGCCGGTCTGTGCCCCCAGTATCATGAGGGCAAGGCGAACTATCCCTCCGTTTACACCTACGACGCGCCGTGGTTGCAACCATGGGGAAACTGGACTGAAGACTGTCTTAACCTCAATATCTGGACCCCGTATGACCTGAACTCGAGAACGGCAGAGCCCCTACCTGTCATCATTTGGATCTTCGGAGGCGGATTCTACGAAGGAGGCCTGGATACTCTAGCCATGGATCCATCGCAGTGGATACAACGGTCCCAGTCGCATATAGTTGTTGCTATAAAGTAAGCCATTCTTCGTCCACAACCTGCCATTAGCTAACTGAAAAGCGCACGCGTGAACATATTCGGATTCCCTAACAGCAGAGGCCTGTACGAAGAAGGCTCTAATCTGAATGTCGGCCTCCTCGATCAACGATCTGCCGTGGAATGGGTCCGCGACAATATCGAGGCCTTTGGTGGCGACCCATCGAGAATGGTTCTCTGGGGTCAGAGCAGTGGTTCTGCCAGCACAGACTACTACAACTACGCGTATCCGAAGGACCCTATTGTGGGTGGGTTTATCCAGCACTCTGGGAGTGTATTCGCAACGGGCGAGAGCAAAGACGCCCAGATGCTGAATTTCTCGACTGTTGCGCAGAATGTCGGCTGTCCGGATCTATCAGCCAAGGATGAGCTGCGTTGTATGCAATTCAATGCCAGCGCCGCCGATATCATTGACTTCTGGCAGCAGTATAATCTCGAGCACTCGGATGCGCAGTTGTCCTTCACAACTATAGTGGATGGCGTCACGAAATTCCCAGACTACACCGAGCGAGCCAACGCTGGAAATTACTCGAAGCTGGTAAGTTACGCCCCCAGCTCTGTGGAAAATACTAATTTATTTCAGCCAGTGATATCCGGCACAAACTACAACGAGATGGCATCCCTTATAGACTGGCCAGGCAAGGCAGGGCCTAACCTGACAGAGCTCCATATTGAAACACTTGGCCACCAGCAATGCCCAGCTACCTACAACTCGCGGTGCGTATACTCCGTCATCCTATACACCTGTCTAATCCATACAGAATTCGCTTTGAAACAAACTCCACCACGTTCCGCTATCTCAACAACGCCTCTTTCCCGAATATTTCGCCCCGGCCATGGGAAGGCGCCTACCACACGTCAGAGCTGCCTCTGCTGTTCGGAACGTTTACACAGTATGGAAGCTCGCCGCCATCGAAGCTCGAATACAATACTTCGGCAAGATGGCAGGATCTCTATGCGGCCTTTGCACGCGACCCAGTTGGTGCTCTACCTGCAGCTGGCTGGCCTGCGTGGACACCCACGGGGAAGGTCTTGATGTGGAATCCAAAGGACAATAATGGGACGACTGTTGCGGTGTCCCGGCTTATTGATGCGGAAGAGGTTGCTACGCCTTGTAATGATATTACCTGGAGCATTCAGACACCGTAAGCAGTCGTCTCCTGGCATCATACATATACCATTTATGTATCATATATTCACAGCGAGTATAGTAAAGTCCTACTGTTATATTTTATACCAAGTCCATCTTAATCAAAATTGTTTCTATGCGATCCCCAGAATGCGGGGAACCCCAGGGGCGAAGGATCGTGGAGACACCAGATGCAGCGGGCGTGTGTTTAGCCAGAGACAGCTGCTGCTAAACGTTGAGCCGGACGCAGTTCAAATAGAGCTCCGGCTCCAAGTCCATCTCAAACTGCTTTGTATCCCTAATATTTAGGCATCATGGCTCAACTTCGTATCCTCCAGGTGCTGTGGCCAGCCCTAATCTGCAGCTTGTTTATAATAGTCCAAGCCAAACAACCGCCACAAGCAACTGTTGAGAATGGAACATACGCTGGCATTCATAACAGCCACTATAACGTGGATTACTTCCTGGGAATTCCCTTCGCTCAGCCACCGGTTGGGGATCTGCGATTAGCACCACCAGCACCACTGAATCAGTCCTTTTCTGTTGTGCGCAATGCCACAAAGATGCAGCCTGCCTGTGTTCAGTTCTTGGTATGCTGATATATTGTGAATGCCAACGGATGGTAGACTGACTCAACAGGCGGCAACCATCGATCGTCCGGTATCTGAGGACTGTCTGACTCTCAATGTCTATAGACCGTCTGGCTACGAGAACCAGACCCTTCCAGTTCTTGTTTGGATCTACGGGTAATTCACCCTTACAACCATAGCAGCAAGATCTAACCGTTGCAGTGGGGGCTACGTCCAAGGGAGCAATAGCGACCCAAGGTACAACCTTACATTCATCGTGAACAATTCAGTCCGGATGAACAAGCCCATCATCGCCGTGGCCCTCAACTATCGCCTGAATGGATTTGGCTTCATGGGAGGTCCTGTCATCAGGGAGCAAGGCCTTGCAAACCTCGGACTGCGCGACCAACGCCTCGCTCTGCAGTGGATCCAGGTACGTACGGTGGGAATATTATGAAGCGCCGCTCACTGTGTCCAGGAGAACATCCATTCCTTTGGTGGCGATCGTACAAAGGTCACCATCTGGGGCCAGTCTGCCGGAGCAGGGAGCGTGGGATCCCAGCTGCTGGCATACGGAGGACGCGACGACTCGCTATTCCGCGCTGCAATTGCAGACAGTGGCGGTCCCTTGGGATTCCAAGGGCCATCCAGCGATGCACAATTGGACTCGTGGAACGCGGTCTTACGCCTTACTGGATGTTCGGGCTCTTCTGATCCCTTGTCCTGCTTGCGGGGAGTCAGTTCGACCAACTTCACCTCTGCAGTCAATGCCTCCGGAGCCAGATTCGGACCATTCTATGATGGTGACTTTCTGCAAACATACAGCTCCGCACAGCTATCAAAAGGGCAGTTTGTCAAGGTGCCGTTGCTGACCGGCAGTAACACGGACGAGGGAACCGGATTTGCAGGAGACTCGCCCTATATCGGAGCCTTACCAGAGACTTCATATCCCAACGAAACATCGTTCCTCGCCGTTGTCAATGGTTCAATCGTAGATTCCTCACCTACAGCACTGGCAGTCATTTCAGCTCTGTATCCTAACATCCCAGCTATCAACGTCCCCCACACCCACCACGGCCCTTTGAACTCAACATTTGGATCTCATTACGGCCGCGTTGCGACATTTTCAGGAGACAACTCCATCCACCGAGGCCGTCGAATGGCCTCCCAGATGTGGACAAAATACAATACCCCGGTATATTCTTACCTCTTCGACCAGTGGCCGATCGGCGGACTCCCCAATACAACAGGCACCACGCATTTTACCGAAGTCCCCCTCATCCACGACAACGAGGTTGGGAATGGCTTCGAGGCACCGTGGTATCCGGCCGGCAGCGAATTCGCAGGGATGGATCAGGACTTTTACTCCCTAGCGCGGCTTATGAGTATGTGTTTTGTTTGGAAAAGTCCGCGTTAAGAATGCTAATTACTTCCAGGCCGCATGTGGATTTCCTTTGTGCATGATCTCGACCCGAATGAGCACGGTGTTAGTGAGTACAACAGTCATCCAATTCCTAGGTGGACCCCATATGCAAATAATGAGAGGGATGCGTTGGATGGCTATGGTGTGAATCTGCGGTTCCTCTCGACGCTCCCAGGACTGGCAGAGCTGCAACCGGATACCTGGCGGGCGGAGGCGATTCAGTATCTGAACGAGAACTCATATGCTCTTTTTGGCGTTTAGTATTCAGGGGGGACATAGCTAGGTAGAATAATATGAGATTCCCCAGTATTCCAGTCTCCACATTCCAAGACATGAATATTTGCATTTCCCCGGATAATCACTCTACCTGTGCTTAACCGGGGAAATGCTTTGCCAAATTGCAGTGGAGTGCGGGGATTGTACGATCGAACAAATAAAGGCTAGAGTCAGACTATTGGAGTGCTAGGCTTCTTCCCCATTTGGCAGTCCGGGGCTTCTCCAACTCGGCTTGCTGCTTGGGGAAAGACTTTCGTTCCCCGTTATTTCGCTGTTTCTGAATATTCTCACTGTGTACAGACATGGAGGCCGAGCACAGCCCGCTGAGAATCGTCCCCTACCACAGCCCCTCCCATGCAAATCCAAGGGGGCGGTCATCATGGAAACGCCCTCGCCAGTCAAGAGGCAGCAGGGGGTCGACAGGCAGTACGACGAAGATACGGACGGCCTGTACTGCCTGTCGCGAGAAGAAGACGAGATGCTCTGGACACAAGCCGTGCGTGCGCTGCCAGCAGCAGGGCCAGGCCTGCCAGTATATGTCGACTGCCTCAAACTCGGACGATGATCCTCGCATGCCTCAACCGGCCATATCCAGGCACTTGTCACCCTCTCGCCACTCAGAGGCACCCAATTCATCTATTCCAGAGCCACAGACACATTCTCCAGCGCAACATAATCCCACGCTAGAAGAGCCACCCCAGGAGGACCAGTATGGCCATTACCACGGAAGTGCCTCGGGCTTCGCCTTTCTGCAGTCCGTCAAAGACCGACTCGCCAGTCTACCTTCAATGTCACTCGACTTCTCTGATTATCCCCTTGCGGTGCCGGGCAAGCGGCCAGGGATTCTGCCTCCCAAGGCCATTGCGGATACTATAATGCGAGACTACTTCGACTTTGGGCTGACTACTTCGCGCTTTGTCCACGAACCAACGTTGCGCATGGCATACGAGAGACTATATAGCACTCAAGGAGACGACAGCCTGACCCAGGACGAGATCGCACTGGTTTATATGGTTTTGGCCATGGGGTCGCATTACTCGCAGACCAACAACACGTTCTGTGGGTTCTCTGCAAGGTACGTTCCAGACATTAAGTGGACAGGTCTTTCAAATAGAGACTAAGGTGTATAGTCTGCAGTTCTTCGATATGGCCCGGCAGGAGATCGAGAGGGAGTCGACCAAGGTCACCCTCAGCTCCCTGCAAACCCGGCTCCTGATGATCCATTACCTGCTGAACCATTCAAGGATGCACGATGCCTGGTCCTCGTTTGGCATCATCGTTCGACAGGCCCAGGCATTGGGATTGCACCGTCTGTCGACAGGCCGGCCGAGCAACTATGTCGACCACGAGTACCGCAAACGTGTTTTCTGGACTATTTAAATCTACGATCGCATCTTGAGCAGCATATTCGGTCGCCCGTGCGCTCTTCATGACGACGACATTGACCAGGAAGAATGCGCCTTGGTGAACGATGACGACGTCTCCATATCCGAATGTCGAGTGCACGACTCGGCGGACACCTCCTTCTGCACAGCTGCAGCTCTGATTCACTACGCCAGGCTGGCTCAGATCCTAGGAATGGTGCTACGCGAATTCTACAGCCCCAGAAGACGGAATCACAGCCTGTACAGCCTACAGGCCGCGGCGTTGGATCTCCAGGGACGCCTTCTATCCTGGCAGCGAAGCCTCCCAGCATACCTGAACTATCTCTCTCTTCCCCCACCCGCCATGTCGACCATGATCCAACGGCAGATGTGCACACTGAAACTCACCTTCGCCCATACAAGCCTCCTTTTGTACCGCCCGTTCATGCTTTACTCCATCCGAGCCAACGCGCAGATTCCACATGACCTCGAAGTCTGGTTCAGGAAATGCGGCGATCTCTCCGTCGAGGCAGCCAACCTCGTAGTCGCCGAGTGTCAGTACCTCTACGAACGCGGTCTATTCTCTCGCGTGTTCTGGTTCGTGAACTATGCCCAGTTCGCGGCAATCGGGACTCTGTACATGCACTCCTGTCTGGGGCCAGACCCGCGCAATGTCCGAGAAGTGGCCGACAACGCCCTCGCCCAGTTTCCAGTTGGCGTCGAAGGAGACCTCATCGGCCAGCGGTATCTGGAGATTCTCAAGGAGCTACAGGAACTCACCCTCGGATTCAGTCTACTCGACGTGGGGCCTAATTCCGCACTGCTAGAGAGCATACCAAAGGAGCTATCCATATTTGACGACCTATTAATGAATTACGGTGATCCATGGGGGACAGGTCTTGGCCCGTGGACGAATACGGATAACGATGAACTGCCGCAGCTTGAGTCGTAGACTATATAATCTTCAAACGCCATCTCCATACATCTCCTGGTAGCCTAGTAACAGACCACCTCATACCAAGTAGCGATATCCACTTGCCAACTGCGCGGGGGTCGGACCACTCCTGCCGGTCGATTCTCCCCGATCCAGCTTACGGTTCTGTCGGATCAGATAGATGCGATTCACAGTCGCCATAAGGATCGCAAGCACAGCAGCGGCAAGATTCACCGCAAACGCCGCAAGATACCGCGGCGCCCCGTTGTAAAGATACGGAGTCCACACATTCGTCGTGTTGCAAATAGAGATAATAATGGCAATGGCGGATGCTCGCTTTGGGGCCCGCTGGCTGAGTGTCCCTGACATCCAAGAGTACAGTACGGTAGTAGCTGCATAGAAGGAGGATGGCATAAGCATCATGGCTGTATAGCGCGCGGCTGTATCCAGCGTTGCCACAGCAATGACATTCGCGATAATAGTCACTCCGAGCGGCAGGACGATGTGGTAATAACGTCCTCCCGTTCGGTCTGAGTTGTACCCTGTAGCCATCATGGCGATACAGCAGAGGATGAAGGGCGGGGCACTCAGGGCATAGGTGACAGTGCGTGAATAGCCCAACGTCGCAACGACAGGCTGGAACAGATTCGTGACACCGGCCGATATGAAGACCGGGTATAGAGTCACGAGGAGCAGCCATGTTTTGATATCGCGGAGAGCAAGAACGAGGCCCTGCATTGCGGTGATTTCATTGCGGTCGTCCTGCTGGCCTTGGTCCTTCTGGTAGTTCCAGGTGATCCACTCTCGCTCCAGCTCTGTCATTCTTGGGACACCTTTCAGAGAGTTGGGGAGTATGAGCGCAAATACGAGAGCAAGGCCAATGGTGAGCACTCCTTCGACAAGAAACAGCCATCTCCAGCCAGCCATTCCATGGTCCCCATCCAGCTTCAGGATCCCGATAGCAAATAGTCCCCCAATGGCGTTTCCGAGCTGCGATCCGGAGTAGAATAGAGCGGCACGGAAGGCGTACTGCTTGCGGTTGTAGAACATGGAGAGATAATAGAGCGAGCCGGGGAAGAAGACTGCCTCGACAAATCCAACCATGAATCTAGCGACCATCAAGCCTGCGAAACTGTGGACGGCCGCTTGGGCAGCTGAAATAACACCCCAGACTCCCATCGCTCCGCAGATATACACGGCAGGCCATTTCAGCTTGCCGAGTATCATGTTGGACGGGACCTGCATTATAACTGCGGCTGTCAGTCTCGAACACAAAATAGAATTATGGTCACATACTGTATCCCGCATATAGAATGGAGATGCAGCTCTGGAATTCTGTCTCCGAAAGACCCAAGTCCTGCTGGATATTGGCAAGCTTCGCAGCAGCGATGTTGTTCCTGTCCAGGTAGTTTAGGATGTACATCAGCATCAGAGGCGGGAAGACCACAATGTCCATTTTAAGGGTTGCCCTGCGGCCGAGTTTCTTGTACTCTTCTTCGGAGAGCCCTCGTAGACTATGGGGCATCTGCATTTCAACGGATACCCCTTTTGCGGGGGCATCTGCGATGTCTTCGCAGTGCGAGGGAGTTTCGCGATTGTCGTGCTTCTCGTCCATGGCAATAAGGGAGTGCAATGAATATCAGGGGATAGAGAGTGAATCTGGGGCATATTTAAGGATATGGTGTAGATTAGAGCGTAATATAAATATGCTACGGAGCCCCGATCCCCGGACTTCCTGTTCAGGAGTATATGTGGGGTAGGACACTATGCTGTAGTAGGTATCAACACAACTCCGGTTCTCCATTTATTGCAAGGGGCTTACTATCTAGAGCGCGGTTGGCAGAGCGCTGAGTCACTAGAAATTGCCAATAAGGGCACTCTCCTCTATAATGACATAATGGTTACAAGGAGAATGGATTGGAAAATTGACATATGAGTAACTACAGCAATGCATCTACATCTGATTTATAGTCTCTCCATCGACGACTATCATGCAGCTGGCTTCCTATTGATCTTGCGTGCCAGGTTAGAGTCGTCGTCACTGAACGCCGTGACAGTCCATCTTCCATCGTAAGGTTTGGACTTATCCACAAACCGGAGGTCTGTCGATACCCTGATGCGTCCTGTCTTGGATTCATTAATGGCGCCAGCATGGACCATAAAGGGGTTGTGAAGGACAACATCTCCTGCTTCGTATGCACCCTGTATGCCGTTAGCGACGCCCAGAAAAGCGTCATTAGAGCACCTACCACTAGCCAGTCGCGTCCCCAGTATTTGCCAAATTTAGACAAATTCCTGTCTAACCATCCGCCTGCGTTCATATTCTTGTTAACAGCCGATATCTTGTCCGCGTCACTTAGAGTCTCGTTCTGTCGCGAAAAGTCCTCTTCATATTTACGGCCGATATCCTGCGAGCCGTTGAGATAGATCAAACCCCCTCCTTCGACCTCAATATTTCCTATGGGCACCCACACCGTGATACTGGTAGGCGGCGCAGCCCTCAGAAAGATCTGATCGTAGTGAACAGGCGTCGATTCAGCGCCAGGAACAGCACACCGCAGCAGCGAGCGAGGCAAACACCACGAGTCTTGGAACCCGCAGAGCTTAGATGCGAATGCCTCGATGTCTTTTGCGATCACATCCTTAAATTGCATGTAAAATGGCGCGACGTGGCTTGCGATAGCGTTGTCCACGAACGGGCCCTCGTCCTTCAACCCTATCGCCAGCCGAGTTCCCCCAGGCAGAACATAGTTCCTCCAGTCGTTCCCTGAAAATATACCCTCCTCCGGATCTGTATTTGGCTTCAGCATCTCGCAGCCTCGGTTCATGAAGCTGAAGTAGTCTTTTCGGAATTGGTTGACAACTTTGCGGCTAATAAGGCCTTTGATCTGGATTCAATGAGCGGGGTCACCATAGAAATTTGATATGATATCTTACCCATAATACACCATCTTCCTCGTATCTCTTCCTTAACTCTTCGATTGGAGTATCCGGAGCGAACGCCGGGAGTGGCTTCACATTTTCCAACTGCCCGCCGTACGCACGCAAGTTGACTGACGGTGTTTCAGTGACTGTGTTAGACATTTATAAAGCTGATTGCACTCTCGCAGTAAATCTCAATGAACGATAAAAATGCTTGACTTTCCTTGGTTTGGACTGATTTATTCGCCTTATAATACTAGCAAAAAATGAGAGGTGCCTCTGGCCGCGGGCTTTCACATTTCCCAAATAGGAAATACTGTGTTGTTCCCCGGGCCTAGCCATCTCGGAGTCGACACTCCCCGGGTGCGATTGAGCATTGTCATCAATTCTGATTACAGAAGTGTCACTATTGATTATTTACGCGCATTTTTATCATCCATACCCTCGCTCTGGCTGCTCTCATAATGGGTGGGAGGTGCTACGGCTGACAATTGCCCAATTCAGACAACGCCGTTGTTGACCTGGATATTTGTACGTCCACAAAGAACCCCCAACAGATTTCACAAGAAAGAGCAATGCTGGCAATATGCAGTTTCTCATGCTCTGCAGCAACCACACAGAGTACGGCTTCAACAGCTCCTTCCCTAGCATTGTGAAAGCGATGACCCTGAGTTCGGATACCGTGACAGTTGTCCTAACCGCACCTCCCCTACCTCTTCGGTGCCGTAGATTCATTCCTGGTAGCTTAATTCGGGAATATCTGGAGTTTATATTTCTTTTAGGAGCAAGATGAGCCACGATATATTCTGGCGAGGAGTGTTACTTTAGATACTATTTGAGAGTTCCAGGCCTGTTTCCGCTTTCGACGCATCAGGAACCAAACCAGGAAAATGATGAGAGCCCGTCTAGCACATCCGCCGACGACACCACCAGCAATGGCGCCCTTGTTGATAGGCGTTGGTTAGGCAGTGCCTGCCCAGAAATATCACAGTCAGCTCTTCATTCTCGCAGCTAAACACAGGGTATGTATTTCATTACATGAATCTCACCATATAAAACTAGATATATAATATTATTTTCTTTTTCTGTCTAGAATCCTGTTAGTACAGGCAATGCCTGTTATACTACTCCTACTATATACCAGGCCTCTAGCGCGGTAGATACTTGATATACTTAAAAAGTAGAAGAAATTACTCTTAGTCTTATAGAAATCTTAAGTCTTATTATTTATATAATAAGAGTCTTCTATAAGAAATTCCTTGCACCCTGTCTCTCTTAAATAACAGGTATTATACTCTCTACAGTATATACTTTTAAGGCAGCAGTTATACTAGTTATTCCAGGGATTCCTATATATTTCCTGATCTATACTACACGTGCTGCTTTTCTAGAGTATATATCTAGCAGGCAGGATATAGACCCTGTTATCTATATCTTATTAAAAATTAATGAGAGGCCGGTAGCTTCCAGAAGAGAATACTACTCCAAAGTAACTTGTTATTGGTATATTGTTTTTAATTATTAATAGGGTTAATGTGTCTGATAACTGAAATAGCCATTCGATAGGGCTACCGTATAAGTTCTGTTGTTCTGCCAGGGCATCAAAGGAATTTAATAACAATCACTAATCAGCTTGTAAAAATAGATATACTTCACCTATACAGTTTCCAGTCCCAGCATGGATAAGACAGGAATGCATACAGCTAAACTTAGGTCATTCCCAACACCGCCTAGTGGACGCAAGTGTTATCCTTCGCTAATCCGCAAGACAAGGGCTGGGACCGGTTGGTGGCCGCAAATTGCGTGTCAATATGTGCGGTGCGAACTTGTATCAACATCAATAACTGGAACTTCGGTGCGTATACCGCATATGAGTTGCTTAACCTCTTATGTGCCGAGGGTGATCTTGTATTCTTCGACAGATCGAGCCAATTGCTCCACGGGCATCACCATCGATAACTCACCGGCCTCCAACAGTGCGATATCTCCATGGCGGATGTGATCATTACCAATCTCCGTCGGGGTGATCGCCCCCCGGAGTACATCCTGGATAAACCTTTGTGTCCGCTGCAGCAGGGGGATAGCATCTATGCCAGCAGTTTTGTGACCACTGGCTGCGATCCACGGTCTTTCGCCATCGGGAACCGAGTGGTCACCGGTGAGAATCCGCTCAACCTTCTTCAGCGAGTTGCAGTGCCGGGCCACATCACTACCGTGTGCGTAGAAAAGGTATCCAGACTCATAGGCTGAGTCGCCCAAGAAAACGACTCGCTCCATGTGGTCGAGGATAACAATACTGTCGAGAGAATGACCAGGCACCGTCACGACCTGAAGACCCAGATCGACCGCGCAACCATTGGTAGGATGGACCCATTGAATACGCTCACCGTCCATTAGCAAGCGTAACGGCGTGGGGAACATCGGTGGAGGCAAATTCAGCTCCGCATGTAGCGAGTACTGGTGGAGGTGACCCGGGGCGATGATGTCTGACTGGAGGGCGCTGCTTACGGCCGTAACCGTCGTCGCTGCGTCGCCAAAGTTGACCAGGCGACCGATATGATCGTAGTGACAGTGTGAAAGCAGGATTAGGTACGGCAATTGACCACCAGGGTTGAGTGGCTCGCCATTGTTCTCCGGAACCGGGACATTTTCCAGGAATTGCCGCAGTGACGATACCTGCTGCGAATCGGCCTCATGAGGGGCATTGCAGCCAGTGTCAATGATGACAATCACGTCCGGGTAGAGCTTGATGTATATGAACGGATGTTCGTCAAAGGAATCGTGCTCGACAAGTCGAAAGATATTTCCTGTCAGTTGGTGCGGCTCAAAGGTGGCCGAACCGGCCCGGCTTTGACGCGGGAGAGCTGGAGCTTGCCGGTGACTAGGATGGGAAGACCGACACATGGCGGTTGGTTGGCACAAGGATGTTCCGTCTTGATGTCGTCGTTTACGTAGGTTATAACTGCATGACGACCGCGGCTAAGAGGAGGCAACCGTGCGCTTCGGACAATGAGCCCCTCCATCTCGGACCGGCATCCGCGTAACCGTCAGTTAGGGATCTTAGCGCTGACACAACGAGATCCAGGGCTCCATATTTATGACGATATGCTGGAGAGAATATAGGATTCAGAGCGGAAAGGTATTTAAAGATGTGTGTTTAAAATTGAGTTGCTATGTCTATACCTGTTTTAATAGTGGCTTGCATGCTTAAGAAGGGGTATTCAAATGTGCAAATATATTTTCCAGCCTGCCCTGGGTTTAACGTTGCGTAGTTATTACCCAGATAATCACTTGAAATAAGAGCTCCACCGGTACAGCTACTTAATAAAGCGTTATTAATTCATTACGTCTTATATTCTTTAATAGGTGCATGCCTTCTGTAGAAATATTTGGTGGAATTGCGGGGGATTGAACGTTCATTTGTTACAAGAAGCAGTACTCCAATTCGGGTATTTTCTCTATCCACCGCCCCGTTCGGGACATATTAGAGACGAATGGTTGGTTGGCTAAACTCGGATTGGCGAGGGCTCCACGACTGAGTCTGAGAATGGCCGCTGTAACCGACAAACAGACCCTCCAGTCCAGTCCAACAGAGAGCCAGTCAAACTACTTGCAGATGGACTAGGTCGCGGCCGTTGCGTCGGTTCTAAAGAGACATTACGCACCAGGTGCGGTGGTGGGCATGTCTATTTACCCGGGCACGGTGGCACGCGTCTTTCATATCTTTGTGGAGAGCACATTCAAACTTCTGGCTACAGAAGCGAAAGACAGTCAGAATCAGCAAAGATAAGGTTTCGCGACGGTAAGTGGCAGTAGTATCCCACAAGAGGTCTCTACTTGTAAACTCGATTCTTAAGATACTTAACAGGAATGTGGCTGGTCAACCAGTCTAAGACGCTTTAATATACCGAGGATATCTACTCAGTTAACTTGTTACCTGATAACTGGTTACTGGGCCTGCTCTACCTGACACGCAGTATTCTTATATATAGTAATACCCTGAACCTCAGCACCCTGTATATTAATCTCAAGGTGTACTTTAACAGTGTAATCTCCCTGGACTTCTAGTACTGGCTGGATGCCTAGAGATATGGTCCTAACTTTAAGCTATTTCCTGATAGCAAGCGCCCAAAGCTAATAGAGTAGTAAGTAGGTATTGCCAGGCCAGAGCAAGACACCATATTAAAGTCAGGCGCGCTGAGTGTGATTGTCAGCCCAGACCAGCACAACTTCTCGATTCGCTTCCGCGCCTCGGACGACCATGACCGCGAAGTCACCAGTCTTAACCCTAAATCTTATAGAGTAGACCATAATAAAATACTTAATAGAAAAAATAGTACTAGATATCCTCTATTATAAAAAATATTATAATCTAATAGATTATAGTCCAGGGAGATAGAAAAGAAATTAATATTAATAGACCACAGAACTGGGCTATTAGATAGGAAAGCCTAGAAGAGCCGTTACTACTCAGTCAGGCCTGAGGGGCAAATGTCAAGTAGAATACCACGCGGTCGAGAGCAGGAACATACCAGATTTAAGGAGCTTAGAAGCATAAACTTGGCGCAATTCCATTACTCATGTAATAAAGGTACTTTGCTCTGAAGCAGAATGTTAGTTTCGATGGCGGCTGGAAATGGGTTGATTTCGGCTAGTGCCAGGTGTTAGGCTTGCTACTTACACTTTGAATCTTGTATCTGTTGAAGAAACCCAAGCTACTAATAAAGACCTATAGAAGAGAGCAGCTGAAGTAGAATAACTTGTGGATGATGAAGGACATGATACCGGTGGCCAGGATATTATTCTGCATCTATATATACCATGTAACCTATAATTTCTCTGCCACGCTCAGGTGGGCATTGAATTTGGTGATATCCTGATATTGGCCCCAATAGGTGCCGGGGGGCAGCACGGTAGAATTCCTAGTGGAAAAAGGGTCAGTATGCGACAAATTCCACAAAAGAGTATAATTCAACCACCCAGAGGGGTTGCAAAAAAGCGGAGGGGAAGCAGACAAGACCCCAGCATACGAAGTAGCCTGTCCTGAGAGCTCGACCGAGAGGGAAATTCTATTTCCCACCGGTGATGACGATAGTTTCCCTCTTCGAATTGCCGCGGCGGTTGCGGCGGTTCCAGTGGTTAATCTGGGCCTTGCTTTGCTGCTGAAGGCGGGAAAGATTTCTGACACAAAAACTGCAAAAGTGACTCATAGATACTGTAAGAGTTGGTGATCTAGACGTTCAATCTATGGAGTTCCAGATTTATATCTTGGATTTCTGTCGCAAATCTAGGAGCAGGATTCTTGCTCGAGACCCCAACCTCAGGATATTTAACCTCTTCCTGTAAAGCGATCATTCGTCTTTGCCGTTACACATATCCCCTGCCCTTGAATTATACTGTGATCCTTTTGTCGACACTTGAAACTTGCAAACATAGCTTTAACCGCATTCTCCTCGCCACCAGGCCCCGTGGGCCGTCTCTTCACCGAAATGGGAATCTCCCATGCAGCAATTGTTCCAGCTTCGGCTAAGATAGTCGTTACCTCGGGGGAGCCAGGACTAGATCTTAAGACCGGTCAATTGGTGACGGAATCTCTTGAAGCACAATTCCGTGCCGCATTTGACACCGTTGACGTCGTGCTAAAGAATGCTGGTGTGACCAACGGCCTTCGTGGTGCATACAAATTCACTGTACTACTTCTCGATATGCAAAGGGATGAGGCGCTTCTGATGAGAATCTGGAAAGAACGCTGCCCCGGTCATACTCCGGTTTTTTATGGCCTTTGGAGTGAAGGAGCTCGCGATGGAGGGAATGAAGGTGGAGATTCGTGCGGAAGCCGTCATGGAATGAATTCGGACTGCCATATTCAATAACCGCCAAATGGTCTGTACACACCCGGCCATCATTCACGTCGATTGGTGATTCCACTGTTTCATGTGTTTGAAATCTTGTTCAGGGTTCAACAGTTGTATGATCATTGTGGATGTGAGACCTCAACTGCACCTTGCCTCAAAAAGAGTTTTTTTATCAGGTCATACATTCTGATACATGAGTTATACTGTATATTGCATGATTCATTGTACATACGTTCTGAAACTTTGGATCTGGGGAAAATGTGATTTCACCAGGTATCTAGTGTTTAACCATTAACTCCATCGGTTAGACTTAATCCTTCCAATAGTCATTCCTATCTCGTCTGAGCTCCATATCTATCTTGTGGTCGTAAATCTGCAAACCATCTACTGCTGAAATCATATCACGAGGTATTATTTGTAGTCTCTTTCATCTTGTCATTTGGGTTGTATATCATGTAAGTACATACACATACAATGATTCTTGCTCGATCCATTTTGACCACATTCCCCCGACTATTCAAAGAGAAATCTTCCATAACATCCCCCACGGGAGTTTGAACATGCTAAAGTGTCCGCATGCTTTGCAACTCGAGCTGATCCTTAAACAAAGATCCCCGAAGCGCTGCTGCGGATCCCTGGCAAGGCCATCTATCAAGATGTGTTGGACAGAATCATCAATCAGAGCCCCAGATTCTAGTTCTGGTAACCACCACCCCCGACGTCGCTGACAGATGTGGTTCGTGGTGGAGCCTTTTTCGGCCTTGCTGGTAGCAAAGGCGCTCTAGTCCATTGACCAGCTTAGATCGGAAGGGTTCCACTTGAGCGCGGCTAGATCGTTCCGCGCTAGTCGCTGGACAGTCGATTCAGGGAGGTTGGAGAAGTGGAAGAAACTGGGAGAGGTCTGCAATCACCAATGATGCCTCGCAGATCATACCAGTCGTGGCGCACAAAGTCCTCGTCGATCATGGCTGGTAACTGGTGGTCCAGCACGGTCAGGCTGAAAGCATACCCCTCGTTACTATAAGGAATGTGCTGCTAGAGTACCCTTGCTCTCCCTGGCCTCTTGCAGCTCGGTGTTATTACAGCTCAGTGCGAACGATGTCCGCTTTCAATGTCGGCAGCACACTCATCCCCTCGGCCCTCTTGGTCACTAGCATCTACGTCGTCAAGCCCGAACTAGGCCCTTATGCTATCGCTACGGCCGCTGCCTTGGTCTGCCTATCCTTCTTCACCGGCAGGAGCAGTGCGTATCCCCAAATTACCCTGATCGTGCGATACCGGTGTAGCTGACAGCACTCGCTAAGTTTCAGTCGCAGAGCCTCGCAAGGTTCTGAAACCGAGCGAGTTCCAGCATTTCGAACTAAAGCAGGTCAATAAAATCTCCCATAATGTCGCCATCTACCGCTTTGCCCTGCCCCGTTCCACCGATATCCTTGGTCTACCTATCGGCCAGCATATGTCGCTCGCAGCCACTATCGATGGTCAGCCCAGCGAGGTCATTCGCTCATATACCCCTATATCTTCTGATAATGAGGCTGGCTATTTTGATCTACTGGTCAAGGCTTACCCCCAGGGTAATATCTCCCGATATCTTACCACACTGAAGATCGGCCAGACTATAAAAGTCCGGGGCCCTAAGGGCTCCATGGTCTATACTCCTAATATGTGTCGCCGTATTGGTATGATTGCTGGTGGTACTGGCATTACCCCCATGCTCCAGATTATTCGGGCTATTATCCGCAACCGACCCCGTTATGGAGGCAACGATACCACCAAGCTTGATCTAATATTCGCTAATGTTAACCCGGAGGATATCCTGCTTCAGGAGAAGCTAGAGAGTCTCTCCAAGGAGGACGATGCCTTTGATATATACTATGTCCTGAACAACCCGCCCGAGAACTGGGCTGGCGGCGTCGGTTTCGTTACCCCAGAGATGATCATGGTAAGTCCCCGGACATATGATTGACTCGTGCCAATGTGAATTTAACCTCTTAACGTTTGAATACAGAAGCGCCTGCCCGCGCCCGCTGCGGACGTCAAAATCCTGCTCTGCGGACCTCCCCCCATGGTCAGCGCCATGAAGAAAGCCACCGAGTCTCTTGGCTACACCAAAGCCCGCCCTGTCAGCAAGCTCGAGGATCAGGTTTTCTGCTTCTAAATATGTGCTAAGATGGTTATCTGCAAAAGTCATTCGTTGAGATAGGCTATGAGTTTGTGATCTGTCGCGAGGGAATACTGGGGTTAAAGAATGCATGTGGTATACAACGATTAGTTAAATTTGTCTATAGAGCCTGGCAAAGCCCAGGCGTCAATGGATCAAACAATGTTTTTTTACTCTTGTTAACCAGTATATATATTGACTGAACTATGTCGAGCATGTCCGGGTTGATGTGGATATAAATCTTTAGATGGCAGGACCTGAGCATGTTTGGTCGCCCGCGAATCTCGTGCGTGCCAAGATTCTATACCCTGTTACGGTCTACTTTTAAGACAATAATTGTCTAATAAATGCTGGGAGAGACTTGGCTGTGTATAGAGCCACTATGTGTGGTGCAGAAAATAACACGAAACCCCAGCCAGAACTCTATGGTATAATGGAATGGAATTAAGTCCTGGGTCCATTTCTAATACTACAGGTATACAACTGATCATAGTAATAGTAGTCTGGTTACAGGTTCATTCTATATAGTCTATATACGAATTTATCTTGTGTTTAGAGTTTCAGCACTCCGATCAGCAGAGGGGGGGTTGCCTTAAGAATAGAGAGCACTACCAAGCTTCCGGTTTAGCACCAGTGAGTTTTTGTAAATACGCCAGTGCAAGTACAGCTTACTTTGTGATTAGATTCAGGCTTGAGCTGCGTGCTGCACTTAATCGTGGACTGGATTGGGTAGATCTGAGAAACTACTGTTCATGTTGAGCTGCCTCCATCGACTGTCTATTATTTGCACATATCCATCGCCTATTTCCCTCTTTGCTATAGCAGGCTGTCAAGGCCAGCAGACCTCCACATGTAGGCCATGAGAGATCCAGGTCTATCTAGAATGTCTTAGGCGAACATTGAAATATCGAAGCCATACTAGTGTCAGAAAGTCAGCCCAGGCCGTTCAGAGGTCGGAATAGATTGAAGTGATTGTGCACTTACATGAATAATATCATTGAAGCGTAACCCCTTATCCAATCCATTGAGATACACCATGTCACTCTCTTCAAGAGTGAAGGAGCAACACTGCAGATTCTTCGCCATCCGTTCAGGGTTTTTACTCTTTGGAATGACTGCAATACCCCTCTGTGTCGCCCACCGTAGCATCACCTGTGCCGGTGCCACATTGTGCTTTTTGCTGATCGCGATAATAGTCTCATCTTGAAGTAGCGGTACAGCATTCAGAGCTGCGCTGTTCTCAATTTCGGTAAAGGAACCTGGTCCTAGCGAGCTATATCCTGTGACTTGGATACCCTTTTTCTTTGCCAAATCCACGAGCATCGGCTGTGCGAGGTAGGGATGGTGCTCGATCTGGAGGGTTGCTGGCTTGATGCGCGCATAATGCAACAGGTCGATGATCAGCTGCGCCTGGAAGTTAGAAACGCCAATACTTCTGACGAGCGCCGCGTCAACTAGACCCTCCATTCCCTCCCATGTGTCCCGCATTGAGGCGTTGCTGAAGACGATATCACCTTTCTCATCCTCGAATTCGGGTGGATATTTAACGTCGAACGGAATGAACTTAGTAGCGACCGGGAAGTGGATAAGGTACAAGTCGAAATATTCGAGGTTCCAATCTTGGAGTGACTTCTTGTAGCCCTGCTCAACACGATGCTTTTCGTGATATGTAGCCCACAGCTTCGAGACGATGAACAGGTCCGATCTCTTGACTAGACCATCTTTGATAGCCCTGGCAACCCCATCACCGCATTCCTTTTCATTTCCGTAATCTGAAACCTTAATTAGTTGCCATGCTTCGGTAAAGGAGAGGAGAGGACTAGGAGCACACACCAGCAGCGCCGTCAAAGAGGCGATACCCAGCTTTAATGGCGTTGTAGATCGTATCGGCGCAAGTCGCATTGTCAACTTTCCAGCAGCCGAATCCGACCAGTGGCATGACATGGCCGCTACTCAGTTTCACAGTTGGACAGGTGGTAGTCATTTTGGAGGATTTGGAGACTGATTTTGAATAAGATGTTTTCTCGTTGCTCGTAGTAGGCCAGGTTAGAAGCAGCAAGACTACTGAATTTATGGTGTCTACTCCGTAGCAGGTACGGTACAGCGTGGGTCTCGCACGCCTCCAACTGGGGTGAAAACGCGCGAAACGCCATGCACCGCCCGTACCGCCCAGTGTGATGGAGATATCAATGTCTTTTTGGGGTAGTTTTACTCGTGTCAGATCTAGAGCTGCCCCAGTGAACTGATTCCATTATATTCAAGGCTTTCTGATGAATTCTTCATGGCACGAGATGGTTTTAGAAATTTGTGGATTGTATTTATGATTACAGGCGACAATAACAAGTCATAATCTTGGCCTTCAACATACGGCGAATATGGATGATGAAGATACCATCTCAAAAATCGGGCGATGTCCCAACTACCGCCCAACACACCTTATGTCTACCACCAACACACCTTATGGGTTGTACGGTTAAGCCTCACTGCAGGGCCTCTTGACCGAGACTACCAGTAGGCAACTGGCTTATGTTAATGGTATACTTATGCGGTATATGTCCATCTGCTGAGTCCAATTCCAACCCTCATAATCCCCGCTGTCATAGTTCGACCACCACTGGTGAGCCACATCACGCGCCAGCCGAACATTTCCAAAGCCACTAAAGCCGATGAGTTTCTCAAAAAGCGCAGAGACTTGTTGCCTGGTCTCGTCCTCAACGCAGGCGAAGCCAATCACGAACACAGGAAACAACAAGACTGGCGAGATCCTGGAGTCATCGATTTGACACAGATCATTGAGTCCTTGCCGGACCATTTTCTGCACCTCCGCGTTCGGCATTTTGTGTGGATATATCATCGCATACAGCCATATGAAGAGGGATGATATATATGCCGAACACGCCAAATCCTCCGGCGTACCGTCTTCGGTGAATGGAACGTTTGGCTGCCATTGTTCAAGTTGTGACCAAAGCTCGAGAGCTTCACAAATGAGGAGCCCGTCTATCTGTCTTGATTGATTAACTCTGTATTGGAAAGCAGAAAACTTGGCAACCAATTGCAAAAGTCCATCGTAGGCACCAATCAATTGAGTTGTATTTGGGCGCGCAGACAAGCTCAGGCGGGACAAAAGGTCTTGCTCGGAGTCCAAAATGGAAACCCCAGAAGGACTGGTAACGCTCGCAAGAACAAGGTGATACACAAAGAATTCCGACAGCCACTGAACCGTCGTGAGAGGATTTGCGTTTGGAGGACACGAACTAACGGGATTGTAAACTTGGAAGGGTTAGGGACGGGGATGGTGCTTACTGGATAAGTTGCCTTAAAGTATCAAATCTAATGCGCCAGCACGCATCACCGGCTCCTTCGGAGATTTCGTAGAGGAAAAGAAGAATTGTCGCGATCGTCACTGTCTCTCTATCGGCGTCAATGTCGGGGCTGGAATTTGTTGTAATTAATGCAAGCCGTGTCACTTGTTCCTTCTCTGAAGCTTCAAGACACTAATACATTTGCATGAAGTGAAATGTAGTACTTAGTATACATCCACGTGCCTGATACACAACTTCAATTCTGCGCGGCATGGGATTGATTAAGCTGTTAATCGCTCTCTTCAGTATTGCTAACCATACTACTTGGATAGTGTCTTCAATATTGCTGTAATCCTCTTGACATCTTTAGGGGGTGCTGCAGGCCTGTCTTATTCTCCACATCATCAGGCTAAAGGGTAAAGACATCTGCACCAGACTGCTTGCGGCAGTTAAAATGGCAGTTTGGAGTGCAATAATTGGGCCTGCTATCTTGAGAAAGCGAGCCCTCATCAGGTAGGCGGAGGGATTTCCGGGTTGAAGCAGGGTATTTTCAGCAACACACAGTCCCTAGATCTGGAAAGTGCCAAAGAGGCCGACGCAGGTATCGATGGGAGTAATTTTGAGGTTAGTATGGAGGTTGAAGACGGAATTTAAGAAGGTTCTCTCCTCATCTCCTGCGTCAGTAACCGGAGGGGCAGAAACCGAAATTGACAGGAGTTGGTGGACGACATCGTCCAAGAGCTTTTATAATCAGATAGCGCGGGATACGGGGGTTAATCTATTCTCATTTAATCTTTACCTGTAAAACAAGCCTTTATACTCCCCTCCGGTTCCCGACGCTGATCTGGGGTACAGGCTCGGTGTTACTACGGATTCTGATGCTGCTCCTTCAAGATTCTCCATACCTGTAAAGGTTAAGCATGGATTCCGCGGTCTTTACTCGGTACCGTAGCGTGCAAACAGGGTTGGTAGGCTGTAATATGCGAGTGGCCCCAGGTTTGGCTAAGCATAGGATCG
Source organism: Aspergillus versicolor CBS 583.65 (assembly GCF_001890125.1). NCBI lineage: Eukaryota > Fungi > Ascomycota > Eurotiomycetes > Eurotiales > Aspergillaceae > Aspergillus > Aspergillus versicolor. Next base: position 2,459,915 of record NW_024467527.1, on the reverse strand, counting down.
ACAATCGTGCGGCTGAGATTCTTCATGATATACACCCCCTACTCCGTTAGCCCTATTAGCGAGGAGCTCTGCCAAGCCTTGAAGGTCGAACGTTGCAGAGCGCGGAGGACTCTGGTGGAAATCTCAGACACTATATACATCGTATACACTAAATGGTACAAGCCTCGCTTGACGTATCAATGCCCTGCTTTGCCTTCCACGCCCACGTCTCGGGGGAAGTTCTTGTCTTGACAACGTCAAAGCAAGGTCCCAAGCTGCCATTAACCGGGACAAGTAGCGAACTTCCCGACGTTATCCTATTGTACTCTGTAACAGCCGAGGCACCGAGATAATCTGCCGTCACGTTTACCCAGCGCGCAGGGGTACAGGCGGAGGGAGAATCCTCACACAACTGCCGCATGTGGTGTGTCAAATCGTCGAGGCCCAGCGTGCCGTGGGACTGGTTCCGCATCGCAGCGTCAATGTTGGCCAGCTCAATCAGCCCCCGGCCGTAGGGGATCGTCTGCGCATCTCTCGAATCCCAGGCATGCTCGTACGCCTCAAAGTCTGTCGCGTTGATGTACGTATTAGCATAGTACGAGGCCAGGCGGTTGTTCATCCCCTGCACATACCGCGACGTGGAAAGCAGGTGTGCACGCCACAACAAGCGCAACGAGTAAAACTCGGCCATGCCTTCCGCCCACCGCGAGATCAAGGCGCTTGCCCCCGGCATCACAGCCCAGTTGTGGGTCATTTCGTGCGCGATCAAGAGTCGCAAACTCGTCTGCTCCGTCACATTGGTGGGGTTCCAGCCAAAGCTGAACGACCGCGTGAGAGCAGTACCCCCGCTTCCGTACTCTGGGGGTCCGTTACGTCGGACAAAGACGCGATATGGTTGGTCTGTGTGGTCCCGCCAGAAGGTGGTGCTCACGTTGAAAAAGTCGTTGACAAAATTTCCCAGATCAGTGGTGTTGAAGGAGGGCTGATCCATCCAGTACATTCCAAACTCGTTCCGTGAGTTCGTGGGAGGTGCACCAGGGGCGGGAAACCGACTCAGCCGGCCCACCGCAAAGTACGTGTAGAGGATATCGTCGCGGGTGCCACTTCTGTAGAAGGGCCCAGTGTCCTCTCCCCAGGTCCATGCCACGGTGGTTCCACCAGGGGCATCCTCGAGGTCCCAACGAAGGGAAAACTGGTAGTCCAGCGTTGTGCTTGCCACACCGGGGAGCCATGCCCAATTGGCGCCGACGATGCCTCCGCCGTTATTCTCGCCCTGCTGTCGGAGGTCAAACAGCGGCCCGATGTGCGCAGGGAAGTCCGTGTTGGGCTTGGCCGTGAATCGCACAGTGACGGGGCCTTGCGTGGCTCGAGTCGTGCGGAAGTACCGTGTAGGCTGCCCATCCGCGTCCGTCGCCTCCGATGTCAGCAGCCTGAGACTTCCCTTCCCATCCGTTGCTGTAAGGGTTTTGGTATCGTAGCGGGCTGTCGGTTTGCCGGCGAGGCTGAGAGGGATATCAACTAAGGTCTCGTTTGCCTTGGTGGCATAGTTGATTGTGTATTGGCCAGAAACGCCGGTGATGATGCCGTGAGTCACGACAGGTGCTAATGTGATGTTGACCACGCGGGACTGATCGATTGAGTGATAGGATGCAGCGGCACTAAAGGCCAGAGTAACAAGCAACAACGCGGAACGCATGGTGCAGCACTTGAAAGTTGGTCGTCAAAGTGGCGTCCCGGGTGTATTGTCTGCTTAAATGCCTTGGCACGACTGTTCAAAGCTTCTGCCTACTCTGTACTGCTAGACCACATTGCAGGGGACCCACGCCCGCTTAATCGGGTGCGCATGAGCGCCAGCCTATACCACGGTTGGTAGGGGGGACCGCAACACGCGTGGACCTCATGACGATCTCTCGATGCGCATTGCGGATTGTTGATTTGATTTAGCTCGGCGATATCATTGTTATCGTCTTTCCGCCGTCGTATCGCAATTATTGTTTTACGATTAATGGGCCCGTGACATCCTTCATCTAGTCACTGCGTCGTCCTCCACCAGTACATCCATCCACCATCATTTCCAGTCTATTACACCACCTTTAACGGCTTCCGCACCCACATATCTCATGCATCTAATATCATCTGCTTCCTGGAAATGGGACCTATTGGCTTTAACAGCCACAGCGCTCATCCGCCCATTATCGGCAGCCCAACCATGCGGTACTTCATGGAGCATCGCAGCGACTGGAGACTTTCTAGGGGAAGTTGTGCTGTCTGAAGATCCTCGGACAACGGCCGTCTGGGACCTTGTCCGCTCGGCTGACTTTGGCTTCTTCAACATGGAGGGGCAGATCTTCTCCAGTCAAAACTTCACGGGCTACCCTGCTTCCGAGAATGGTGGTGACAACGATTACGGCAACATTGGCGGCGGGCCGTCCTACGACCCCATCAACGCCTTTCATCTAGCGGAGTATGGATTCTCTCTTGCCTCGCATGCGAATAACCATGCCTGGGACTATGGCCACGAGGGAGCCATAGCCACGTCGCAATACCTCAACCAGGCAGGGATTACAGTCGCGGGAACGGGTGATTCACTGGCGGAAGCCCGTAGCGCTGTCCTTCAGGAGCGCAACAACAAGCGCATCGCCTTCATCGCTGCTGCAGGATCCCATACCCCGCAGTCGGTGGCTGGCCCCGGTGGCGGCTCCAGGAACGACCAGCCCCGGCCGGGTGCCAATGTCCTCCGCGCCCCAGTGGTCACCCGCGTCAGTGCCCCAGGCTTTGAGGTAATCAAGGATCTCTCTCGGGCGCAGGGGCAGCTGGTCTCGGACGAGACGACGGACATCACCCTCTCCACGGGTCAGCACCCGCTCGGCTGGTCCAGGTGGCAGCTGTCCAGTAACGAGACGGGTCTCTCCTGGGACATCAACACGGACGATTACACCGGGATCGTAGAATCGATCCGGGCGACCAAGAATTCATCGGATGCCACCGTCTTCTCGCTGCACGCGCACGAGGCCGACTCCGGCGCCGACGACTCGTACATTCCCCTCCCGCTTCCAGCCACGGTGCCTGCCGCCTACACGCGCAACATCAGCCACGCTGCCATCGACGCTGGGGCAGATATTGTCCTGATACATGGCCCGCACCATCTTCGGGGGATCGAAATCTACAAGGGCCGACCTATCTTCTACAGCCTGTCGAGTCTGACCTATAGCCTCGGCCTGCACTTTCGAGGGGTCGACTTGCCCATCGAGGGGTCGACTTGCCCATCGAGTGGGACGATAGTGTCGTCGCCATTACCAAGTTCAACAAGGGCAAGCTGCACGAGATTGCTCTGTATCCGATTGTTCATTCGCAGTTGACAAACGACACTTCTCTCCCCGACAGCCACCTGCCCAAGCTCGCTCCGAGCCCGCAGGCGCAGCGTATCCTGCGACATCTGCAGAGAGTGTCAAAGCCCTTTGGCACCGAGATTGTTGCTAAGAGGGATGTTGGATATGTCAAGCTTGCAAAGTAGATATTAGCGCTCTCTATGTATGTTAGAGTCGTTGGCTGGAAGTAGGAAATAGGCCAATGTCTACACAATCCGTGGACAGGCACAAAACGGACGGCCAGCCGACGGAAGCGCCCTCCAGCAAGCCCACAGATACCGGTAGTAGATACAGCCCTTTGGCAAAACTTTCCGTGCACTTTTAGACAACCAACTCACCAACTTCAAAGTTTCAATAACAACGTCGCGAAGCCTGCGGCTAATCTCAATACAAATAGGCGCTTCGGAACTAGGCTAAGGCTTTATAGAAGAGGTGCCATTAAAGCGCTGAAGGCTTAGGGTTAATCAATTCACGTGATTGCAGAGAAGTTGCAGATTCGCGTTTAACAATCCAGTACCTACACCGTACACTGCTTCGAACTATCATAGGACCCGGATTAGGCCGTGACATAGTGGCGGATTAGTTTATTCCTATTCAGTGACGGGTGCAGCATCAAAATCGGGCGCGGGGAGCGACAATGTTAGTGCTTTAGGCTCCTCCACCATGGCAAAAAAATAGAGGAAGGAATATATACAGCCGTTATAACAAGTGTAAAGGCTTTAAAATGATGGTCTGGGCAGCAATTTCGGGAAGGAGTTAGTCAGATATCGCAATGATAGAGGCGGACAAGAACTTGAAGCGCCAGGGTTATTTAAAAGTCATATGCCTCAAGATACTGGAGGAGCAACTCCGTACAATTTAGGAACCAGGCTTATTATTCATGCAAGACACTACTTCTATACATACAGCGAAAGTAGTCAAGAGTTGGATAGATAAGGAGTCAATCCCTTTACTAGAGGGGCAGGCGATATTACCCAATTTGAACACCATCGAGCGCGCGTGGAATCAACTAAAAGAGAAGATAAGCTAATATTATTTTATTCCCTTGAATCGCACGTTTCCGTACAGGTTTTTAAATTAATCTTACTGCCTAATCTACACTCGTTGTGGCCAAAATGCTTGAGCTGGGGCAGATATATATTTAGATGTCGTGGTAGAGTGCACGGACACTTTTGTCCCAGAACAGTACAATTGAATAATCGTCAGGCCCAATTCGTCCAGTCGTAATACAATGTGTACGCCCAGACACACTTCAACTCGTCTTTAGATTTGTAATTCGCTTCCGCCATGTATCTATCTAGTGATTCCTCCTCATCATATGGCATCTACTGACAGAGGTCCCTGAGGTCCGTCTGCGATATCTTCCACAGCTGCTCCGACAGGAACCAAAATCTCGATGAAGACGTATAGCTCAAAAAGCTGGCCTAAATGCCATGGAGTATCTTTCCCGTGGCTGTGCCGATCAAGGGCTTGCTGCGGAAGTGTCGTTATGTATGGATTATATGTCAGTACATGAGCACGAATCATAATAAGATTTGGTAGTGATGCAAGAAGAAGTGCGAGAAGTGGTCAACGTTTACTTTGGAGAAAGGCCGAGGTAATATCTAACTTGATATGCGCAAGGACTTGACTTACAGCCTTAGACCGATGAGCTGTAAATTCGGGCCGTTCTGGAATGCTACACTGTATTGACCAGCGCAAAGTTGTATAGTTGGCTGCGGACCCGATTGCCAGATTTGGTACGCTAGCTTCATCTGGGAGCCAATCGGAGGCCATGATACGACTGCTGGGTCCAACGCGCGACTTCGACTTACTGACCTCTATCTCGGGGTATCAACTGTCAATGCGCCATCAACGGCGGATTGATGGTCACATTGCCACTGCATACCATACAATGCTTGGTACATAAACGGATATGCTGTCGCTCTGCCACCAAACAGTCAGCCGGCATCCACCCCCACCCCGTCTGAATCTTTCTCATTATGGCTTCAGCAGACGAACCTGCAATGGAGAAAGCCGAGCGCATAACCATCGACATGCCCAGCAAGGGCGAGAAGGATGACGCTGCCAGGCGGCTCAGTGCTGCGAGCAGCACTCTCGGGCAGAGCGAAGATGAACCCTTTGCACCGCTGTTGGGTGTGGCGCCGTACGATGGCCGTAGGCTGGTAACCATCCGCGCTATTTTCACTGGCGGTGTGCTTGGGTCTCTGATTGCCTGCTCCAATCTGTATCTTGGTGTGTTTCTGGCCCCATGTAACTTGACCAGCTCAAACCCTACTGACCGTCTCAGGCCTCAAGACCGGCTTTGGCGCGGACGCAACACTCTTCTCTGCGATCTTTGGATTCGGAATCTGCAAGATGCTAGAAAAGTCCCATGTATGTCTACTACAATGGTCAATCTCGATCAACTACTCACAACCGGCAGATCCCCTTTCTTGCTGGCGACTTTGGTCCCCACGAGAACAATATTATTCAGGCCACATCTCTCGGATGCATCGGCGTTGGGTTCATGTTCATGAGCGGTGTCCCAGCCATGTATCAGCTGAAGCTGCTCGGACCAACCGCGCAGTCTGACTATGGAAGGATGCTGTGTCTGACGCTCGTTGGTGGCTTCTGGGGCCTTGGGTTTGCAGCTCCCCTGCGACGGCTGTTCATCCTGAAACTCGCTCGCCAGCTCAGTCTGAATTTCCCGCTTGGCACCGCATCGGCCTTCACAATCCGAGCCCTCCACGCAGCCACGAGCGAAGCTGCAGCTGCGACGGAGAAGATCAAGACCATTTCCATCTCGTTCTCGGCCTCTCTGGTATGGTCTGTGGGCTCGGCCTACGCGCCGGGGATCCTGTACCAGTGGAACCCATTTTGGTGGATTTACAAATGGGGGGGCCACAGCATCATTGGTGCTGTCAACTGGGGCTGGCTCTCCTGGCAATGGTCGCCGTCTCTGATCGGGATGGGGATGCTGATCGACCTCAACGCCTCACTGTCCTATGTCTTCGGATCGATCCTTGCCTGGGGCATCCTTGGGCCGGTCCTTGTGGCAAAAGGCGCGGCCGTGGGGGTTCCCTCTGACCCTACCAACCCGGATCTTGTCACATACAACGCGTTTGTCGCCGGCCAGTTCGTCACGAGCCCCTCGCCGCGCTACTGGATTCTTTGGCCGGCGGTCTTCACTATGCTCGCCGCGTCAATCGCCACGATCGTGCTAGAGTCGAACAACTTTGTCAAGCTGGGCAGATACGGCCTGCAGCGCATGCACGGCAAGTTCACACAGTACACGGGAAAGCGCCTGTTCAGGTCCCGAAGCAGGAGCAGACCCTCGCCCGACGGCTCTGTCATCAACCACACCCCCGTGCTGGGTGAACTGGAGATCCCCGACCCGGTCCCGGCCGAGCACCAAGTGCGGTGGTGGGAGTGGTCCTCAGTGACAATCGCGGGCTTCGTCTTCGCAATGGTCGCGCTCAAGTATACCTTCGGCGTCCCGCCGACCCTGATCCTGCTCAACGTCTTCCTAGGCTTCCTCTGGGCGCTCGTCGTCATCCAGGTCTTTGGCGCGTCCGGGACAAACCCCACGGGCTCCGTCGCCAAGGGCTCGCAGTTCATCACGGGCGCCGTCTCGCGAGACCGGGTCGCCACTGAGGGCTTCGAACACGCTGCGCGCGCGAACCTCGTCGGCTCGATCCTCTCCGCGTCCGCTGCCAACCAGGCCGGTGAACTGTGCCAGGATTTCCGAACGGGGTTCCTTCTCGGCACCCCTGCGCGCGCACAGTGGCACGCGCAGATGCTAGGGACGTGCATCGCCGTCTTCCTCTCCCCGGCGCTCTTCCTCCTCTTCGCGCGTGCATTTCCCTGCATCACCGACGCCTCCGCCACAACGTGCCAGTTCGCGCTCCCCTCCGTCACGGCCTGGCGCGTGATTACCGAAGCAATCCTCGCCCCCGAAATCCCAATCGCGCAATCCAGCTGGATATGCTCGATCGTCATGTCCGCCATCGCAATCGGGATGGTCGTGCTAAAGCGACACCTCAGCAAGAGCACAATCCCCTCCACCCAAAAGTGGCAGGTCTTTGTCCCGAACATGTCCCTCGTCGGACTATCGATGGCAACGCCCGGGTCCGTGGTGGCGCTGACGATTGCAATAGGGTCCGTTGGCGCCTGGGTGTGGAAGACGCGGTGGCCTGAGTCGCATCGGAGATTTGTCTATGCGGTTGCCTCAGGCGGGATTGCGGGCGAGGGCATTGGGAATGTCGTACAGAGCATATTGCAGATTTCCGGCGTTGGCGGAGGCGATCTGGGGACTATGCTGGGCTGTCCTGGGGGTGCGTGCTGAGCGGACCGGCCTTTGCTTCTTGTGTGTGTTGGTTAATACTACGTAGAGGCCATACTGTACCTAATCCTGATTAGGAAGTGCAGTGCGCTGGTAAAGCCTCCAGCTGATGGATTATTTAAGAACAAAATCTTCCCACAATTGCTGTCTAGTCTCTTTACACACACACAGAAAAACACACAATCATGCCCGGTCAATTCGCACCCGTCTTTACTTCCTCGGCACCCAGGCCCCTCCCCCAATTCTCGCAAGCCGTCGCGTACAACGGGCTGGTCTACTGCTCCGGCAACATCGGAATCAAACCAGGCTCGGGATTCGAGCTAGTCGGGGGCACGGCCAAGGATCGCACGGTGAGTAAGGTGGCCACTGCACTGGAGTTATCCGAGCCTTTCAACCTTTGTTTACCCCTTCGTTCCGCCAGCAGTGACTTGCGGGACTGGAGACTGACGCCCAATACAATTCTATTGTCGCAGCGACAAATCCTCACGAATATCCACACTATCCTCCAAGCCGCCGGGAGCGGCCTTGATAATGTCCTCAAGATGAATATCTTCCTCACGGACATGGACGACTTTGGAATTATCAATGAGGCGTACGACGAGTTCTTTACGCAAGGGATTAAGCCAGTGAGTATATTCCCCTTCTACACCCCCGGCCCGGCGAGATTAGAAGAGGATACTAGTACTGATGCTCATCACCAGGCCAGAACCTGCGTTGCGGTCTACCAGTTGCCGTTCGGGACGGATGTAGAGATTGAATGTATAGCACATCTGGAGAGGCAATAGTGAGTGAATGGTGGCGTCGGTGGAGACCAAATGCTGCAAAGTAAAGGAATGTTATTCAAACCGCAAGTGGGAGGTTGCCCTTTACATACTGAACTGTAAATATACATATTGCGTCGTCCATATACATCCTCATCTTCCAGCAGCAGCCAATGGCGGCCAGAGTAGTTTCCCCGTGGGCGACTTAACCAGCAGCCCACCCTTCCACACATACCTGACATTCTCCGGCGTATCAAAGAGATGGATATTCTCCAGAGGATCTTCATCAAGGGCAATCAAATCCGCATCCCACCCAACCTTGACAAGCCCCTTACTAGGCGCAAGCTCCGCCAGTGTCTCAGCCGAGTTCACCGTGCCCGCCTCAATCGCCTGCAACGGCGTGAGGCCCGCCTTGACAGCATACCCAACCTCGGCACCATTCCTGCCATGGGCCGTCCGGCTGGCGGGGTTCGACCCGGCGATGTCAGTGCCCAGCGCAATCTTGACCCCGTGCCGGACGGCCGTCTGGTATGCGCGCAGATGCGACTCCGCGATGGCGACCATCTTCTGTGCTGTTTCTGGGTTCAGCGTCTCAAGGTTGCGCAGGCCTGCTTCGATGACGTGCCGCGTCGCGACGAGGGTTACCCCGTGGTGGGCCATGAGCTGGGCCGCTTCGTCATCGATGTAGCTTCCGTGCTCGATCGTGTGCGCGCCTGCGCGGACGGCTGCCATGATCCCGTCCTTCCCGTGCGCATGCACAGCCACCGAACGGCCCTGCAGGCCGGCTTCCTCGATCATCGCTGCGAGCTCGGTGTCGGAGTACTGTCTGTACTGCGGGTTGTCGGTAGTGCTCAGCACGCCGCCTGTCGCAACGATCTTGATGCACCGCGCCCCGCGCCGGATCTGTTGCCGCACGGCAAGGCGGCACTCTTCGACCCCGTCTGCTAGAACGAGACAGCTCACCCCCGGCCAGGGATTCCGTCCGGAGGTGGAGGAGGTGCCCTGCCGCGAGTACACGTAGTCGGAGGGTAGAGTACACGCGTCGCAGCTCCCACCCGTTATACCGATTGCGCCGCCGGCGCCGAAGATGCTTGGGCCAAGGATGATGCCCTTCTCAATTAGCGGGGCGACCTCGGTGGCGTACGAACCGACGTCGCGGACGGAAGTTATTCCGGCCATGAGGGTGTCGTGCAGCCTGCGGGTGATGGCAGCGCCCATGGCCGCAGGGTGTGTCTGGATGAAGTCTGGAAAATCGACGTTGAGCACGCCAGTGAAGCGCGTGTGGCAGTCCCAGAGGCCCGGGAGGAGGTATCGAACTGCCACGCGGGCCGCGGAGGCGAGGGACGAGGGAATCTGGGACTGCAGGCCGACAAAGGTGATGGTTCCGGTTGTCGTGGAGATGCCGACTGCAGCGTTGCGGATGGGATCGCCACGGCCGGGGATGAGCGTTGAGGCCAGGATGCAGACCTGGTTGGGTTCTTGGAGGGGAATGGGCTGTTGTAGTATTTCGTGCGTATGGTATGTCGTTGTGCCGAAGTGAGGGTGTGGTGATGCCAGTATGGCGCTCCAGCTACCCAAGGAGATATCGGGCTGGGGACTGCCATGTCTGTCTCTATTGTGCGGGCTGGGCGCCGGGACAGGAATGTGGCAACTGTACTGAGTGGCAGGCCCGTGGTAAGTGTAGGCTTCGTTTGGATCCATGATGGTGGCTGGGCCCTTGACCGTCATTGCTGTGCTTTCGTTGAGTGCAGACGGGGTTAGATGACTTAAGGTTGTGGTCACATTTGAGGGATCAGTCCATTGATCAACTAGCTGCAGAATCTATTCCGTCTGTCTAAATAGAATACCATTGCTATCTCCAATATTGATGCGCCGGAACTGGCTCGTCTCCGGGTCTTTGGGTCGATTGCTCTGGGCCACCTGCGCTCCCGATTACCCGATTTGGAATGCTGGTGCGCGCCGACCCCTCTTGGCCCACTCCCGCGATCACGGCTCGAGCCTTTCTATCCAGCTCGTCAATTGCCCACCGAATTTGCTGGATAGCCAGCTCTGTCGCCGCGGGGTCCTGGGTAAACACGAGCCGGAAACAGCCAGGGCGGTCGTGGCCCGCAAACTAGGTCATCCGTCAGCAGCGATTCCTCCAAGGGCAGATTGGGTGCACCATGGGTATAGCGAACCTGTCCCGCATTTAGAAAAACGCCATGCTCAATCAGCCACTCGCAGAGCTGGATCTCGGGCTCTGGTTGACTATCCGCGAAATGATGGATCCACCCGTGGAGATCGATGAAGATGAACAGGCCACCGCTGGCCTGTTCAAATGGAATGTTGTACTCGTCCAATGCGGATACAGTGCGGTGGTAAGCTTCTGCGAGCCTCGGTAGGTACGTATTGAGGTAGTCTTGCACCAGGTCTAGTTGGCTGAGGAAGCGCGAGACGAAGACGTCTGAGAAGACTGTCAGCCAGGAAAACCACCTGTGTCTGTCAGCGCAGATCGAATCAAATCAAGAGCCGGAGATAGACAGACGTCAACTTGGAGACCACAGCACGAATCTGCGGGTTCCTGCTGACGAGGAATGACACGCGCACACCACCCATGTTAAAGTCCTTGCTCAGGCCGTAGAGGCAGTGTACGTTCTGCCGCGCGGGAATCTTTAGAATGCTTGAGAAGGGCGTACTTCCCGACTTGGCTTTGTCGTGGAATGTTGACATGGCGTATATCTCATCAACGACAATGTGCATCTTCCGTTGCGCGCACCACGCGGCCAGTGCCTCCAGGGTTTCTGTAGAATAGCATCCTCCCTGCGGATTTGACGGATTGCATAGGAACAACATGCGACAGGTGACATTCGCATGCCGCTGCATGGTAGATTCGAGGACAGGGATGAGACCAGAAGCCTCGAATGGGCATTCGACCAAAGTTGTCGACACCGGGAGTGTCACTATATCATTGCGAACACCCAAATCGTAATCGAGCATGTAGAAATTGGGAGTCGTATAGAGGATGCCGTCGCCACTATCACACAGCACCCACGCCATCATGTTGATAAGCGAGGTGACTCCATTGGCCGCAAGGAGCTGGTCTGCCAGCACTGGCTCTGCTGGATCAAAAAACCGGTTGAAAAAGCCAGCAGCGGCTTCCAGAAGGTCGTTTGATCCGCCGAGCGGGCCGTAAGACAGCTCTCTGCTGGTGAAGTGCAGAAGATGGCTGGTATGCTTGCTCATCCAGTCGGCCATGAGATTATTGATTGCGCCAGAGAGGTTGATGAGCCCATCTGGGTGTGATTCAGGGTCATACCGTGGCCGCCGCTTGACTTGTTGCATGAGCTTCCAGGCGGGGCCCTGCTGGAGGGTGGCTGATGAGCGGTCGGAGGGTGGGAATGTGCTGGGTTCCATTTTGACCACTGTTGACTGTTGAGGATGGGAATGGTCGATATGGTGGTAGATAAGTGTTTGGCCACCCCCCGACTATAGCCGCTGCCCTTATCATGTTAGGCGGCAGTGCCAGTGGCGCCATGCGGGGACACTTGGCCGCTGCAAGTCGCGGGAGCTCTTCCATTTCCCTCTTCCACCACCCCTGGCCAAATGTCGTTTCCATCCCAGACCCGTTCCAAGAAGACAGAAATCACCCGCAGCCGCAATGGCTGTGTGCGCTGTCGCCAAAAGCGAAGAAAGGTAGGCACGGCCGGTGGAACCTCCACACAGACTGGCTGACTGGGAAGCGCCGCAGTGCGACGAAGGGAAGCCCGACTGCCGGCGTTGTATCATGGCAGGGACAGACTGCCAGTACGATGGTGTCACCCTCAAATTCAGAGAAGCGACTCAGTGGGCCGCCCACAAGGTTGAAGCGCGTAGATGTCTCGCTGAAACACCGCCTCCCAGTACCAACGACTCCTTGGAGGAAAGATCTGGCTCGCTCACAGAGCCACAGCCACTGCTAGCGGCTTCGTACGACGACACACTGAATAATGCTGCGGCAGATGAAGAGAGAAATGGCGGCACAGCCGACACGTCTCGCACCCCGGTGACCTTTGAGGAGGACTCGCCCCATCACGCCATGTCGAATTCCCTGGCCTCGCCGACGTGGGCGGAGGTGCCCCTCGACTTTGATCTACTCCCGTCTGCCGATGCGGACACCTTCAACGAACTGCTGTCGCAGCTTTCCTGGGTCGGACCGCGGAACCAACCGTGGGAAATCTCGCCCCCCCCGTCTTCCAGCCAGAGAGAGGCTATCGCCCAGCCTAACACTCCGGATGACACATTAGTGTACGATGGTTCTACCACAGAGCAACTGTGTTCTGGAATGATAACCACACCACCACCACAACAACAACAACAAACGCGGCGGCCACTGAAAGGAGATGTAATGGTTTCACATCCCCCGCTCAAGGCCAGGAAACCTCCGCCGACCAAAGTCCCAGTCAGCCACCGAGTCTACCTCGCGCATTTTCGCGTAGCGGTCCTACATGCATTCCCGCTCGAACTACCGTTCCTATGGGCATTGGCGATTGACTCGCCGGTTGTCCGATGCGCTGCTCTGGCACTTGCGGCAGCGAATCTCGCAAACCTTCAGGGCAAGCAGAAAGATCACAGCACCTGGGCGCCGATGTCTATCCATAGCGCCAAAGCGGCGGCATTCTCGACGCAGGCGAATCAGATGCTCGAAGGCGGATCCGATGTGGCGCTGAATGCAAGATTGACTGCGATGCTTCTCCTGGTCTACCACGAACTGGAAGCCGGCTCGTTCAGCGACGCGTTTCACTCCCTCTCCATACTCAGTGCGGCAATTCTGGACCATGCCAAAACTATCTTGTCTCTCCCCGAGGGCCCCGAGCTCATCCGCTGGTGGCTTCACGTACGGTGCCTGACAGGTGGTGCGCATACGCCGCTGAACCCATATGGCCACGAGAATCCTACAGAACCCCTCGCGTCCAGACTCGAAATGAGCGTTGCAACAGCGGCACAGGTGATCGACCTCATCGGAACCCAGGGGAAGCAGCTGTGGGAGCGGGTCCTCTTGGGTAGATGCTTCCGGGCGATTGGCGATACTCCAGCAAGCACGATGAAGAAAGTGGCCGATTGGGTGGGGATCCTGAAGGGAAATTTGCTGTGCGACAGGGGGGCCTTTGGTCTCTCTGAAACCTCGGACTACTTCCTGACAGAGGAGGAGCTGTTTGCGGAACTGCGAACCCTGAAAATGATGCTCGCCACCTGCGAGACCCCGAGTGCACTGCGGAGGACAGCCACCACGACAGCCACCAACACCGCGACAGCCCGCGAGGGAATCGTCGACTTCACCCAGATAACAACACACCGCGAAGTAATGGAGGCCGTGGACTACGCATTTGCCCAGATCGTCTGCGATGAGCAGCTTCTCCACGCTCTAGCCACGGATCCAGCCTCCCTTCCTTGCCAGTTCCCGCGTGACAGCGACAGAGATAGAAACAGCGACGGCGACAGTGTCCCCTCTCACCCGCTGAAACCGGCACGGACGCGGACACCAACACCAACAAACCCCTGGGCGGCGGCAATCCTGCGTCTGGCGGCGCGCGTCGACGCCTCGCAATGCGGCCGCGAAAACGCCTACCGTCGTGGCGGAATCCTCAACACGCTCTACTACACGGGGCTGTTCTGCCCGGGCCATGTGCCCTCGCGATCCATCCACGCGACGGTGCAGCGAATGCTAGATGCGCGCGTCCACGCCGAGAGCCCGTTCTTCCCCGTCCATGCGTTCCTTGGGTACCAGCGGGCGCTCGAGCGCGAGATTAGACAGAGCGGCCGTACAATCTTCTTTGCGTGCCTGACCTATGATGAGTGGACGCCCAAGGATAAGCTGTTCTCGAAGGGGGAGAATGAGCTTGTGATTGTGGTTGGGGCTGAGGCTGATGGGCGCTACTTTCATGATTTGGTTCCCGCTTGGACGGAGGTGCGAGAGGCTTCAACTCCTTGATGTGTATATTCTACTACTATGCACGAATGTATATCCATTGATTGGTCACCTTATACAATGTACCTCGCTTACTTGCGAAGCCACGACCGCAGGACGGCGCCGATGGCCTCGGGCTGGTGCGATGGCGAGAAATGCCCGGCTTCATCTACAGCATAGAATGCCAGACGCGCCGTTCCCTTCCAGAAGCCCCCCTGGCGGACGCCATAGCCCGCACCATCATGGCCAGAAGTCAGCTCCCCATCCTTGAAATACCAGTTCTCATAGCCTAAGCTTCGATAGACAGCCTGTTCTTTCCAGGGCAACTCATCCAGCATGCGCATCTGGCCCGGAGTGTTGCTAAGGTGACATTAGCAGACTGACCCCCGCATGTGGGAAAGTAGAGCACAGATTAGATTCTCACATGATAATATCATTATTTCCATTGATAACCAGGACACGGATGTCCGTGCTGTCCAGAATCCAGCTCAGCTCGCGTGTCACGGGAAGATTCACGTACTCGGCGGCTACCCAGCGATTGTTCGTGTCGAAGTCGATCAGTTCAAATGGGTAGTTTCCAAAGCCGAGTCTGTTCTGCACCCAGCGTTGATTGAAGAATTGCCATGTGGCGCCGTGCGCCAAGTTGGAGCATAGAGGCGGCGTTTCGCAGGCGTGCCGATCTGATAACAACCAAACTGTTAAGGACCGTAGACTGGCAGCAGGAGTTGGGGCACAAGTAAAACCAAGTTATCCCAGAAACAGAGGGAAAGGGAAGGGGGGAAATTCAAGAGTAACAAGACAAACCATCATACGGATCCCACCCGCCAGGCTGTACCCCCTCATCAAAGAACCGGCCGACAGTCCCATTGCACACCTCCATCGCAGCCCGACACACCTTGGGATCATAGCCCTGTCGGCAGTGCATTCCCATGGCCTCACAAGCCGGCACACCAGCCGCCATCGAGGCACAGGCACTATCATTCATAAGTGGCTCGTGCCGCCTATCGCGCCTCCAATTCGTGCAGAAGAAGTCATAGTACCCGGCGACATGCCGCGTTGCGTCAATGTACCCGTCGACGATCACCACAGAGGAGATGTTGATCCGGGGCTGGATGCCCAGTGCTGCATTCTCGCGCTCCCGACGCGCAATGTACTCCGTGTATCCCGTGGCGTAGTGGCCGCCCATGGACTCGCCAGCTATGTGCCAGGGACGGCCAGCGAGGTGTGGGAAGACGTCCGTGGAGAGGCTGGTGAGGAAGCGGTAGATATCTCGGGCGCCTTTTCGGAGGTTTACGACGATGGAGGAGCGGTTGGTTATTTGGGAGAAACCGACGCCTATGGGCTGGCTGATGCGTGGGTTGAAGCGTTAGTTGGGGATGCCTTGCGGTTTGTAGTATTGCGGAAGACTTGCTCGATGTAAACTACATTGGCATTATCTACCCAGGAGTATTCCAGGCGTCTCGTCGAGTTTCCGTCCTCATTGACTGCGCAAGGGCCGCTGCCGACGAAGCAGCCTAGTTCTCCTGTTGCGCCTGGTCCGCTGTCGCCCATATTAGAGATAAAACCTCTGCAACCATGGTTTTCGAGGTTATACACACCCGCTCAACCAAAGGACCAGCGGGTCTGTGTCCGGGCTATGTCGGCTTTCAAAGTACCCTGTGAGAGTGAAGGTTAGCTTCTGGTCCAGCCATTGCAAAGGGACTGAGGGAGGAGTCCTACAGAAAAACATAGACTTCTCAGACGTGATATTCAGTACACCTGTGAAATATTTAGATCCCGCATCACAGAGCTCAGGCGTCTGTTCCCTGACATTGAAGGCCACGGTAGACGAGTCGTGGGCTGCTGTGAGTGGGATTTGGAGCTGGGCGCTGGTGGGCCGTAAGGTGCTGGCGAGCAGTAACCATCGTGCGGTGGTGAGGTATTTCATTTTGGTCAAGGAATGTGACAGGATGTGGCTTCTCTCATGGGCGCCTCGAGGATAAAGAGGCTTCCAGAACCGACATCCCAATCGTATCCCCCATGACCATTCTAGCGGACCGGAGCACCTATTTAGGGTTAGTCGCAGAGGCGATGATCTAGTGTTTAATGGCACCGGCAATCACCCAAGTCCAGATCTGTCAGTTTTCCCTGCAGGTGCAATGCTGGCTCTACGTTTTGCACTCTGGGCTTTTGCTGTTTGGTCTCTGGGTCTATCTGGAGTCCAAGGTGCGACCTCCTTGTCTCCCAGTAGTACTCCATTCATCTCGCCACCCCTCGAGACCGAATTCGGCAAACAGGCCGATACACCCTCCTTCTTACTCCGGCTTGGCCCTGATACTGCAAGTGTGTGCAACAGTTCAACGCCAGGAACAGCCGGCTCCATCATCTCCGAGGATGGCCACGGGGGAACCAGCTCGATGTTCTTCTGGTTCTTCGAGAGCAAGAATGATCCCAGTTCCGATCCGCTGATTCTATGGATGACGGGGTAAGTTAGCTTTATAAACCAGTTTTTATAACTGTACTAATCACTATCGTACAGCGGCCCCGGTGCGTCGTCTGTCGGCTATGGAAATCTCATGGAACTGGGCCCTTGCCGCATCGCCACAGAGGGCGGGAATACCGTTCCCAATGAGTTCGGATGGAATGCCAACGCGACCGTGCTTTTTGTCGAGTAAGAGTACTCCAGTGCATTTACCAGCAGGGATGATATTTGTGCTAATGCTTTTCAGCCAACCGGTGGGTGTAGGCTACTCTCGGGGCGAGCACATCCCGCATGGCCTAGCTGAGTCCTCAATCGCTATGCATCGTTTTCTCCGCCAGTTCATGACTGCCTTTCCGGACCTTGCTGAGCGAGACTTCTATATTGCTGGCGAGTCCTACGGCGGCTCGTGGGTTCCTGCACTCGCTCGGACGATACTTCAGTCTCAGAATGGTGGCAGAGAGGAGCCCCTCAAGGTGCAAGATCCAAGCTACAGCTCCTCATCCATAGCCTCCTTCCAAACACCCACAATTAGCCTCAAGGGCATAATGATTGGGAACGGTCTCATCCGCCGCTCATTCCAGAATATCGGTTTCTTCGAGACGGTCTGTTCGGGTCCGGACAGCGTATTCAACTCATCCGAATGCCGTGACTGGGCACCCCGCGCAATGTGGTGCGAGAGAGAGCTCGGGATCTGTGAAAGTGACGGGATGATGTCCCCCCCGTGCAAGGCTGCAGAAGACAAATGCGCTGCAATTTGCAGAGTAGTCGTTGAGGAGAAGCATCGCAACCCTTACGACTTGCGCTTAGAGTGCCATGACCCGGCCACGTGTTACACGGAGATGCAGCGCATCGATGAGTATCTGAACCAGGATTCTGTCAAGGAGGCCCTTGGGGTCCCGGTCAGCGACAAGTTTCAGGGAATTTCATTGGATATTTTCGAAGAGTGGGAGAGGTTAGGGGATCTCTGGCGAGCGAGCGATGCGTACGTGAACTATTTACTGGAATCTGTAAGTCCCACGGCAACCCATTCCTTGTGCCTCTCTTTTTTGAAGACAGTTTACTCACTAAGGAAATCTCAAACCAGGACATCCGCGTTCTCATCTACGTCGGTGATAAAGACCTCTATTGTAACGCGGCAGGGATGCGCCAGCTCGTCGACCACGGCCTAGATTGGCACGGGCAGCCATTCATCCGGTTCAGGGAGTTGATACCCTGGTACGTTGAGACGAACGTTGCCGGGAGGTGGAAGGCGTATGAACCTTTGACGTATCTTGAGATAGCGGACGCGGGGCATCTAGCTCCATTTGATAAACCGCTGGAGTCATTGACTTTGATTAATGCGTGGATCTGGGGGAGCATGCCAGTTTCGTGACGGAGCTGTAGATTTACGTGGATATTATGTTGTACATGGTTAGCCACAATGCCAATATACGCTATATAACAGTATTCTTAACATTCCTTTGCACGGAACCATGTACATCTGATCCCTCAACACCTGTAAGAGTTACATCTCATCAGCATCACTCGGATATGTAGGCTCCCAGACTTCAGAGTGCCCAGTAGCTGCCCTCGGTGATCTATCGGATAGCGCGGCCAATTTGACTCGAAGCTCCATATTCAGTATCTCCGATCCATTACCAAATCATAAGTGCACGGGTAAGACACAGGTGCACGTCACCTCGTCGAATGTGCCGATCTGTCGATAAGAACCTCCAGAGAGGGCTCCAGGGCTCAATCCTCTGGACCCGGGGGCGCTCTTCCCTACCCATTTAGGCAATGCCGAGCGCCAGAATGTTTGGAACCTCCTTGGACCAGCCTGTACTCTGACCATCCTGAAAGAAAGTGGGAAGCTCCCCACCCATATATCCATGTCAGGCATAGGTCATTGAATACCGGATAGCTTCTCAGCCCCAGTTTCGGTTGACTTGGAAACCGGGTCCTATGGCCATCTTCAACTCCATGTAAACTCTGGGACGCGTACATACATTTTTTTCCAGTATTTCTGGCCAATCCGTTCCTTTATCTGCGAAACGGTCGAAAATGATGTTCGATGGCATGTTACGGTAGGTACCCTGCGGTTCAGAAACTGTGAGATACCAGTACTCATCATCCATCCTCGATAGTCTGGCCTTCACTGCGGTCACTGCGTCGCATTTTCTTTTTGGGCTTTTTCGTCTTGTCTTGTCACGACCCAATAGAGGGTTCAAACACTCTTGCGGTACTATTGCAGCAATATCAATTGTACATTGAAGCTGAAAGACTTTCAATCCAAAAGCTGACAGACATCGCAGACGACAAATGCTACCCTCATCTGCATCGCCATCATCGGCTGTGTGAGATACCCTCAGCTTGCGAAGGATGCCTTTACAGTGACAGGCTCCCTGCCCGCTACCGCTGGTGTAGCAGTCGGATCCGTCATGAACATCCTCCTAGAGTCCTTCTGCCAACTTGATATTACTAGGGCACTATACGACCTGTTTTCGTGTATTATCTGGTCTCTCCTTGCCATCCGGACGCCTGGTAACTGGACTGTTGCTGCTACGCCGATCCTGTACCTTGTTTGCTTGACTACAACACTAGCTGCGCCCTGGGCTCCTGCCCTCCCTGACGATGAGCGACATCCTCTCTCAGGAGCACCGTTTCTGCCAGCCTGTACCCTGTCATGGCTGGATCCCCTGATGAAGCATGCCGCCTCTAGAGCTCTTGCAACCAATAACATTTGGCCCATTGACGACAGGCTATCTACACAGCGCGCGTTTCAGCTCCACGGCTTGCAACCGCATGCACTAAACAAAAGCCTTTCTAGTGGACTCTCGTCCATACTGTGGCGCAACTTTCCATTCGAGATGGTCTCAAGTGCGGCACTTGCCCTTGTCAACATCGCAGCCGCAATCGCCCAGCCGTTTCTGCTCCGGTCATTTCTCGAAACCTGCCAAGTTCTTCCAGTTCTTGGCCTCTTCTCAACAAGTGTGCTGGCTGGCGCGACTGAAGCGCATATGCAACTTCTTCTCAGTAGGGCCGGGGTTCAGTTACGATCCGCACTAACTGCCGTTCTATGCGACGAGTGTATGGTCCCTGCGAACCGTGGACCATCTACCTCTGATCCCCTTGTTCTAGTTGAGGTCGATTCGGCCAAGGTTTTTGAGTTGGTGCAGCAGTATCATCTGATTTGGATGGTTCCCCTCCAGGCGGGAATCAGTATCGCAGCGCTGGCACAGATTCTCGGCTGGGAGAGCGTAGCTGCCGGGTTTCTATCACCGGTACGTATCTTCGCCTTGTCGCATTAGATATGCCGCTCACCTTTAATGCGTTCAGGTAATAGCACTGCCTCTCATAACTTATACAACACGCCATGTTTCCCAACGCATGATGCACGTCATGCAAGCAAAGGACTCGAGAGTCGCCCTGGTCATCGAAGTCGTCAAGCAAATCAAGCAGATCAAGCTCGGCGCCCTGCAAGTGTTCTTCAAAAGTAAGATCGACCAAAAGCGCGCGGAGGAGCTGGACAGGTTCAAGGATGTTGCGATGTTAAACGCCTGTCTTGTATTCCTTGTCTATGTCTCGCCACCAGCTTTGATCTCACTGACCTTTGGGACCGCCATCTTCCTGGGCCAGTCTCTGCCGAACGATGTTATTTTCTCGGCACTGGCATTTTGCTTCAATATTACAAGATCGGTGTCGCTGCTTCCGAAGCTTGTCATGCTTTACCAGGGGGGTCAAATCTCTTTTAAACGCATTCGCGATTTCCTCGCTTCTGGTCAGAATGGCGTGACACTGGCACCTGAAATCCGTCTACAGCAGCCAGGCTTGGTGACTGAGTCTGTACAGTTTTCCATGCGAGGCTGCGACATTGGATTCCAGGATTTTCCAGGTGCAGATTCAAAACCTCTTCTCCACGATTGCAACATGCAGGCATCATCAAGCTGCCTGCTCGTCGTCTCCGGTGCAGTTGGCTGCGGCAAAACCACGCTAATACGGTCCATCATTGGCGAGACTGAGCCTGCTTTTGGCGACATCGTGGTCAGAGGCCGGATCGCATACGCACCCCAAAAGCCGTTCTTGATCAGCGGTACCATCCGCGACAACATCCTGTTCGGTCTTCCGTTCGATGCACCTTTCTATGCAGAGGTTATTGACGCCATATCCCTCCGCCCCGATCTGGCCAGACTGCCTGCCGGTGATGGGACAAGCTTGGGAGGCGCAGACGCTACTCTCTCGGGTGGACAAAAGGCGCGAATTTCCCTTGCCCGAGCCATCTACGCGCGAAGGGAGGTTGTTCTTCTCGATGACCCTCTTGCAGCTGTTGATGCCAAAGTGCAATCGCATCTCGTTGAGCGCGTCTTCGGACCTAGCGGTATTTTGAAGAATACATTGCGGATTGTCACCACTTCTTCAGACAATTTAATGTCACAGGCGAACATGCTCTATATCCTCAGAGATGGAACGCTTTCGGAGGCTGTAGGTCCGCAGCCCGCATATCAGGAGGCTGTCCATGAGTCCCACGAAGTTCTATCGCCGACCATCCCACATATCCAGAAGGCCTCGCCTCCACCTTCTGCCTATGGATCGATAGCTCCAGGTCCGTCAGTACAGGTGTCGACTCGCAACCTGGAGTCCAGCGAGGTCACGGCGGCCTCACCCTTGCTCGCAAAGCCTGATGCAGCAAGCCAGAACACAGACCTTGGAGCATCACCAGTAGCTCTCGACACATACATACAGTTCCTGAAGCTTGCGAAGAATGGCGGTTGGCTAGTCGTCCTTGTGCTGGCCGCTGTATCCAAGCTGGTGGATATACTCGCCATCTATTTCCTCAAGGTCTCAAGCCAGGAATTCGAGACGCAGGGCCACTCGTCCAAGCTAGCGTACTATTCCATCTGTGCCCTGGCCGGAGGCATCCTCTCTGCAGTCTTTGTGCTCGTCGCCTATTCCATCTGCATCATCCCGACTTCTCGGTCCATCCACAAGAAGCTCACAGAGGACGTCTTCGAAAGCAAGTTCTCGTTCTTCGACACAACCAGTCTAGGCCAGATCCTCAATCGCTTTACAAATGATATCAACAAGATTGACAGTTCTGTGAGCGGCGGACTGATCAGCATGGTTGCCCTTTCCGTGACTGCCACAGGATCGATTCTGGTCATTGTCGCTGCGACTCCATTAAGTGTGCTCTACTTGACTCCTATCGGTGGTGTTTACTTTGCCATCCAAGCATACTACCAGCACGCCTGTCGACAGCTCCGGCGCCTAGAGATTGTAGCCCGAGCGCCCATCTTGAACACGGCCAGTGAGATGCGCGTTGGGGCTTCGGTGATCAAAGTGTTCAGCCAGCAAGATACTTTCAAGCGGCGTGCTAGAGATGTGATTGACGACCACATTCGTGTCTGGCTCCCGTTTGTAGCGCTGGACTCCTGGCTGCTCCTTCGTCTTCAAGCTCTCTCAAGGCAAGCTTTCTGCATTTTTTTTTGTCCACAGTCTGCGTTGCTGACCCTCCGGAATAGCATAATCCAGCTCCTCTCCGCCATCCTCCTCATATACCTCCACGCACCCCCGAGCACCCTCGGCCTCGTAATGAACTACCTCATCCAAACGACCTCGCAATTCACCAGCCTCACCAAGATGCGCGCAGACCTCGAAGCCGACATGACCTCCGTCGAACGGGTCTGGTCGTACGCATCCAACATTCCCGAATATGACCCCGACTCCGGGTACGACATCGGCTCTACGGTCACAGCAACCTGGCCACAAATCCCCACCATCGCTTTCCGGTCGTATACCGCGTCCTATGCACCCGGTGCTCCGCCGTGTCTATCGAACCTGGCATTCACTATCCATCCAGGGGAACATGTTGCTGTTGTAGGAAGAACGGGCGCCGGGAAGTCGTCGCTTACCCTTGCGTTGCTGCGTGCTTTGGAGGGTACCACTCAAGGAGGCAGCCTTACAATTGACGGGGTCGACATTGCGACTGTGGATCTGGTTGACCTGCGCAGGCGCGTCATTGCGCTCATGCCTCAGCAGCCGGCAATTTTCGAGGGCAGCGTTCGGGAGAATCTAGATATAGAGGGGACGCGGACTGACGAGCAGCTGAGGGATGCTATCGATATCTGTCAGATGGGTAGGGTGTTTAACATGCACCCTGGGGAAGATGTGTTGGAGTATCGGATTACCGAGTTAGGGTATGTGTGTCGCGTTAATGCCAATACCCTTGCCTGCCTTGCGGATGTACTCTTCATGCTAACGTAGACTCTTCCTCAGAGAGAACCTGTCAGGCGGCCAGATCCAACTCCTCGCGCTATCGCGGGCTCTCCTAGCAAAGGCCAAGATTGTGATTCTTGATGAGGGTAAGTTTTATCCATACCTACTACCGGGTTTGCTTTGGCCTCACGACATTTTGACTGACATGGTCCAGCAACCGCTGCAATGGATTCTTTAAGAAGAACATTCATCCACAACGTAGTCAAGCAGCATTTCCGGGCCCATACCGTCATCACAATCACGCACCATATTGAGTTTGCTGTGAGTATTTCATTGCACCATGCATCTTATTATCAAAACAGGATTCATGGTCCGTGCTGACCTTTATTTTCTCCTTTTTCGCGCTAGCTCGAACATGATAAGGTCCTTGTTCTGCATGATGGGCGGGTAGCTGGGTACGGTGCGCCGAAGCAGTTGCTCAAGGATGGAAATGCGATTTTCTGTGATTTGGTGGCCGAGGCAGGGATTGGTCGGTTGAAGTGAACGAGTGGCTTTCTTAGGGAGACTTGGGACGTTTTCTCCAATCCTGTTTAATCCATCATCCACATCTTTCCTGTCCCGTGAAACAGACCAGTACCGTGTCGTTTTACAGACCTGCGTCGAGTTCCCAGATGCAATGTACATAGTGCACCCAATCCTCAGATCGGCTCCACTCCCCCATCCTCCAGTTATATAATATAGGAAGATATTTACCGGACCCAGTATGCTGTTCCATAATGTTACAATCAACCAAGTCGGCCAGCGCGGAGGCCAGCGCCATCTGCCCACCAGTACCCGGAGGGGCAGAAATCGAAATTGCTCATAATATACATCCCCACTCCAGTCACACACGACAAGGGCAAGATAGATATCACTGCGTGAGAGTTCAGAGCGAAATCTACTAATCCTATATCCAATAAGAACAGGGGAAGTATGAGGAAACATCTTCGCGTACTCCAGATAACGAAGATCCTTGAATATATAGCTCTATATCTTTAAATCAGTGTTTAGCAAGTTCCTGATATCAGGTAGGCGTAGGAAATATTTTATACATAGCTAGATATTGCATGGTAGATCCTCAAAAGATTTATATTCACCATCCATGATAGGTCTTGCTTTTCTAATCTAATCAAGGATCTGTTCGCTATATATATATAGGATTTGTAGACTCTGTGGAAATGGCTATTATGTTTATACTCAGATTATGATATATATATAGCTTTGTCACTAAAACAGCACAAACCCTACTCAGACTTGAATGTCCAGACTTTAAATTAATATTAGAGCTAATATTCAACGAGTTCACATGATTACCTGTACCTTAAGTGACCTAAAATATCCAACAGCTTGATTAACCTAAATTAGTTCTAGAAGGAAGGCATTTTAGAGATTGAAAGATATATTACTATGCTGCTTCTAGAGAGCAGGATCCGGAGGCTATATATATACTATAATTCTATCCTAGGCATGGCGCCTCCCAGCAGGAGAAAATATCCCACTAGGGCGTGGATATGACACCCCTGGAGCAACTGAGATACATCACTTCCTACCAGCTGGTTGCCTTTCAGAAAGATTATTGGCATGGGTAGATAGGGACTCGCTCGGGGGCCCAATTACAGCCCAGGCACCATCTACCCTGAAAGCGAAATCTCTTCGATATTCACTAATAATATTAGAAGATGGACGAGCTAGTAGTACTATAAGACAAGTGCCAAGTTAGACATCTTAGCAGATCCTCTACCTCCCATATATAAAGCGCATGGAAAAGACTGCCACAGCTTTTACATATATCTGTATCTCCTTCAATTCATTTTAAATACCATCCCAATATAATATAATCCGAGTATAATCTTGCCTCCAGCCTGAGTCCACATTTACCCATTCTTTAGCCACATTTAGGAGATAGTCTGTTCAGTATATCTGGTTTAATAGAGCCTTATCATATAATATATATAAAAGGTGACAAACCGTGGGAAACATTGTAAAGCGTAAATCCTTCTGCGCGGCCATGCGTTTGACTAACCAATGGAGATCTCCCCAGAGCCGATTCAGGAGATAGTAAGCTCCTGTTATCTGAGATCTCTTTCTTAGTGAGGGTTTATCTCGAAGTAGTAAAATCAATCCATAGCTTGTCGACTAAGCCTATAGGCACGGGAAATAAAGAAGAGTAATTACATATCTACTCTGACTCTAAGTTCTAGTTTGCGTCCCACCCTATCTCAGCAGGCTTAAAGAACGACCGGCCTGGAGCGTCCGCCAGCAGTTTATTAGGCATCTGTGCTCACCCAAGACAGCCATTAATTACGAGATTCTCCACTTATTATAACAAAGACTATCATATACTAACCCATTTAGTACTAGTATATGGCCAAGTGGTGGGCTAAACCCCATCTGTCTGCTTCAAGCACATTGACAGAATAATAGTAAAATAGTCCATGGTTCACAGAAGCCTTCAATAACTAAAACATAACTGCCGCTGTGGTAGAATGTTGAAGTCCTGATCTCAGCAGAAGGTTCCCCTGCTTGAATAATTAATTTTAAACATGCTACTATGTGACCCAACAACATATCTAATCACTTAAATTCATATCAACATGCATAATACCACACTAATTCGTGATTTTCTGAATATTCGACCAATTGGTTGCGCCTCGGCCAGGGGATATCACAGTCCCGCTCGGATACGCGGTCACCTCGCATCGCATAATCATGCATGATACTCGAGTGGCTGATGAAAATAGTATATAAAGTTGCTGATATCTTCCCTTGCCATTCCCTTTAATTAAAGTGTCCATAGAGATGTTAACCTGACGATGCTGGAAGTAACAGGGTACAAGCATCCCTGATCGCTAAGACGCTAAATCGCCTCCCAGCCCACTCTGGCACAACCAACCAAATTATCGACCAACCTCAGCTGACCTGATCTCTTAGAAATCAAGGCCTTTCATTATGCCTGGCCCTCGGGTAACATGATAACATGAACATAGCGACCCCGACCTGTCCCGCATCAAATCTGAACACACTTCCGATCCAAGGGGCAGTAATGCTGTCTAATAATAATAAAGATGAGTCTGTCACACACTGCTAAGCGGCAGAAGAAGACGTTGCTGGCATGTGTGCCTTGCAGGACCAAGAAGATAAAGTGTGATGGCTTGCGTCCAGGTAGGAAATGCGGAACAAAATGCATTAATTGCGCACATGGAAACTGAGCAGGCTTTTTAGTCTGCGGTGCCTGCTCTAAAAACAGGCGGACTGAAAGCGAGTGTATCTGGAAGCGTATAAATGGCAAGGAGGCGACTGTTCCTCAATATGAGCAGTGAGTTTTCGGTACACCTGGTAGGCTCTTGAATTTCCGAGCTGATAATGCTTGGGCAATCGGGCAACTCGAGCTCTTCAGGATCGGATACAGGAGCTCGAGAAAAATCAGCAAGCTTCAGATGTTGGGATGACGTCGGCTTCCCCTCACATACGTGATGAGATGACATCCGTGACTACTGCCAGTCCGCTCAAAGGGGGTCAACTCCCCACAGGGAACGAAGGAAGAACTGGGGTTAGTGCTCTTGTGGCTGCGGTTACCGGCGAGCCGCAATATGAAGGATTTCAGGGTCCCTCTTCCGCCGCCACGTTCATGTCGAATATCCGACAAGCTGTCAATGGGGACACACAACCGCGCGACGCACGGTCCGCCGTCAGTGGTGAGTCTGAAAATGGGCCATGGTTCAGCCTCTCCAGCCCCACTGAAAAGGCCGTACTCGGGGACTATGTCGTGCCACCACGCAGAGTGGCTGATTCGCTGTTGGAATCATACTGGACCTTTATCCATCCCCTGTACCCTGTCCTGAACCGCAGCATCTTTACCCAGTCCTATGACGCGCTCTGGATAGGGAGATCCCTTCCCCTACGTGCACCGCCTCTAATGGTTATAGACGAAGCCACTGTCTTGTGCATTCTGAACCTCGCTTTGGCACTTTCCTGTCAGTACTCTGATGAAATCGCCGTGGGGAAAGCTTTTACTTCGGCCGAGGTGTTCTTTGCACGGGCTCGTGGATTGTTTCGATTTGACCCGGTGGGATCCGCCAACGTTGGTCTACCTCAGCTGCAGATTATGCTTCTGATAGCCCAGTATCTACAGGGTACGGGAAGGGCATATCAAGCGTGGGACATCGTCGCTGTTGCAATACGCAACTGCCATAGACTGGGGTTTCACCTCGCCTCGTCAACAAGCGAAGAGCTGATACCAGATGTTCTTGAAAGAGAGCTGGTGAAACGTGTATATCACCTCTGTGTTATGACTGAACGGTGAGCCTGCCTGCGAGAGCCCCATGATATACATCTAATCCGTGGTTGACAGAATGTTGTGTATGACACTCGGCCGCCCCATCATGGTATCCATAATTGAAAGCGACAGGGTGCCCCTTCCACTCGAAATAGATGACCAAGCTTTACGTCTATCCTCCAACTATAGGAGTGGCCAGACAGAAGGAGCCACTCCCTCCATATTATCTTTTTTCGTACAGTCAGCAAGGCTCTACCGCATTGTGCAGCAGATCCTGTCCCTAACCCCGATGGAGGAGTGCCGAGTCTCCGAGAGCAACACAGAACGATGTCTCGAAAATCTCCAAGCGGCGCTAAAGGTCGATAACGAGCTGATGGCTCTGCGCGACGGACTGCCCAGCTACTTTCGGCATGTCACAACCAGAGCCCCAGAAACCGAACCCGGAAATGAACGTTCCTTGACATTCCATCGTCAATCAGTCGTTCTTTATCTCAGGTAAGCTTGCCGTAAGAGGCCATAGGACACCATGCTCCATGGGGGGATCCACCTTCTAACCACGTGCATCATGATACCCAGGCACCTTCAAGCTCGTATTTCGTTATTCCGGCCCATTCTCGTGGAATTCTGTTCTGCTGGCCTGCGATATCAGGGCGGCCACGGTGAATCTACCGACCTGAGCTCTCCACCCGTAACAGAAACCTTGACATATCGAACTGCCTTGCAGTGCTCCTTTCTCTGCGTTCAATCAGCTCGTACTCTGATCAATGTTATGTACGAGGTTTTCGCAACCGGCCGGGGTTGGGGCGTGAAGCCGAAATGGCTGTACGGAGTTCTACGTAAGTGAGCCCGATGATCTCCCTTCCCGACAGCCAAGAGAAATGCTTAGCATATATAACTCAAGATATCTACATTTCGACCACTGTGCTCATAGCAGCCCGACTTCATCCGGCTATCCAACTACACGAGATCTCAGAGGCTGATATTGATGAGGCGTGGTGCCGCGCGCTGAAGATTCTGGAAACCTTCCAAAGTGATAGCCTGGGTGCTCAGAAGTGTGTGGCGGCTCTGAAGAGGCTGCACGAGAAGGTGATGAGTAGAATACCATCATCATTGGCCGACATGCCGAATACTGGAGATGTCAGGGACAGTAGTTGTGGGGGCATTGGCCTCACCCCAGAAGTGGAATTTCACGAAGCAAGCGGGGCAGATGGTCAAGTGGCAAGGCCTTTTGGTCCCCGGATGCTGTGAGTAGCTCTGCATATCAGACTCAGTTGGAGACAGACCGAGAGCCTACGGCGGATATGCTGGACTTTTCCTGGGTAACCTTGGTGTCGGACTTTCCGGAAAACCTTATAGACCCTTATAGTACAGTCATCTGAAGCTACATCTGGATACTGATGCACAGAGCCAGCCAACATTTCAGGAGTCTAACAATTGTCGCCTTAAAAAAAAAAAAAAAGACTCACTATTTTATGGGTGGAGTGGTTCAAAGGAAAATTGGCTGTGCCACAATGATGCTGCTCTGAACTTGGACGGGTCATAGCTTTAGTTACTAATTGCTGGTTACACTCCACAAACAATGTCCTTGGTCGTATCTTCAACATTTACCTGAGTAATTCAAGATATTGGCGGTGCGGCGGGCAGTTTGGAAGAATCTAGAAACGCCCCAGCCGCTTTAAGGCACTCTTGAACATCTCGCACTGTCCAGTCGGTGCCCTTCTGAGCCACAAAGCTGGCAGCAACTCCTGCAGCTTGCCCCGTTGCCAGTGAAGTACCCATGACCCGAATTGCGCTTGCAGCATATTGATCTCCATCCGCACATCTACCAGCAACAAACAAATTACTCGTATCTGAGCTCTGCAAACAACCCAACGGAATCTCGAAACATCCGCCAGGCGGCAGTTCAAATGTACTGGCCCAGTTTGGATCGTCCTCGTCATGAAACTCCGCGGCCCACGCGCCCAGCGCAACAACATCTGTGAATTGGGTCCTTGTCGTGATATCTTGCTTGGTCAATTGGTATACCGCATTAACATGTCGACTTTCTCGAGTGCCAAAGTTTGGACCAGTGGACACAATGTACATATCCCCGTGTCCAGGAAGCTGCTGCAATACTCGGCAATATTCCTGTGCCTGTCTTCGTGCAGACATTTCCGCCTGCGTGATACTCGCCGTGTCTGTCGTATCGTAACAAGCAGTTGGTAAGAAGCATACAAGATGTCCTGACCGGGGCAGACGGATCAGGACAGAGTCCACCTTTTTCAGTACTGATCCACTGCCCTTGGTATTCAATTTTGCTTCGACAAGAGCTTGCCGCCACATAGCAGCCGTCGGGTTCGCATCTGCCGCCACGCCACCAAATCGAATGGCCAATGAACCGAGATTGACTCTGCCATGGTTACCGTGTCTGGTTGATGCTCCGCCGTGGTAGGCCAAATCTCCATCCCCCGAACAGTCGACGAACGCACGTCCATACACACGATGCGCTCCTCTTCGATCCTGCACATCGACAGAAACTAACGTGTCGTTGACCGCTGAGCGTTGCGCTCCAACGACGGTTGCATGTAGGAGAACCTCGATATTGTACTCAGTGACCAGATCGTCCAAGACCAGTTTCAGGCATTCAGGGTCGATTACCTAGAATGGCAGACCAATAAACACAGTTAGCAAATGTCCTCAAACCTCTTTTCACCACGGCAGCAGTAACCATAACATTACCTGAAAAATCCCCCGATGTCGAACGGGCGACTCAGCGGTACCTGCCACCTCAAGCAGCCTCCGCCGCAACTGACCCCAGATCTGCCCGACGGCAACGCGCGCATTCTCCTCCAAAGTATAAAGCCCGCAATACGAGACCACGCCTCGATGAGTGGCTGCTCCTCCCAGGCACGCCTCGGACTCGACCAGGAGAACCCGGGCGCTGGGGTTCGCTTGTTTCGCGCCGACTGCAGCGCCGATTCCGGCGGCACCTCCGCCAACGACTATAACATCGTAGGTTGATGAGATCGCCATTCTAAACAAACTAGAACGTGTCGGTGACCGGACTTTTTTTGGTAATACAGTGAGTTGGTCTTGGTGGGCGGAGGAATCAAAAGATAGCAAGGGGTGCTTTTGGCACAATGATGCAGCGAGTCTTTGGTTCTTAAGGACTGCATTCGGGGCGAATGGCTTGTTAAGCAGGTGTGCAGTTTCGCTCGTCTCCCCTGTTCACGCATACCTGGGATCTGATCTCGGTGGGCCTCTTGGGCAATTCGGATCCAATGGCGATCGATCCCGGGGCGCCGGGTTCGAAGTCCTCTGGGAGGGGGCCAGCCGGAATTGATCCCGCGCTTGGAGAAAGGCGGGGGATGGAATCTTACTTACTAGCCTCAAAGCCCAGTTCCGAGGACTCGGTTTGCTCTCCACGCAACATTGAGAAGTCATCCCGTTATGCGCAATCTCCATGGGGTTAATCATGGGGTAGTGGGTTCCGGGCACGGTGGCTAATCACTGTGCTATAAATGCCCATACCCGCGGCCGTCTTTGAACCCATCACCATTGACCACCATCTAAAGCTGAACGCAATATGAAGGATACAGCCTCAATTGAACATGTGGCAGATGCCAAAGCCTCGTCTTTGACAGCTCCTGAGAAAGCCAGCAGCTCCAACGATGAGAATGTTGCGGTGGAGGCCCGCATCAGACACAAGTTCGACAGGCGCATTCTGCCCCTGGGGACTCTGATTTACCTCTTTGCTCAGATCGACAGATCAAACATGAGTAACGCCGTGGTGCTTGGTGAGTGTGATCCACGAACGTGTTTTTTGTGTCAGAGTCTGTGACAGCGCTAACGATACCTCGACTCAAAAGGGATGGA
Source organism: Aspergillus versicolor CBS 583.65 (assembly GCF_001890125.1). Lineage (NCBI taxonomy): Eukaryota > Fungi > Ascomycota > Eurotiomycetes > Eurotiales > Aspergillaceae > Aspergillus > Aspergillus versicolor. The sequence goes on along the minus strand of NW_024467527.1, from coordinate 2,428,740 downwards.
CGATGAGATCGGGCTCCGTGGAAATCAGTTCAATATCAGTCTTACGCTTTTCTTCATCACGTATATTGTGTTTGAAATGTGCGTTCTTAGCCAACACCGTCTTCGGCCGTCTGCTCTCTCGCAGCTCCAGGTACGTGCTAACGGGATCTCGCTAGACCAGCCAATATGGCCTGTCATCGGCTCGGACCGTGCGTGTGGCTAAGCGTCATCACATTCGGGTTTGGAATCATCGCCCTCTGCACTGCTTTCATCAAGAACTATGCAGGTCTAGTCGTATGCCGTCTGCTCTTAGGCGTGTGCGAGTCTGGGGTCCAACCGGGCATCGTCTACGCATACTCGCAGTTCTACCGCCGACATGAGATGGCCAGTCGCCTCGGGCTGAAGGCTGTGGGTGCGTCGATAGCCGGGGCCTTTGGCGGGCTTCTGGGGAGTGGACTTGGCAGCATCCCCCCGCATGGGATATTGACTAGCTGGAGGTGGATATTTCTTGTCGAGGGAACTTTGACGGCCCTTTTGGCGGGTGTTGTATTCACTTGCATGCCTCGTGATGTGGAGAACTCGAAGTTCTTAACAGATTATGAACGCGAGATTGCTTCTCGGCGGATCGCCGAGGAGAATATGTCGACGGATGATGAGGGGATGGGTCTCGAGACGTTCAAAAAGGCGTTGTGGAATATCAACACGCAGATGGTTGCCGTCGCGCTGATCATGTCTCTGCTTTCATTGACGTCGCTGTCATTATTCCTGGTGAGTGCTCTCTACGCAGGCCCTTGGAGAAGTTGCAAGGACATTAGGCACCAATATCTGACGTGCGATCCGATTACCGCAGCCCACCCTCCTAAAAAAAAGCATGGGCTACGGCGCAACGCATGCCCAGCTCCTCTCAGTCCCCCCTTACGTCGCCGCCGCAATATTCTGTATAATCGGCTCCTTCCTTGCAGACCGATTCCACGCCCGAGGCTACATCCTCCTCGCTTTTACCCCGATCACCATCACCGGGTTCACCATCCTAGCCACAGTCAAATTATCGAGTGTCCGCTACTTCGCCCTCTTCCTCGCCACCACCGGCGCATTCACATGCTCCCCTATCCTGCTCGCCTGGGTAAGTGGCAACGCAGCAGGCCCTGCGGTCCGCGCCGTCGTGACGGGCTACGCGGTGGGGATTGCGAATGTGGGATCGATTATCGCGACCTGGACTTACCTTCCTTCTCAGGCTCCGTACTATACCGCGGGCCACTGGATGAACTTTGGAGCGGCTTGCATTCTGTTCGCAGTGGTGGGTTGTAATGTGGTGTATTTGGTGAAGGAGAATCGGTTGCGGATGGCGGGCAAGAGGGATTATCGAGTGACGGGGGCGGCCAGTCAGGCGGAGGTTGAGAGGTTGGGACATTTGCATCCGGAGTTTCGGTATACCCCGTAGTCTTGTGGGTGGTTGCTTGTTTTGACCATAGTGTGTTTGGGGCAAAGGCTGCTGTAAAGTTGAGACCAGAGGATTTTGAGATTGCGTACAGTAGTGCGAGTGGCTTTAGATTCTTGAGGAATGGACTTCTTGAGAATGAGATGGATCCCGAGCAGGATCTTTTGAGTCAATTTATTCGGTTATCCTTCCCTTTCACTTTTACGGCTTCCAATGAATAGGCTGGATCCATAGGTGAGTCGCGATTGAGAAGCTCTCTGGCAAACTGCGTATTGTTTCGGTTGATGGCTTCTAGCATTACCGTAGAGAAGTCGCATATATCAAACCCCTCCAACGAAGAGCATTGCGAGTCAATTATCTTCCTTAATTCCTCAATATCACCTCTGACGCAAGGAGCATGCAATCTGTCGAGTGCCGCTAGTGGCGTTCGTGGGAGGAGTTGAGGGTACTCGGTCGGTTTGACAGGAGGGTAATCCGGTGGAGGCAGGACGTCCATGGTGGCCATGATCAGTACCGAGTAAATGGCAATCTGACTTTGGGGCTTCAACGAAGTGGAAGATATGTACATCAGCGCGAGGTACGAGGTGAGAGGTAGGAGGGTATTTCAGGTATCTCGAAGCTGATGACCAACCCCAAGCCGGATGACCGAGGGAAGCCAATTAGGAGTCACGACAAACGGGGCAAGTCGAATTCGAAAGTGGACATATCGCTCGAATGAAGAAAGGAGTTGAAGTCTTGGAGGATTCCCGCCGGGCACAGAGCCCTTATTCTTTACGGCTGTGTGGCTGTGGAAATACTAGTCAAGAACTCGACTGACTAGCAAGACCTGAACACTCCCAGTTCTCATGGGTGAACTATTCCCACCTTTGTAAATTCCACTTCGCTTAGAAGTTAACACGGTTCAGGCGCTATGCATCATACTGATATTGCGTTGGTGGACGACATCGTCCAGCAGTTCTTCCAATCAGAAGGCGTGGGGTACGGGGTCGATCCATTCCCATTCTATTCACAAACAAGCCTTATAATTGCTTGACTGTTTCCCGTGGGGTACAGGTACAGGAACAGGTTCGGGGTTGCCACGGATTCAGAGGCCGTCGGCCGTTCCTTCGAGATTCTCATACCTGTGAAGGTCAAGGATGGATTCCGCGGTCTTCACTCGGTACCCTGCAGTGCAAATGGGGCTGGTAAGCTGGGATACGCGAGGGGCCCCAGGTTCGGCTAAGCATAGGATCGACGATCATGCGGAGTAATAAGCACTATGGCCAGTGTGCCTCGGTGTCATGCTCTTGTTGTCAACCCGTTTTCAAGAGGGGCTTCAGGACGTAGACATATAGCTGGATAACTCCCATACCGTATCTCGGTTTTCTTTTGGAGTGCAGACTGGACTGCCGTGCACTTAACATCTACTCTCTCAGACCATGCATTCCCCACAATTTTCCCCGGTCCGTGCGTTGGCCGTCATCCTAGCAGCATGGATGCTGGTCCTCCCTGCAACTCTCGCTCGCCCAGCCCGGCGGGCATCCGACCCCAGCTCTGATCCCTTCTATCAACCTCCCTCAGGGTTCGAGTCTGCCCTCCCAGGAACCATCCTCCGCCAGCGCCAGGTTGTATCCTCGTTCTTCGGTCTGATTCCAGACCCAGTCGAGGCACATCAACTGCTCTACCGCACGACTGCAATCAACGGCTCCGCAATCGCAACAGTGACCACCGTTTTCAAGCCACTCATCCCCAAAAAGGATCGCTTTATTTCCTTTCATACCGCGTACGATAGTTCCGCTATTAGCTGCACCCCAAGTTACCAGTACCTGCTTGGCACACCGCAGACGGACCTTATTTCCTCGGCAGAGTTCCTGATTATCCAGGTCTATCTACTGCAGGGGTATATCGTGGCTTCACCCGACTATGAAGGCCCAGATGCAGCATTTGGCCCAGGCCATCTTGAGGGTATGGGAGTATTAGATGGGATGCGAGCTGTCCAGAACTTTGCCGATACGCTCGGCCTGTCGACCGATCAGCCTGCGATTGTGGGAACAGGATACTCTGGCGGAGCAATTGCAACAGGGTGGGCGGCTAGTTTGCATCCAAGCTACGCGCCTGAACTGAACGTCAAGGGCTGGGTTGCTGGGGGCACGCCGGCTAATCTCACTGGCACTCTTCTCTTCATAGATGGCACCTTAAGCAGCGGATTCATTCCTGCAGCCATAGATGGGTTGTCGAAGCCGAGTGCGTACGGTGCCGAGCTAAAGCCAGTCATCGATTCAATCATTACAGAAAAGGGGCAAGCGGCGCTGGACTTTGCGAATGAAAACTGCGCGGTTGCTGACCTGATTAACTTCTTTGGACAGTCGGTCTTCTCGACCGATATTCAGACTCTCGGCCATGGTCTGCTCACTCAGCCAACAATTAAGTCCATTCTGCAAAAGAACATTCTAGGACTGAACAAAGACGAAACTCCCACTGCTCCTATCTTCGTGTATCACGCTACCCAGGATGAAATCATCCCGTATAACAATGCGAGCACAATGGTGGACTCATGGTGCAGTGACGGAGCCGATGTCAAGTTCACAACCTATGCAAATGGCGGACATCTGACGACAGAAATAGTGGCGCTACCAGCTGCTGTGACGTTTGTTGAGAACGCCTTTGCCGGGACTACTGCTAAGGGATGCTCTTCGAACACGGAGCTGGACTCTGTCCTCAACCCTATAGCGCTGGGTGTCGAGCTAGAGCCTATCCTTACACAGCTGATTTCTGCCCTAGCAATGGCTGGTAACAAGGACTCTAATATCAAGGAGGACATTTCAGTCCTGTCGAAGACTGTTTCCTGAGGACATGTACATATCCCAAGGTACGGATGTGCCGTATCTAAATTGAAGTTATGTTACTCCCCAGATCATGAGCGGTTCGCATACTCATACTCAAGCTGGAGACGTTTATGGTAATCTTCTTAGCCAGGATAGGTGTGTGGTAAGAACACCGCACTGAAGCATAAATACTCATGACCTATGACAAGGAAGTCTAAACACTAATCGCCGATCTATGCTTCTCGGATCCTGAAGCTGGAGTAGTAATACTAAATTAAGACACACATTATTGATCTCAGAACTACTGCAGGTATAGGATAACATGCCACTGTAACTAAAAAGGGCTATTTTACTGGTGTAATCTAGAATAATAGACAATTCTCGCCCTCCTATACCAACGAAACAAGCCTTATTCCCCTGGCTAGATGTCTATTCTAGCTGGCTACACCCGACCCTTCCCGGGCTTAATAGATTGTCTCTATTCACGCAGCTTGTCTAGAATATAGATGCAAGCCGCAGCTTGGTGTGTTCATCTTTCTCTTATACACATTTTCTCTTGAATAATTAATATTAGCCAGCGGCTAACATATTTGCCATGGACTGGTCCTCGACGGTGAGCTGCGGCCACTGACCAGCCTTCCAGACGTGCATGCGTCATCACCAGGGAAATGTTCTCTATGCAGATCCGATCGAAGGATTTATCAATGACGTCGCTCGTTCATACACGAGCCAAGTGATGCATATTATTTGTCCGTGGGGGCAGGATTGCATCTGGTTTTGTGCCAAGCACGCCAGTGTTTGGCGTGGTTGACCCCGTAGCCAGTTAATTTACGACTCGTAAGATGGCGGAGAGACGAAGGTATCATTCGCTCCGTCGGTCATTAGTTTCAGAATTATCCGTGCTTAATTAACATACCCTGGATCGGCGAGTGCTGCGTACTCTGATTCCCGATCCCCTGAGGATCTCGGCAGATAGGTGGACTCGCATCTGGAGACTGGAATGTGTCAATGATACTCAGGTTATGATATGAGCCTATGATAAGTGCTAGAAAGACGTACCTGCACCTTGTATCCTCCACCGTCTGCGTCATAGGTTAACGCGTTAACGGGCCATGTGGCCATATTGTGGCCTGACCGGAGCTTCCGAGATTAATTTCCAGAAAAACATCTTGAGTTGCATCGCAGCGTCTCGGTCCGACAAGGAACCAATGCCATGACTTTATCCTGTCAGGGGAGCGTGATTGACGCTTGGCTAGCCAGTTGAACTCCAACCTGCGCGCCGATCCCCGCACTCTGGGCTCCAGCTGCAGTCTCAGAGCCTGTGAGTCTCCACACTGCTCTGCTTCTTCTCCAGGGCTGTCGGTCCATTATCGGGGGCGGGCTGGAGATCTGCAGGATAGATGTGACAGGGAAGCACATCAGTGAAGGATTGGCTAGCAATCTCAAGATCTCGGAGCGGCCGGCTGCGAGAGATCCAAAGATAAAAGGGGCGAGCATCCTGCGACGGAATTGCATTCAGATCCTTCAGCACAAGCCTGCTCGAGTCCAACAAGTCGATACATCACTCTTGCTGGAATAATGAAGCTGGCCCGCAGCCTGACAACACTTCTACTCCCCCTGATATCTATACACACGGTATCAGCGGCGGATGTGGAAGCATGGAAATCCCGCAACATCTACTTTGCCCTAACTGATCGCATTGCTCGTGGAAGCGACGACACAGGTGGAGATGCTTGCGGCAACCTTGGAGACTACTGTGGTGGAACTTTCCAGGGCTTGGAGTCCAAGCTTGACTACATTCAGGGGATGGGCTTTGATGCAATCTGGATCACCCCTGTTGTTGCTAGTGAGTTATTCATGGTTCATCAGGGCGTTCTGTTCTCGACGACACGACGTGGCTGATCGTTATCATTTCTACAGATGCGCCAGGTGGATATCATGGATACTGGGCGCAGGACCTCTACAGTATCAATGAGAACTATGGCACGGCTGACGATCTTAAAAGTCTAGTCAATGCTGCTCATGACAAAGTAAGTACAATTTACAGTATTCGCTCGAGTGGGAAGGACTAAGTGGCGTCAATAGGGAATATATGTCATGGCAGACGTGGTTGCCAACCACATGGGATCGCCCATCAGCGATAACAAGCCCGAGCCATTGAACCAGGAGAGCTCCTACCATGCCTCCTGCACAATTGACTATTCAAGCCAGGATAGTGTTGAGACCTGCCGCATCGCAGACGACCTACCTGATGTGAACACAGAGAGCTCCGAGATCCGGACCCTCTTCCAGGAATGGGTCGCCTGGCTCATCGAGGAATACGGGTTCGATGGCTTGCGCATTGATACTGTCAAGCACGTTGAAAAGGACTTCTGGTCAGCCTTCTCTAAGGCCGCTGGGGTTTACACTATCGGCGAAGTCTGGGACGGCGACCCTGCCTACCTTGCCGGATACGCAGACAGCATGGACGGCCTGCTTAACTACGCGGTTTACTATCCCGTCAACGCCTTCTACCAGCAAACAGGCCCTTCGCAGGATATAGTTGACATGCACGAGCAAATCGATAACTCGTTCCCCGATCCCAGCGCCCTGGGCACGTTCATAGACAACCACGACAATGCGAGATGGCTGAGTGTTAAGAACGACCAGTCCCTATTGAAGAACGCACTCGCCTACGTAGTTCTCGCCCGGGGAATCCCCATCGTCTACTACGGCACGGAACAGGGCTACGCGGGCGGAAACGACCCCAAGAACCGTGAGGACCTATGGCGCAGCAGCTTCAGCACCGAGGCGGACTTGTACAAGGCCATATCACTCCTTTCGGAGGCAAGAAAGGCTGCTGGCGGACTCGCTGATGACGACCATGTCCATTTGCACGTCGCGGACACGGTATACGCGTGGAGTAGGGCGGGTGGTGACCTTATTGTTGTCACGTCTAACGGTGGATCTGGATCTGACGCTGAGCCCTGCTTTGACTCTAAGAAGCCCGGTGGAACGTGGACGAATACCTTTGGAAATGGGACAGTCACCGCTGATGAGAGCGGGCAAATCTGCGTCTCTCTTTCCAATGGCGAGCCTGCGGTGTTGGTTGCGGACGCTTAAGCCAGATAACGCCTATAACATCACGGTCCTATGAGCGCAACGGCATTTTGTTTGGATATTCTTGTCATCTTGCTATAGGAATCTGTTTTTGATCCCAAAGGGTTCACTTCATGTATTTAGTGTATCAATGTCCTACACAACATCATATGCGTCCCCTGGAGTATAAGGGTGTCAGGTTTCAATTGCATCAATGCCCTTCCAACGGCAAATGAATAAATCGGCGACTGACCGTATCAGTTTATATTCGTTATGTGCCAATTGCCGAATGTCTTCAGGGGTCAGCCTACACCAACCAGAATCATCCTTCTTGATTAATCTCCCGGGTTGAGTTTCAGATATAGGGTGTGACGTGGTGGGGAAACAACCATCCTCCGTGCTCTCCGTGTCGAAATTTGAGGGCCCTGTGTCTGGGCATGGCCATTTGTGGATTTATCGTTTGAAGCTCTCTTGGTATACCCTTACTGGACTAGCGTTGAGCTTGTTCCCAGATAAAGTGGTTTTATCCGGTTTGCCTTGGTGGAGCTATGCGGAGGATGCTGCCGTGTAATCTGCGTTTAATCCACATAAAACGTCGCGGTTCAAAGGTTATATAAAGGCTCTTGTTTCTCTGGAAGATATAGTCGCAACGGAACTATCATCGTGTGAGCAATAACATAAAGCAAATGCCTACGATGACTCCTCTTGGTCGCGTACTACTAGCCCTCGCGGTGCCCAGGGCAGTTCTGTCCGCAAGCTCGATCGAGGTCGATACAAGCTCCCTCTTACAAGAGATCCATGGTTTCGGTTTTTCTCAAGCCTTTGGGCGCGCCAGCGAGTTCGAGGCTGCCAGCGCTGATCTTCAACAGCAGGCCCTGGACCTCCTCTTCAGTACAGAAACAGGGGCTGGGTTCAGCATAATCCGGAACAACATCCCATCTAGTGTTGATAGCACCATTGAGCCAGAGAGCCCTGGTTCGCCGTCAGCTACACCCAATTACACATGGAGCGGCGATGATGCCGGACAGGTATGGTTTACCAAGCAGGCTGTGTCATATGGCGTGTCAACCATCTATGCGAATGCTTGGAGCGCACCGGGGTTTATGAAAACCAGTGGTGATGAGGCGGCGCCTGGGTATGTCTATCTCCAGGTTTCTAAAATCGTGGGCTAACTCTCTCAAGCTACCTTTGTGGAACGACCGGTCACAATTGTACTTCCGGAGACTGGAGGCAGGCTTACGCGAATTACCTTGTCCAGTATGTCAAGTACTACGTGTCCGAAGGGCTACCCATTACCCACTTAGGCTTCCTCAACGAGCCTGACTACGAGTAAGTATCGTCTCAGCCATACCGAGGTGGCATGCTGACCTCCACCCAGGACTAGCTATTCCCAAATGCAGATCAGCTCAGACGCAGCGGAAGCCATCTCATTCATTCCAACTCTATACCAAACCGTCCAAGACGCTGATCTAGACCTGAACATCACATGCTGCGATGCCATCGGCTGGGACGGCCAGGAAACCTACACGACTGCCCTCAATGCCGCCGGTATGGACGAGTATCTCAGCACAATCACATCCCACATGTACACCAGCGACGCCACCTCTGCTATAGACACAAGCCTGCCAACCTGGCTCACCGAAGCCGGCGTAGAAACCAGCGACGCGCCCTTCACCACGACATGGCACGACTCTGGCGCACCCAACGAGGGCATGGTCTGGGCTAGCAAGCTCGCCACAGGATTCATCGACGCGAAACTCTCGGCTTACCTCTTCTGGGAGGGCTTTGAGATTGACGAGAGACAGTCGGCTAGCCACCTGGTTGATGTGGGTTCTAGCGGTGCCGCCGAGGGCTCGGGGATCTTCTATGCCTTTTCCATGTGGTCGCGCTTTATCCGGCCTGGGGCTCATCGGGTAGAGACCAGCGGATCAGTGGACGATGTTGCAACGGCAGCGTTTGTTAATACTGACGGCTCGGTTGTCGTAGTGCTGACGAACAGTGGTGATGTGACGCAGACTGTGCAGATCGGGGTGTCGGTGGACTTTACGGCCGCGGACGCTTGGGTTACGGACAACGACCGTCAGATTGCAGAGACGAATGTTACGGTCAGTGGTGGCAGTGTTGGGCTTGATGTTCCGGCGCAGGGCGTTGTTACTGTGAAGCTTGCCTAGGGGTAGTCCTTTGCATATGTTCATGTATATATTCATTCCCTTTGGCTTGAAACTGTTACTCGCTGAGTAGCTTCTGCTTCTCGAAGAGGTGATATAAGATGCATTTCTTCCTTTAACGCATTCGCTCCTTCATATGACATATATACATATGTAGTGGTTAGTCGGTGTCCTTCTCAAGCACGTCCTCCTTCCCGTAGTATAGCATTTATTGAACCAGATGCGTGTTTCGACGGTTAGCTTGTTCTTCTTGGTATGAATCATACCTATTATTGGGCCACGCATTAGGTGGAAGCAAGGGGGTACCAAAACGAATATAATGGGATGGGAGTGTGATCCCAATTAGCATGGTTTATAGATGGTCCCTCGCTGGCAATGGCTCAGTGCAGTATAGCCTCATCCATTCGAAAGTCCAATATCCGCAGGCATAGCCTGAAGAAGGTCCCGAGCATATTGAGCCGCCGCCGCAGCTGCGTACTCCATCCATATCTCGTTCTTGTGTGAATCAGCGTAGTCTGAGATTCCGCGAATGACAAGACATGGAAACCTTGTGTTCATCAAGCCCGCGGCTTCCATCTCGCAGCACAGAACACCATGTTTCTGGATGAGTGTCTCCCTTATCTTCGAACTCTTGACTACCGAATTTCCGGAGGCAATTGTCCCGTAGAATACGTGCGGAGATGTGGTCGTCCGGGTCATTGGTCGTGGCACGACCTGCTGAGCGTCACAGGAGATGCAAGTATCACCATCCCCGGTGTGAGCATAGGATGATTCGAATAGCTGATCTAGTTCGACCCCGGGGTATTCGATATCAGGGAGTCCAAAAAGGGGGAAACCGTGGCGAGGCATAAAGTTAAGGACCTGCAATAACTTCTCCGGGGGAGCTTTGAGAGAGCCAGTTGTGATAAAACCGTCACTGGTAAACTTGCCCATATCGTATTGCACAACCCCTCCGTACTGAAGATGTGGAATGCTCACAACCACATCTCCAAGCCGAATCTCATGCTTCGCGCTCGGTAATCCTCCTCCGATGCCGACCATCAACCCTATAGCGATCTTAGGGAACCGATTCATCATGCGCGTGGCTACCACAGCTGCGATGTTATTCCCATATTGGCCCATTGGAAGGCAGGTTAGCACGACATTGAGCTGGCCAATCTGCCCTAGAATATAGAGGTTGCAATCCATTCCGTGTCCAAAGCCCTTGGTGTGAATCCGGTCCAGCATTCTTTGCGCGGCATCCAGCTCTATTTGCAGTGCACAAATCCAGCCAACTTGGTATTCCGCCGGGTCCAGTTCAATATCTCCCTCTTGCACTATGAGACGGGGGATGCCGGATTCAACTCGAGCCTCGGAGAGGCTGCCCCCTGATGAACCCTGGGATGATGATCCGGACGTCACGAAAGACTCATTGCCGGGTCGGCCGCCGAAATCAGACGCTCTTTCTGTGCGATGTATATGATGGATATCGCCGCTCGAGTTTGAGGAGCCCCGACGAATCCGTTTCCGAGGATTGGTACTCCAGTCGCTCGCCGGCCGCTTCCCTTCAGCCTTGGAGGAACTGCTCTCTTGGGTGCCGGAACCAGGACTGTATCCAACACTGATCGCACTGTCGTTGGCAGGGCTCTTGAATCCGCCCCAGGTCGAGGAAAACGATACCTCCGGAGCTGGGGACTGGCCGTTTACAGAAGAGCCATCGAAGATAACAGCACCGTCGGGTTCTAATATGAATGGACTGACAATTTTAGAAGCGCGTTTGGTCATTTCAGGGCCGGTTAGTAGTTCTTGAGCGTGACTGCAGCGTTCCTTCGAATAGGCTTCAATGCATTGGCAGTTCTCGAATAGTTTGTCAGGCGTATGCCAATAGACGTGGTCTATAACACGCCATGGCGAGCCCGAGCTGTTTCCCCTTTTCCTCATAATTCTCTGAATGTCTTCAACCCTCGCAGCAAGGTAATCTTTTCCTGCTGGGGCAGTGGTCCAGGAGGAGCAGACAGGAACCATCTCTTTTGGTTTCAGAAGGTCACCAAAGCCCGCGCCGAATAGAGTAATGGCATTTATTGCTCGAGTGAGTCTGTGCCATCTCGGAGGACCGTCAAATGCGCTCATTGTACGAGCGTTAAAGTGATCCTCGTCTGTAGCCAGGTCCATAAAATCAAATCCTTCCAGCAGCCTTCGGGCCTGGTTGCCAGGGTGTATTCCGCCACTCTTTTGGAGATTGGCGCGGGTTTGATATGCGTATGCTTGTTCCAATAAATGGTATATCGCATCTACCCTATCTTGAAATGTCTCCGGCATGTTGCGATACAGCCGCTGCTTCAGATTGTTTTCACTTTTCAGAACGGATATGGCAGAAGCAGGCCCGCCCTCGGGACTAGGATGTAGTTCAAGCACCTTGGGATCAAAGACAAACTCCTGCATTGGGTCCTCAGAGGAACTGAACATTAGGGAAGCCCGGACTAGGTGTAGCAGAGCACTCGCCCCATCGACAAGCCAAGCTCGTCTGGTAGAGACATCGTAGAAGACCGCATATTTCTTGGTGATTGACAGGATTCTGTGGAGGAACTCGCCGAACTCATACCGAGGAGTCCTATCTTTCTTTCCTATCGCCAGAGTTTCATAATTTGGAATTACGGTACCGCGGGAAATGATGGCATCTTGAAGATCGCATCCGACGTCGGCCCTATTCAGTCCAGACCAGTCGATGCCATAGTCTGCCCTTGGGGATCCTGCACGTTCCGCAGTGGTTAGAATATATACAGAGTGAAAATTCTCCATGTTTAATTACTGCATACCTGTAAGGACTTCAGCTTCCGGGCACCAACCTACAATGTGTCGAAAGCCTGTGAGGTTGGTGTCAATGCCTGCAGGGTATAATCCGGGAATTGTGTCGATTCGACAGTCGGTATAATCCATATAGTGTCCATTATCATTGCATATCATATGCCACATCACAGCATCATCTACGACCCTCGTTGGCACGAGGATCGTGCAATGCCCCTTGATACAGACCTTTCCCCCAAAGAGTGCAATGCGACGCGATGGCACAAGTCGGCCTAAAATATCGAGAGGGATATCCAAGCCAGTATTCACCATGTGCCGCCGTCGAATAGGAAAGCCATAGACGACAACGGGGTTACTGAATAGACTGTGCCAGCATCGCCCATTACGTGACGGCTGCCCACCTTCTCGATGCCGGAAAATGAATTTGAGCTCATATCGCAGGTTTCCCATGGGGGTAGGGGCATAATCTAAAACTGGTTGGCAGTATACAATTCTATTGTCGGGTGCTGACTGCAACGCCGCGCCTAGCCAGGCCAATTGTTGTGCTATTTCGACGATGGCGTGCCGGAGTCCCCGAGCACGAACCACGACTTTGGAATCATTGAAAGCTCCTCTAAGAACAGTGCCATCTCGGAGTGAGCCTATTAGTAGAATCAGTCAAAGGCGCCCTGGTTCGAGGAGGAATCACACGGACCTGAGCTAGAACAGTTTTCTCTAGCTTCCAGCAACTGGTGCAAGAGACTGATTACACAGTCCGAGCTCTCTGGCCATGTTTGACGCATGTACTGGGCACATTTAAGTGCCTGTGCATTATCCAGGGATCCAGTCAGAGTGATGATATGGTCGAAAATGTTCGCCGGGCTACCCGCATATTCCTGCACACGCAGGAATAGCCGCGGATCCCAATCAAGTATGAAATCGGCATCGACCAAAGTTGGGGACCGGGTGAGGTCAGCTTTCAGTAATAGAGGCTCAGGAGGAAATGCCCGAGCGATATCTTGCATCGCATTTTCGCCTGGGGTGTCCAAGGTAAAGATCTTCCGAGCACAGCCAACCAACCACCTATACGCAGGGAACTGGTCTAGCAGCTCTGAATAATGTAAAATTTGCTCTCCACTCGCCGCTGAGCTGCTGACATCGCCTGAGGCTGTGAAGTAAAGAGAGGATCCTGGATGAGGAGGGCCGTCGACGATTCCGTGAGTATAGTAATTGCGAACGGCCTTGGTGATATCCCTGGAAAGTATGTTGTCAATATTTGATCTGGCAGGCGTTGGCCCTGGATGCATACCCTGAATGGCTACAAACCATCCATCCAAACCTTCTGCAAGCTTCGGATCCCTTGAATCTCAGTTTTTCCGCGAAATCCCAAAGAATATCATGTAGGTCCGACAACCGCCCGACCGCTCCTTTCGCATCATGGCCCCGGGGGTGCGATTTCCTGAAAATGTCCAGCGAAAATGTGGAAACAAAATCCGAGTGGTCGATATAGCTGTTGAGGAATTCATGACAGGCCAGGTCGCCGCCATCCGTTTTGACCATTGGCTCATTTATTGGATGTTTTCGCATCTCCCGGGGTACATCTGATGGTAGAAGGGTATTTGATACATCTTCAAGCTCTGCCTGTTCTTCGGGGATGGATTTTGTCTTAGAGCCCATCCCCTTTATCTCGCAATGCTTGAACAAGCAGTTGTAAAACTCGTCCCAGCATCGTACAGACTCTCCGCAGAGAGCACAGGATTCAGGAGCTTCATATGGTACCTCCAATTCTCTCAGTGCGGGCAACACTTGGTCTGAGTGTGCAGATTTAAAATGCCGGCGCATTCTCTCTCTACTCGTGCCTGTCCAATCCCCATATGGGCAACTCATCTCGAATTGTGGATGATGTTGCTCTGAGATGTGTCGCTTGAGGCCGTTAAGGGCTCCATAAGTCCTCCTGACTGTCTCCGAACATAGCAAACAGGTAAACGCTGGCTTATTTGCTCGCCGTCTCAATTCAGACCCAAGCATCGGAATAGCTTTTTCATCATCGTGGAGAGGCGATGGGCGAGGAAGGCTAGGGTTAATATTGTGCTCTATAAGTCCTATGCCACTATCGTAAATGCTATAGTCCCATGAACTACTGGCGGTGTCAGCTGTCTGGAAAACTGGTTCGAAGATCGGGTTTTCTAATGGAAAATCATCCCAGTCCTCCAACCCCAAGGGGTGCCATCCTGATATTTGGTCCTCCATGGTCTGGGGATTCGGATGTGTCCACCCGGCGCAACGGTGTATCTGAGATGGAAAGTAGTGTCCTGAGCACGAAGAAAGAATAATGGACGAAATCAAGACTCGGAGGCGGCTGGTGCTGGGATGTTGGTGAGGCTGAGAAGGAGGCGGAGCTGATCTTGGGGCGCAGGCCTATATGTCCTCTACCTTGCCTATAACTGTAAGCAAATGGGCCAATCTTACAGTTCAATGATACTGAATGTGGATATTCCCTACACACCACATAGCTTAGTAGACATTGTGGCCATGCCTTAAATATAGATGGTGAATAATTATCAGCACTATATATTCCACTTACAAGTAGTCAATTGTCTGCTATTGGACAGCAGCATAGCATCTAATCAAGCACCAAGGCTGGTTCTGAGCTTAATATCTTTACAAATAACCTTGGCAACTTCTGTCTCAGTACGCAACTTCCTTTGCGGTGTATGGTTCCTCCAGATACGCCGCCTCATCATCAGATAGCTGAAAAGCCACAGCCTGGACGGCTTCATCAATGCGAGCAGTGCTTCCCAGGCCGGTGACTGGACACATACCTTGCCGCAGACTCCAAGACAGGGCAATTGTTGACATCTTAACTCCTCTCTTTTCTGCAATCTCCTGCACTCTGCTGACTATAATCCCATCAGCGGCAGTCTCGCGTCCTCGTACCAGGCTATTCAAAAGCGTGTCTGTCTGCTCTCGCTTTGTCTCTCGTTGCGCCCAAGGATGAGCCAGGACACCGCGTGCGAGTGGACTCCAAGGAAGAAGACCGACGCCGCTATCCCGGCAGAAGGGGATCATTTCTCGCTCCTCCTCCCAATAAAGAAGGTTGTGGTAGTTCTGCATGGAAATGAACTTGTGCCATCCATTCTTCTCTGCAATGTACTGGAGCTTTTGAAACTCCCACGCTGCCATAGAGCTTGCTCCTAGGTAGCGCACCTGCCCGCTCTCCACAACGTCGTGCAACGCCTTCATTGTCTCGTTTAGATTGCACTCTCGGTCAAGCCTATGAATCTGCAAGACGTCAATGTACGTCCCGAGGCGCTGTGTGCTCTCTACAACCGCGGCCAGAATATGCTTGCGTGATAGCCCGACGCGATTTACCAGGTGGCGCTTGGTCTTGTCGTTCAGGGAGGAAATTGGACACTGGCCGTCCGGGTCAAGCGCGTAGAATATCTTGGAGAGGATAACTACTTGCTCGCGAGGAATGCCGTACATTTTCAGAGCCTTGCCAATAATCTCCTCGGATCGGCCATTTGAGTATACATCGGCCTGCAGAGTTGGAAGAGTCAGACAAATTGAGGTATCTCTAGAGGCGACATACCGTATCCCAAGTATTTATGCCCACGTCAAATGCATGTTTTAGTAGAGGAAGCGCTGCCTCCTCTTCGAGAACCCATTCCTGCCAGCGAGAAGATCCATAGCTCGCTGTCCCGAGAATGACCTTGGAGACGTAAAGACCGGAATCACCCACGCTGCGGTAAAAAGTTAGTTGACAATTTCCTCTGGCAAATAAGAAACTGAGGGTGTACGACCGTGTATACTCCATGCTGGTGCAGAGGAAAGCGCAAGGCTACCCAAAGATTAGGATATTAACTGTACTGGACGCGCGTTTTAGCTTGGGCACGCCGGGAACCGGGCGATTGACCGGCCACACGCCGGTGATGTCTGACGGACAATCAATGGCTAAATTCGGAATGGAGAAGACATTTCCACGCCCTGTGGTCGTATGTACTATATGCAGATAATGAAGCTATGGGGAGATAGCTCTGAAGGAGGAAGTTAGAAACCGTCTCGTCGGCGAACACTTACCGGCCGGAAGCAAGGAAGAGGGCAAAGTCTAGACTTAGCTTGAAATGAAACCTCAAGGTGAGAGCGGAATCAGGGGATCCTAAAATGCTAAATAGTAGAGATAAATATAGTAAGTAGCAGCAGTGTTGGGGTTAATGTTCCGGCACAGTCCTCGTGTGCCTGTTCATGTATATATCTTCGGATGGAAGCCGGTGTGATCCAATGGTGGGACAGCCAAAGCGATGGGCATTGCCTCTAACCTAGTGTGAATTCCAGTCAGTCGCAGTCCAAGTGGAATTGAATTCCACAGTTGGTTGGACATTGCAGCATCTCGTTTCCTGCGTAGTTGGCGGGGTTCAGCCTGTTGTCTCGGAGTTACGGAGTCCCAATTAGGAAGGCCAGCTGCAAGTCAACATACTTATATCTCGCAAATAGTACCATTTCATCTCATAATACGCTGTTCTACTTCACTCACCATGTCTCAAACACTTCAGCTCAACGGTCGCACCATTTCCCTCCCTACCGGTCTCTTCATCAATGGCCAATTTGTCGATAGCAAGCAAGGCGCCAGATTCGACGTGGAGGACCCTGCCACAGGACAGACCCTGATCTCCATTGTGGAAGGCCGCGAAGACGATGTGGATGAAGCTGTGCGTGTCGCTCGTGAGGTCTTTGACAATGGGGCCTGGAGTAACTCCAACCCTGCGCACCGTGGTGCTCTACTGAGCAAACTAGCCGACCTCATCGAAGAACACAAGGATGACCTGATCGCCCTTGAGTGCGCTGATACTGGCAAGACTGTTCCGCTCTGCTCTAGCCTCGACCTTCCAGCTTCAATCGGGACCTTGCGGTACTACGCTGGCTGGGCGGACAAAGTTCGCGGTGAAACCTCGTTCAATATCCCAGGAACATTTGCATACACTCGCCGGGAGGCAATTGGTGTTTGCGGGCAAATCATCCCCTGGAAGTATGATTCATTCTCCCCGTATAAGGTCTAAGCTCACAAAATCCAGTTTTCCCATGATGATGTTTATCTGGAAGATCGCGCCTGCTCTAGTGACTGGAAACACTGTAGTGATCAAGTCCGCCGAAGCTACACCTCTATCGGCGCTGAAGATCTGCGAGTTGATCTCCAAGGCTGGGTTCCCTCCAGGCACAGTTAACCTCGTGTCAGGGTACGGTAAGACAGTGGGAAGCGCCATCGCACACCATATGGACGTCGACAAGGTTGCCTTTACCGGATCAACCGCCACAGGTCGGGCCATAATGCGAGCATCAGCAAATTCAAACCTGAAGAAAGTGACTCTCGAGCTGGGTGGCAAGTCTCCGGTAAGTTACACCAACCAGTTATATACTATGACTGACGGTGTAGAACATTATCTTCCCCGACGCCGACCTTGACTCGGCCGTAGACTGGTCAGCGTGGGGAATAAATATGAACTTCGGCCAAACCTGCCATGCCGGCACAAGGATCTATGTCCACGAGGATGTCTATGATGAGTTCCTGTCCAAGTTCACCAAAACCATGGCCGGTATCACAGTAGGCCATCCATTCGAGAAGACCACCAACCAAGGACCCCAGAACAGCCAGATGCAGTACGACAAGATCCTGGGATACATTGAGTCCGGTGTCCAGGAGGGTGCGACAGTCCACCTGGGTGGCAAAGCTATTGACAAGGGAAGTGGCTATTACATCCAGCCAACCATCTTCACCAACGTGCGCCCAGAGATGAAGGTATACTCTAGCAGACTCCCTTCAATACCAAAGCTAATAATTTCAGATCATGCGCGAAGAAATCTTCGGCCCAGTCGTCGCGATTGCCAAATTCTCCTCGGAAGAAGAAGTCATCAAGCAGGCCAACAACACCACGTATGGACTGGCAGCGGCCTGCCACACCAAGGACTACGAGCGCGCCATCCGGGTGACTAATGCACTCCGCGCCGGGACAGCATGGGTGAACATGTACAATTTCGTGCATTGGAGTATTCCATTCGGTGGATACAAGGAAAGTGGCATTGGGCGTGAATGTGGCGAAGCGGTGCTGGAGAACTACACGCAGACCAAGGCTGTGTTCTTTAACATGGGCGTCCCATGTCCGAAGGCGTAGATAACTCGACTATGGAACTTGGTTATAATGACTTATTTAAGTAGATTGCCATAACTTCCAATATGTTTCACATTCGGAACTATATTTATATATATATAGGTGGAAAACTACAAACTCAATACAGAAAGGGTGCATTGATTCGCATTAAACACGGCTATGTAAGGCTTATCTATACCTCTATCGCAAAGCTAGTGATAAGCGAGCTTTCTTTGTGTAACGCTGCAGTGAATACTTCGTTTGCACAGCACACGGTCAATGTCGACCTCGCCACTTTGGTAGTGATGGAGGTGAGGAACCAAGGTCGTCAATGTCGACATGTAAACTCAGTCAACTTGGTACTCCAAAACCAACAAGGCTCAATTGTAGGCGGACTGTTCCTCAGCTGCACTTTCGCAATGACTCGAGGGTAGCTTCCCAAAGAGGAAGGCACTCCGCAACTCCGAGCTTACCCAATTCGGCATTCCGGCCCAAAACCTGGAAGGATAGATAATTACTAATCAGTGCATAGGAATTCATAAAAATCATAATTCATATCATATATTCACATTCCGCCTCGAGCTGTTGGTCTCTGTCGCTCCCGACGGCACATATCCAGAGCCCTCATTCCCCGTCCCCCCCGACCCCAAATCCTCCAGCCCAAACGCGGTGCCCATAAACTCCGCATTCTGCGCTCCGAGGTGGATCCGGGCCCTGCGCAGGTTCGTGAACGCCACCAGCCGGCCCAGGATCGCAAACTCCAGCTTCAGCTTGATGCTGTACACCAGCGGCTTGAGGGTGATCTGGAGGTAGTTGAGGTTGATGAACTGCAAGATGATGAAGGTGACGTCGAGTCCTATCGTGATGAAGTTGATTGCCAGCAGCTCGTACAGGATCTGCTTGATCCGGGGTTTGCCCTCGGGGCTGTGTCGGAGCAGCTTGGCGGTGGCGTAGACATAGAAGATAGACAATGAAATCTCGAGCAGAGAGAAGCCGGTAACTTGGTAGCGCTCGATGATGTTGTATGCGAGATTCGCGGGTGGCGTGCGCAGTGCGGCGGCGACGTAGGTTATCACCGTATCAGGGGTGAGCAGGAGAACCAAAGCGATGATGATGAAAATGAGAAGACCGCGGAGGACTTTATCATTGTAAAAGACCAGGTACAGCCGGGAATAAAGAACAAGTGACTGGGGTGGCACCATGATCATAAATCCCGTATACAACAGTGGCAGACCCAGCCACAGAGGACCAAAGTTGAAGTAGTGGAGGATGGAGCCGATTGAGTTCAAGATGACCCCCGAGACAGACACAACCAGAGAGCAGAAGTAGAGCCCTCTGTAGCGGTGGAAGGTCCAGAAGATGAGGACAATCAGCTCTATGGCGTTGGCGAGGGCGATTGTGAGGAAGACGGCCACGGCTGCCTTGGTGGCGGTGCCTTGGTGCTCCAGGCCATGGACCAGGCCTGGGGGAATGGCCTCAAGATCTGGCATTGGCGAAGTCTAACTATGCGACAGCCCAGTAATATCGAACTAGGGCAGCCATGCTTGCAGGGGCGCATCGCGGTGTCAGGTGTAGAAAGGCATACCGGTGGGTATGCCGCGAAGAGTCGAGAGAGAAATTCAACCACGCGGGGATTTTGGGGCGTCAGGAGGTTCTTCAAGGCTTATTACCCTTGGCCCAAGGACCAATCACTGCTAGCATTCCAAGGTGGGCCTCCGTTTAACTTTGAACAAGCGTGGGTGGACCCAGAGTTCCTGACAGCAGACACGCGACATCGGAGGCACAACCGTCTAAAAGGCACAAAAGGACTGGTATCCCCCGTCCTGGCACTCCTTCACCTTCTGCAGATAAAGACTCACGCCTCCCAGAAACACATACGCAAAATCAGCCTTGTCCTTGACATTCTTGCCGAAAAAGTACGACTGCGCTGTCCTGAACAGAGTGGCGTCGCTGATGGCCTTGGTCAACCCAGCCCATTCTTCTTCACCTTGTTGCGTCGATTCAATCGCAATTTGGGCAGACTTGCACATGCTGTTCTGCTCTTTTTGATGTGCTTCGGCCAGCGATATAGCCCCGGCAACGAACTCAACCTGCGCCTCCATGACGGTCGGCACATTGGCCAGAGGAGACTGGGGGCCGTAAAGCAAAAACATATTAGGAAATCCTGCGACAGCGATGCCCATGTTAGTCGATGGGCCATTCTTCCAGTGCTCCTTCAAATTGAGCCCGTTGCGACCGGTGATATTGCTCCTCTTGTAAGGGCCGTCGAAGGCATCGTACCCTGTAGCGCAGATAACCACATCTAGCTCATGAATCGTCCCATCGGCCAGCTTGATCCCGTTAGTAGTGAACTCGACCATGGGACTCTGTGCTATATCAACGATATCAACATTGTCGCGGTTGAACTGCTCATAGTAGCCCACATCGCAGACCGGCCGGCGCACATACAGCTCGGTCGGGGTTAGCTTGCGTCGCTTTCCCGGATCCTGCACGATCTCGCTGATTTTGCGTTTGATAAAATCACAGGCAGATCGGTTGGCATCCTCGTCCATAACTAGGTCAGCGAAGGTTCCAAGGAAAAAGCGAAAGGCATTTCCTTCGTCCCACGCTGTTTGGAACACGCCCTCTCGCTCCTCGGCGGAAACACTCATCGCGGGAGTCTTGCTCTCGAGGACTCCCATTCCGCCGATACTCTGTCTGGCTTGCTCCAATAGCTTGTCGTAGTTCTGATTGATCTCTTCTCGCTCGCTCTGGCTGACGGCGCGCCGGCCGGCAGGGATGGTATACTGGGGATGTCGTTGGAAGCAGAGCAGCGACCCGACAAGCGGTGCGAGTCTGGTAATGACTTGAATGCCAGTAGACCCGTTTCCAATAACGGCGACCCTTTTGTTTTTGAAATCATAATGTTCAGGCCACCGGGCAGTGTGATATAACTCGCCTTGAAAGTTATCACGACCCGGCACATCAGGCCAGTTCGGGTCGGACAGGATCCCAAGCGCTGTTACCAAGTAGCGAGCCGTGAATAAACCGTCGCTGGTCTCTATAGTCCATGTATGCTCGTCTTCATTCCATTGCGCCGAAAGCAGCTCCGTGTTGAACTGCATGTGCTTCCGCAGGCTGTGACGGTCAACGACATGCTCCAGGTACGCGAGTACCTCTTTCGCCTCGAGGTAATTATTCGACCAGGGATAGGACATCAGATCTTCTTTGTCCCATGAATATCGATACAAATGGGAGGGAGAGTCACTCATTGCTCCGGGGTAGCGGTTCCAGTACCATGTGCCTCCAGGGCCACCAGCCTTGTCTATCAGCTTGACAGTGAGACCCAGCTGCAGGAGGGAATATAACTGATATATCCCTCCAAACCCGGCCCCGACAACGAATGCGTCGTAGGATTTCTGTTCCATGATGAAAGTACTGTAAAGAGGTGCAGGAATGGAGCAAAGACTAATACTTTGAGGACAACCAAGCTCCAGCTACCGCTCTTTAAATAATACGGTGTTGGGGCCAGATTGGGGCTCTTATTCTCCAAATTTAGGGCCAACAAGATTAATAAATTATTGGTGCTTGTTAAACTGCGGCTGAATCCTGTCAGCACTGCCACCGCCAGACAGGCCATTGACATTAAGTTCGGGCAACGAAGCCTCGGAGACCAGACTCGAGTTCAATCGGCATTTTCTAATACGTGAGTAGTTATATCTCTATATACAGCTCAAATCATCCATCAGTACATAGAGGCCCATAATCCTTCCCGGGCAGGGTCTGCTGGAACCAAGACGAGCTCCCAACGCAGGTTGGACAATAGAAGATGCCCTCTGGATCGTATTTATTCTTGATATCAAGGAGCCGATCGTAGTTCTCGCCATAGAAGTCTTGTTCCCACCACGGATTATTCCGATCAGCCTAAGAAAGTCAGCAAATATCACAGGATTGAAGATAAGTGCTCCATACCTCGTTAAGATAACTCCCCATCGACGGAGTCAACTCGCGCATAGCCTGGTACTTATTATAGGTAATATCAGCCTTGACGGCTTCCCCAACAAGCGATCCAGCTGTCTCCTGCCATCCACGCGCGACAATGTGGACGAGATATGTCTTTCGCCATGCTGGGTTTATGCCGCTGTACTCTGGCCCGTCGAGCACCTTTCCACCACCAACCAAGAGAACCTGATTGACAGTGCTCTCTTTGGGATGTCCTGCTAGTGTTCCAATAACTCCACGGAGGGCATCGCTATTTGAGGTCAGAGAATTCTTGTCAAACATGCGAGAAGCGAGCGCAGACTCAGGGACTCCAGTTGGCTGGCGCACGCCGGACAGGGCGCGATAATACGCCGAATACGATGGAAACTCAAACCACTGGATGGAAATATTGATAGATTCATAGGAAGAAAGCCTATCCAGAACCGGTTTGAAGGCTGCTTTGGCAGCTGGCAGGGGTTTATCCAGGGCTGCAAGGGCATGTTGGTATCCGGTTGAAGAGTTCGCGTATGTGCCGGCTGGATCGTTCACTGACCAGGAGCCATACCCTGAAAAACCGGCATCGGAAATAGCAGGAAAGTATGAATAAAGATCCGCAATTGCATCTAGGAACGAGTCCAGCTTATGTGGCGACCGGGGTGTTATGACGAGAGAGTGCGCAACGACCGGTTTGGACGGAAATGCCTTGATAGTGACAGAAACAACCACGCCATAGGTGCCTCCACCGCCACCACGGAGCGCTGTGAAGAGATCTGGATGGGAGCATGAATTTGCAGTGACCATAGTCCCATCTGCTAGGATGACCTGCGCTTCCAGGATCTGGTCGCTGGCCAGGCCAAAGTCGCGGGCTGCTGGGGAATGGCCGCCCCCTTGGATATAGCCACCGATGACGCTGACTGTCTATACAAGGTCAGTAATCTCAATATTGAGGATGATAAGGAGCTTCTGACCGGGTCTCCTCCACCAACGACAATCAAATTGCGGGCGAATGCTTCCTGGTAGACATCTTCCCAAACATACCCCCCTGCGACCGTCAAGGCAGCACCAGTCCAGTCGCACTTGGAGCAAGAAATTGAGGGCTTAAATCCCTCCTGATACGCAATGCCCTTACGCAGATATCTCATCCAGATCTGAAGCGACCCGTAGCCCGTGGACCTGACTCTGTTAACGCGGGTCAAGATACCACGATTCAAATACGCACTTGCCCAGCAAATCATGTCCAGTGTTTCGAACAACCAGACACACGTTATTCTCTCGTGCAAATGCAATTCCTGCCACTAATTCCTCCGGCTCAGAGGCATTGATGGTGTACACTGGCGATGGCCCAAGACCACACTTGCGCCATGGTACTTCCCCAGCTGTCTGGTTGACGGCAGGACAGGTATTGACGAGCGGATTGCTGTACCCGATGGGTTCATCTGCCTGAAAGGTCGTGTTGGACCATTGCGAATTGACGTATGCACATTCCTGCTCGTTGTGCTGCGGGCCAGGATAGCAAGGGAGGGCTGGCGGCGTGTTGTGAATGAGCTTACCAGACACGGTCGCATTTAACGCATTCCAGTCGAGGCTTTTCCAGCAGCTGTCAATGGGAGTCTAGACCTAATCAGTATATTTCAATATGCAAGATCTCTGACGGAAAATGACAGCGCGTACACATCTACACTGTGCCCCGAGCGCGGGCACGATGCTGAAGCCCAATACAGCCACGAGTGCCAGGAATTCCATAATTTCAGAACTGGCCTTCGATTAACGTCCTTGAAAGAGGGGGCTTAATAGTTTAATTATTTTACAACAGCAACCCGGAGCATGGGCTGCATGGACCGTTCGTCCAGGGCACTAAGCGAGGTGGCGCACGATCTCATTTTCAAGAACTGTTGGGGTTCACGAACTCGAGATCGTCGAAAAACCTTGAACAGCCCAGGCTGTGCGCTGGCCTGGTCAGCGTCTGATCGGCGTGCGTGGCTGGCGTCTGTGGAATGCAGCGAACGAGTCGCGCATTCGCGATGGCTTCACCTGATTGAATCGAGAAACTCTACGAGGTCTGCCTGATTGGTTCGTACTCTACTCGTGTTACCCCTTGCTGTCAGAGCACCAGCGTGTTTGATTGCCGAGTCCTGGGGTTATCCCTGGCTGACTGCGTTGAGCCCAGAGTCTGCTTTGTTGTCACTCAAGCGCGGTCAGGCGTGTTAAAATGGCACGCTGGTCATCAGAATGACTCTTTCGACTCTTTGAGATACCTGCACTATGGACTCCAGCCTGGCGGACCTGCTAAACCCCCAGGGCGTTGCTACACATCTATCGGAGCGAGGGCTCATCGCCGTCACTTGGACCGGCGCCGGTCTGGCAGCAGTCTTTACAGGCCTTCGTCTGGGGATTCGTCTGACGCGACTGAAGCACCTGCTAGCAGACGATTATTGCATTCTTCTGGCGCTGTTCTTCCTGGTAACCAACGCGGTGCTCCAGACCCTCCAGGCGCCGCATCTCTATCACATCGCCTTGACGCCGTTGACCGGCGATATCGTACACCATGTGAATATGTATACCCGCTACGAGTTTGTCGTCATTGGACTTTTCTGGTCGGTGCTCTGGGGCGTCAAAGCAGCATTCCTGGCGCTGTTCTGGACGATGACCGACAACCTGCCTCACTATCGCCGCTGGTGGTGGGCCATTGTGGCCTTCTGCTTTGGCTCTTATGCTGGCTGCTGGCTGACCTCTGCCTTTACGTGCCATCCACCGTCTGATTACTTCAAATTTGGTGTGTTCTCCGACTCTGCAATACTGCTCTTCTGACGGGCTAGCCAAATGTGCGAAACCGATTGACCAGCAGGGGTCTGTCATTGCCATCTGCTACAGCACCGCCGTGGACATCCTGACCGACCTGATGAGTATGTCTTGCACGGAGCACTTTATATCTTCTAACAATAGCAGTCATGGCCTTTGCACTGCGAATGGTGTGGTCGACAACAATCACCCCGAACCAGAAAGTTGGACTTGGGATTGTCTTTTCCCTCGGGGCCTTCATCATTGCCTTTGCAATCGTGCGCGCCATCAACATCACCGGCCGTGCCTACTCTGACCAGGCGGGACTTGCTGTCTGGAGCATCGCCGAGTCCTCTATCTGTATGACATCTGTCCCCGATTTGAGTAGAGCTGATGATCGTAGCGGTGATAGTCGGCTGTCTGCCCCCGTTCAAGACGTTCCTCTCGCGCAGCAACTCAACGTACGAGTCTCGATATCCTCCTGTCTACGGAGGAAGTGGTCTCTCTCGTCGGAAACGCTCAGTAACGCAGACGACATCCTGGAGCGAGACACAGCTCGAGCAGGAGTACGAGCTGTCTTCACGCCAGGTTCTCGTTTCAGCAGGCAGGGAAGAGAGCCCATCCAGACAGGGCGAGATACTGGTTACCCAGGACTTTGTAAGTACCCCTTCGAAGAAAGTGAATTTATTCTAACTGAGGCAGACGATATTGCGAGAGCAGCGACCAGGCAGGGATTAATCAATATTTATGTAAGGATTTAATGAGAGACGCCGTGTGAATACTATAGATAGCATTCTAATAGCAGCGACATGGATCGACAAGCATGCAAGGGACTACTGGATTGCAGTCCAAGCGCGCCTGAACGCCTCGTCGTGTCGAGTGCTGCGATTTCGAACCTGATATCCAACGCGGAGCCCTAAAGAGCACACCAGGAAGCGTAGAACTGAGTATCAACACCTGCGGATTAACAGAGCTCACAATTCCAAACACCCATAGCAGACTGCAATAGTAATCGCTCCAGTATCACTAACAACATGCTGACCGGACAGGCCTCCGCCCAAATCCAAACGACGCAAGGGGCGTCCAGGACTAAATCCATCGTTCAGGCCTGGATGTCTCCGGATCCCACACTGCACGATCCATATGGAGCGCCCACATTTCCCAGAACTGCCATACTTGCCGGAATGGAATAGCCATATATTTGTCGCCCTCAGTCGCGATGAGGCCCACCCAGCGGTGTGACAACGCCAGCGAAAGACCTCCGCATACTCAAAGGTACGACAGGACCGATAAATCCCAAAATCGGCACGCAATCAGGCATGATAGCGCACCGCAGCCGATCGGGGAAATTTCGTCGCACAGAGTATCAGAAAAGCCCCGAGCGTGGAGGATGTCGGGGCGAATGCAGCCTCGGAGAATTCTCCACTGTGTAACAGAATTGTTCCCATGACAGATTATCAGCCTGCTTCTCGAAGACTGGACAGATCAATATCATGCCCTACAATCCAGCGATTCCCCTTCTTTATCCAAGTCGGACAGCATGCTCCCGAACAGCCTGTGCGTGGTCGACTTCCACGGCGAGAGAGCATCAGGCAGCCAGTCACAATCTGGTGCGCTCTCCATAGGTTTGGCACACCTCTGTTTCACGCCAACACGACAATAAATAAAGCTAATGATAAGCCACGCTACCTGGCAACTCTTATGTACGGTCGGTACTGCCGCAGATCGTCCTGATACGTCGATGTTTCAGCCCGAAACAGGCTAAATGAAGACATTCCCTGCCAATTAACTTATAGGAATATATTTACGGTGGACCATAGTGTTAAAAGCACTGTTCCGTTCCTAATTGTAAGTTTATCTGGGGCTTCAGGCAAGAAGACAGCTCAGCGGATATCTAGTTATCTGAATCCTTTACACCTGCTGCTTCCTGGAGCAGGTTACTGTACTTCCTTCGCTCGCTCCCCTGCATCGTGGTATTGCGGCGTTGCCAGCCTATCTCAGTGGGCATGCGTTCGTTTCCTAACGATATTAGCGCCGACAACCAGAGTCGAATATCTTACTTACTGAACCAGTACTCAATGTACTTCTTGTCCACCGTGCCAGTGGTCCCATCGGCCATGATCTCAAAGAAAGATGCGCATTCACCCCAGCTAAAGCCATCAGCCAGCCACGACAACTCGAACTCGGGGTTGCTCTTCTTCGATGTTGCCAGACGGCCCATCCTGGCCTTTGCAAGCTGGTCCACCGTGATCATCGGGGTAGTGAAGTACGACGCCGTCTCAGCCCAGACGGTTTCATTGAAGGGGTTCGGATCGGCGAAGTACGCATCAGAGCGACTGTCGTTTGCAGTTAGAATGTGAATACCAAATCCAAGAGAAAACACACCTTAAACTAATGTCATGCTCCAATATACCGTGTCGACCAAGGTCCGCCAGGTCGAAGCTAAGCGTCAACGGCCAGTTGGGGCTTGTCCTGATCGCCTGGGTGAACAGGAGCTCCGCATCACTGTGCTCGATGTTGAACCCCTCGAGCATGGCATCTTTGAGGATGTCGAGGGTGATTCCCGTACCGTTTCGGGGGAGGTATCCATGGTTGGCAAGGGTGTTTAGACCTGGACAGGGCCCGCGGGCTGAATCGGATGAGTCTCACTGTTTGCTTCAATGGGAATGGTACTCACAGTCGTCAGGACCTGGTGCTATCCATTCCTGGGCCTGCCATTCTGAACGACCTTCGAGATATTCCGGGTATGCCACTGCACAGCCAGCGAGGCCTACAGCAAGAGATAGAATCGGCGTCTTCATGTCTGCTGTACCTCAGAATGATTGCTGATGAAGGCAGAGAAGTGCCAGAATTTATACCTCGTCGTCACGGCATTCATACTGCTCAGACAACCTAGCAGGCCCTGCTTCGAAATGAAGAATCTTTCATTCGCGAGCAACGACCGCGGCTGCAATTCGAGTTTCAGATATTGAAGCCGCGACATCGGGAGTTGGGACTGTATCAGACAACCAGCCGAGGCCACGTACTGGCGGGGATATATCCAAATTATGAGTTCGTCAGCCATATAAGATCCATATACCGGAGAAGCAGAACGGTATATTGCATCTGGATATCCCCCCGGTTGCACCTTGAGGCAGACAGCCTCGGCGAATTGTTTCAGGGACAGCCATCCAAGACGGTGCAAATCGTATCAGGATGCCAGATCTGCCGCATCTCGGTAGTTCTCTCGATAAGGCTGATCCGAGGTTACCAAGCTTTCTAATGATCGAATCTATTGCCAAGAATAACAGAGTCTGTTATAGTTATTCAGAAAGACTCCAAGTCAGCCGGACTCCATCACTACACAGCCACGAATCCTGCAGGACGTCTCGAGTATAACCAGGTCAACCCCGCAGTATCCACTCGAGACTTCGTCAATTTTCGTCAGTTTCTATCGCGTAAAATGCGGATCTTAAACTGTGCTGGCAAAGCAATTTCCCTGGCGTTCCTGCTCTTCGTGTTCGCCCTCCCTGCATACAGTCGAACATCCAAGATAGTAGACCTGGGATATGCCCGATACCAGGGAACTGCGCTCACCGGGGTCCACCAGTTTCTGGGAATGCGCTATGCAGAACCCCCCATAGGCGAGCTGAGATGGAGGGCTCCTCGAGATCCAAGTCCCATACCGGGCATCCAGCGCGCAGACACCGTGAGCATTGACCGCTGGGCACTCAGGGCAGTGATGAACTGACTGATCAGCTCCCCCCTATCTGCATTGGTCTGGGCGAGACCGAGACTGCAAACAAGACAGAAGACTGCCTGTTCGTCAACGTGTTCGCCCCGTCCAACGCAACGCCAGCATCCAACCTTCCAGTCTGGGTGTACATCCAGGGCGGCGGATTCGTGACGAATGCCAATGCAAACTACAACGGATCAGACCTCGTGGTGAAGTCCGATTCCAGCATCATCCTGGTCAATTTCAACTACCGCGTCGGGCCTCTGGGCTTTCTCGCCGGGGCGGAAGTGCGCGGAAACGGCGACGTGAACGTTGGCCTGCTGGATCAGCGCAAGCTGCTACACTGGGTCCAAAAGTATATTCATCTAGTAAATGATCCTGATTCGACCAGAGCGTGTTGATTGTCCCTAACGGCCGTTTTAGTTTGGGGGCGATCCTGGACATGTGGTGATCCACGGCGCCTCTGCAGGGGGCACGTCAGTCACACACCACCTGGCTGCCCACGACGGGCGCGACGAAGGGCTCTTCGTAGGCGCAATTGGGGAGTCGATCGCCTGGACGCGTTCCTTGACGATCAGCGAGTCAGATCCCAATTTCGCGCGACTCGCGGCGCACCTCAACTGTACCGGGGTGAGCCGGATGCACTGCCTACGATCGCTGGACGCCAGCACCATCCAGACACTCGGAAACACTCCGAACGAGCAAGTCATGGCACTGGAGAGCCAGCTGCTCTTCCAGCCAGTCATCGACGGTGACCTCTTCACGGCCCCGCTGTACCATCTCTTCGCGCAGGGCAAGTTCCTGGACGTGCCGTTGATAGCAGGCTGCGACACCAACGAGGGCAGTCTCTTTGCGCCCAACGCCTCGCATCGAAGCGACGTTTCCAGTTTCCTGCAAAGCTGGTCCCCACAGCTGCATGGCCCCCAAGTCCAGCATCTCGTTGATCTGTATCCCCCAGCTGAGTTTGCGCCAGTGCCAGGGCGCGCGCGGTACTTTCCGCCAGCGTCGCAGATCTTCGCTGACGGGGTCTTTCTCTGTCCCACCGCGTGGATCGCCAGCCGTCGTCGTATCCAACGGGTGTGGAACTATCGTTACAATGTCCGCGATCATGTCGCTGTCGCTGCAGGGCTGGGGGTGCCGCATACCTTTGAGACTGAGGCGATATTTGGCCCGGGCCAGGCAGAGAGCATCAGGCCTGGGTTTCTGGGAGCTGGGGCCTCGTACAGCACGTACAATGCCGCAGTGGTGCCGCTGTTACAGAATTACTTAACTAGCTTTGTGAAGGATCTAGATCCGAATTCCTTTCGTTCGTCAGGATCGCCGTTTTGGGCGCCATTCACACCAGACAGCGTAGTTCGCTTGAAGATCCAGACGAACCGCACTGCCATGGAGGTCATGCCTCACGATCTACAGGAAAGATGCGATGTTTGGTATAGTCTTGAGGGTATACAGAAAAGTAGTTGACTGCGGGAGTCTATCCAAGTTTATGGTTGAACAAGAAATCTTGATAGTTCTGCAGGTAGGCCTAAGCCAAGCTATTCACAAAAAATAGATACATGAAGGAGTAGTACTCCGTAGAAGTGAAATGTCCAAGCTTAGTTGCTCTTGGCCCAGTCGCGGACCTTGGTGTAGGGGCTGTCCCTCTTGGTGAGGACACCGCGCTTGGAGCCAGCCTTCAGAAGGTTGTGCGACTCAATGTCGAAGCAAGAGTCTGTAACAGTGGCGCTCTCACTGGTCTCACCGCACAGAGGGTATTTGGTCTTGGTGCCCATGTCGCAGAAGTAGTTCTCGGCCAGGTGGACAAAGTCGGGGCCCATGGAGGTGTCGGAGTCGCAGAGACGCTGGGCAGAGTGGTTGGTAGAGTTACTGACGACAAGCTGCTCAGCGGCCCAGGCAACACGGGGAACCTGTCTGACACGGTTCCGACGCTTGCTGATGTTCATATCACGGCGGGCCTTGCTGGCATCGGTCCAGAAGTTGATGTCACCGGGGTCCTCCTCGGTGCGAAGGCCAAAGTCGATGTCGTTGCAGATGTTGGAAGGGTCGGTGTTACCCTCGTCGAACTCCTGCTTCGAGTACCGGGGCCAGCGCACCTGGACGGCTGTGTTGGGCTGGTCACCGTCGGCGTCAATCCAGAAGCACTTGGGCTGGTAGGACTGGTCGGTGTCGGTCCACATGTTGGACTCGTACCAGGTGCCTCCGCAGGCCTCGCCGTAGTCGCCGGAGACGGCGAACTTGTTGCCACCGGCCTCCTGACTCCAGGTGGTGGTCACCCAGGCGATGCAGATGGCGTCGTTGTTGGCCGTGAGCAGGGAGTAGACACCCTGCTGGTCGTGGTCAACCTCGACGGTGCCCACAGTGCCATCGCCGACACTGCCGGGGTCGGCAGTCATGCCCTTGAACTCGCCGAAGTCGTTCCAGACGCGGCTGCAGGAGTTAGAAGAGATAATGTACGTTGGAGGAGCACATGGGGCTTACACGTCTGGCAGGTCTCCGCCGGCATCTTCAGTACCGCCGTTCTCGCCGTCAAGGCCAACAGCAACCTTGATGGTAGAGCCAGGCTCGGTGGTGTCTGCGAAGTTGTTCATGCCGAACTGGACAATACCCAGAACACCGGCAACAACGCCAATGGCTTCGACAACGCCGGCCATTTTGATCAGGGAAAGGTACGAAGATGGATTGGACTGGGGTGCGAAGGACTGCGAAGGAGTTTGAGATGCTTAAGCTTGAGATGGAGTTGAAACCCCAGGTACCGGAGCACCTTTATATACCTGTCTCCAGCATCATACACTCAGGCTGCACTCCAAACGGTCGGAGTGGACCGACTGGATCACGCAAGCCGATGTCGACCATCTCCCGGTCAATCTTGCCTTGGCTGAGGACCACGATGGCGCAGCAAGTTACATCGTGCAGGGGCCAAATCGACCTTCCCAATCACGGCGATGGTCAGTTTATCGCGATGAAGCAATCCTTCGTGGGGGCGGCCAATCTGCACCAGGCCTGAATGCATTGAAATTGAATGAAGACACGGATCGACAGGGTGTTCCTTAGCTCTCTGGGGGCCAGAACCCCACGCGACCATGTGCATCTGCCTATGGACGGAGAGGCAGTGTGCAACAGATCGGCACAGTGGCGATTGACCTAGCACATCCTTCGCTAGAGAGTCTACGTGGGTCAGACATCCAGAGAGGGCTGGGGTAGGGCACCCCCTGGCAGGCCGGTGGCACAGCCCGATCTGCAGACAAGACCACAGCCTGCCCACGTTGTAGCAATTGACACTATGCCTTGTCAAAAGCCCTAACTACCTGGTTTTTGCCATTCTGTGATATCATCAAGCAGACAACCTGATCCGTAGTTCGTACTGCAACATAAAAGATGCCTCTTTACCCGAAATCACCGCTGCTATCACTCCTGCTCAGCCCCCAGATACACCCACAGCTGTTCCCCTTTTGGCATCTTGCACGATTCTGTGACTTCCTACCCCGTACATCATGACCCACTCTACGCTCGGCTCACTCTACCTCTTTCTGGCCCCCATCCTCTCTGTCCTGGCGCAGGATCTCCCCGCCGACCTTACAGGATGCACCGAGGTCGACTGCCCCAACGACGGCTGGGACTCTTGCACGGTTGCAGACGAGACCTACGCTGGCATAGGGCTGTCAGGAATTGACAGCGTGCCCGACTCGCTCGATGGCATTTCCCTGGTGAAGGGGGTGCACGTGGAGGACGACGAGGATAGAGGCGACACCGACAACGGCGCCGACAAGACGCGTCCATTCCGATCTGTATACTACCTTGGTACGCCTGCCAATGTAAACGTGGACGACCTCTCTGGCTGCGCTGTTGTCTTCAATGATCCTCCCACCGGCCACTTCAATAAACCCCTTATCAACGACAGCGTCAATGTCAACACGCGTGCTGCCTACGGGACCTGCCCGGACGTTATCCAACCGGACTGCATCGACAAACTCACTGAGCAGGCTCGCAAGACCAAGTACAATGGCTCCAGCCCGTGCTCGACGCTCCAGTCGGCTCTGCAAGACAACCCTCCAGACGAGTGCAGCGACCTGACTGGCGGCGGCGACGGACTGGGCAAATTCGATGTCATCTCGCTGGGCAACTTGTCGACCATCTCCAAGTCAGACAACGCCTCGTCTGACTGCTGGCCTGTCCTGCCAAAGTCAAATAACCTGGCCCAGCTTACTGACGATACCGCAATGGTATGCCTATCGCCCTCTAGTCTATCCAATACTGATACTCGTCTTCTCCTAGGGAAACTACACAAATGAAGGACTGCTCGCCGAGATGTACAAAATTACACCAGTGCTCACGGTCTTCACGTCAGGCAACAACAGCAACAGCCTCGTAAACGAAACCTCAGCGTCCCTCACCTGCCTTAAAGTCGTGACGACTCCAAACATCGACAACGGGACTGATGCTGACACTGATACCGACACGGGCGCTGCTGCGTTATCACCAGCAAATATGGTTGCCGTTACCCTTGGGGCTCTTGCTACTGCTGCGTTTGCATTGCTTTGATGGCATCATCAGCCCCATTAATAGTCTTAGTTTCGATAGATATACGTACGCCTAGAATGAGAGCATGATTTTCTGATAATGACGATGGCCCTGGCAAGGCTGACTTCCTGCAAGATTCCCTGGCTGCTCAGAAAGAGCACCCAACGCTCTGTAGTCCTCGTTGCCATTAGAAACGAAGTGAGGGAGGGTAAATGAACCGGCCTCTGTTGCTTTAGGCTACGGTGTATCTTTGCTGGGCAGTGTATTTTCAGCAATTGTCAGAATAATGGAAATCAGTACATATTAGTAAACCTTTGTTCTAGAAATAAGTGTCATAGGAGTAGCAGGACTGTCTGACAAGGTTTGCTTTCGAAGAATGAAGCAAAACAAAACCAACAAGGACACAATAATATCAAGCAAAATAAAGAAGCAATGCAGGCACAAAGCCATCGCCCACTCATAGGTTGTCGAACAGCCCAGATACCAACATGCTCAACGCCCAATGAAGACCATCAGCACTGCAAAATATCTACAACACGTCAGATTTCGAGTGCTTTAAGAAGATTTCTGGTAGTACTTACGTAGCTGCAGCTGCCAGTGCCTCCTGCAGCTTTGCAGTTGAAGCTATCCCCACAAGCCCGAAGAACAAAATAGCAGAGCACGTACTCAACCCCAACCTCCCGGCTTTCGAGGGAATGTAGGCCAGGCCCCATGCCGGGCCCACTATCATCAATAGCCCGAGGATGGAAAAGAGCCAGGCACCCGCCCGCTCCTTGCGATCAGAAGAATAGTATCGAATATCCTGCGAGACGGGAAGTGGAAGGCCGGCCTTTGGTTTCCCAACCTCCCACAGTTTCAGGCGGCGGAAACCCTCTTTCGTGTCGAGAAACCGCAGCAAGGGGGAGACTTGCGGCTGTTTACGAACGGGAAAGAGGTCTCCATGATCAAGGTATTCCTTCTCCTCGGGAACTATGGCGTTCTTATAGTTCTCATGCCAGGTGTGGAGGCTCGTGATGTCATTCTGTTCGACCGGATCGCACGCGCAAAGCTGCAGATAAGATGCCATGTACTGGTCTAGATGCCAGATAATTGTCAGACTTCCAGATGAGCCGAAAAGGAACAAGAGGGGATAGACGTACTATACTCCTTTAACTGGGTCTGGGCGAGGCCGAGAACTGGCACGCGTTCATCCTCGTCGTGCAAACAAAACGTACCATTGTCGACCACATCAGACCCGCGCTGCATGTAGCGAGCGTCGAGCTGATCCAGCCTTTTCTCGGTACGCGACAGATTGTTCTGCATCCTCAAGATAATACGCGTGTTCAAGCGATCGAACCGACGGAAGAAGCAAAATGCAGAATGGGATGCTATGTCGTTGACATAGCGCGGGTAGCCTATCAAGGACATCGTCACGGTCAGGGTATGGAATCAGACGGTGTCAAAGTCCAGGGGACTTACCCATGTATCTTCGCGGGTCACTCTCTCTATCTTTCTCCGATAGCTCTTTTGGGGGTGATGGCACCGTTGACATGAAGGCCGTGGAGGGAGTATGGCGTGATGATGGACCTTCACCAGGACTTGCGGAGCTGGGAGTGGAAGCCATCTTGGTCGATGGTGCTGGGGAAATGAGAAAGCATGAGAGAGAGTAGATTCAGCCTTCCGGGGGGGGAGCGTTTGACCCTGACAGCTAGGTGGGCAATTGAGATGCTGGTTACACAGGCAGAAATGCTGCTGAGACCTCAGGCCTAGATGAGTATCAAACGCATTTAGGAGACTCTCCATTCGCCCAGTTCAGCTCACTGTCTCGGATGTCTTTCCTTCATGTTCTGCCCAACCCCTGAGTCTGTCTTTTGCAATGACGGAAAGCTGAATTTCTCTTCAATCTCTCCAATGCTCAACCAAACACCTACGGAGCATCTACCTTCCTTGTCCTAGCTATCCACGGTCTCAGACCACATTACTCGTACGAAAACCACCTAAATGACCGAAATCGAACCCATGATGCTATTGGGCCCACCGAGCCTTTCTAGCGAGCAGAGCGCACCCGTGGCAGGACACGGGTCGGTGACCAAAGAGCACATTGGCGGTCCCGAAATACACCCAAAGAAAGAACGAAGAAATCCACAACAACAACAACCATCAGACACTCGAAATGAGAGCAAGGGGGGGGATGCAAAGGAAAGGTGCGGAGGGGAGGGTGGGAGGAAGCTTGCTACGGGAGGTGAAGACAGCGGCTCTGACTCCGATGACCAAGGGAGTTCTAAATCGGAAGAATACGGCAAAGAGCACAGGGTCTCCATGGCAGGAATGAAGATTTTCGGACGGCAGAAGCCGAAAGGGTCTGTTCATCCCACGGGGGCGACCAGGGAAGAAGAATGCGATGGGACATCCAAGACTTCGGCCAGCGCGACGAAACGCTTTGTCGAGCAAGCTAATCGTCTCATGAGTTACCCTGGAAGACTCCTCAAGGTCAGACGTGGGAACAAGGCTGAGGGATCCGCTGCGTAAGTGCAGGTTTTGTTCGTTTCAGTGGGTGTGCAAATACTGACCAAGAACCTTCACAGCTCACAGGATAAAGGACCAGGCCCAGGTTGAGACTGAGTGTGTGCCTGGTTGTTTAGTTTTGTGTATTCTATGTCCTATGTCTATCCTATGTTTTGTTGATCTACCTTTGAGAACAGTCTGGCTCCCTTTGATAGTCTCGTCTCGACAGACGCTTTCTTTTTATATTGGTTTCTACTACTGCCTCAACCAAACTTAACCCTAAGTGAACAAGTGAGTGAACAAGACCAAAGCAGCCCGAGGGACCCTGTCATGAAGGGTATAAGAATGTCCCAGTTTGCTTCGATTAGCTGCATTCCAGATTCCACCGCAAACACGCGATTTTCTGCTTACTTTTAACCATCATGTCCAGCGAAGAACCCCACCTCCTTACCTTCACGGATGTAACAGACCCTGAAGAACTCCAGGAAAATGCGGATTTGTGCGCAGCCATGGCCTCTGCAGCACAGATTATGGACAACGTCGGCGTGTTGAACGTACTTTCAGGCTGGCCGGCTGTTTCCATCCTGTGTGATGTGCGATTAATCCCAGTATGTAATATCCCCCCCCGGCTAAATCGAGTGGTTGGAGCTAACTTAGAATTCTTCAAGGAAATGATCTTTCTCGTGCCAGACGACCAGGTCCAGCAAGCGATTGATGCACTTGCTGCTAACCCCGGATACCCTCGCTGCGTCGACCCCAGCTGTGCGGTCTTCAAGGAGGATCGATGTCCAAACGAGCCGCCGTCTGATGATCCCGTGCGATTTGGGGTTGTAGGAGCTGCCCATTTCCACGTCGTCCCATCGGGGCTTCCGCTAACGCTCTATCCAATGTCCAAGATGGTGTGGTCGCTCCGGGACTTGAATGATGAAAGCCCCCACATCACGCTCGCATCTGCGTGCATGCCCGAGCCATGGGCTGAGCTCTATCCGATCAGGGTCCTCACGCGGCGTGCCTTTGTCGAGTCTCTGATCTTGTGCCGTTGTCGAGACTACGGCCGCAATCCCAGTCTTGATACGCTGTGGTGTCGACTGCTTCTTGCTTTCGCTGTGCGCGGAGTGGATTTGTCTGATGGATTCGCACCTTTCTGGTCGGTCTTTGCTTACCTAGACGACGTCTATGATCCCGACGAGCTGTTATGTGAGCTCCGTGATAAACTGATCACTAGGGACGGTCTCCCGGTTCATCCTGACCACTGCCCCGACAGTTGGAAGTTTCGGTCCCGAGGACACTGGCGCCGGGCGTGCACTGAGATGCTTTAATTGACAAGTGCAGCCTGGCTCGTTGGATCTGTCGTGTAGCTGTCCACTCGGCGCCGGACAGGAATCTTCCATCAATCAGAATAGCTTCATAGAACAATGTACCCCGCTTGCTTTTTTCTAGTATTTCCATCCCCGCATGCTCGCCTTCTTTAAACTCTCCAGTAAACTGTCCCCATGTTTCGCACTGTCGAGGACCGGCCAACGCCAGAGGAGGTGTACAACTGGCGACTGTACACCGAGGCGACGATAATCGCCACGGGCTCGCTGCTGTACGCCGTCCTCTACAGCTCCAGAAAACGTTACTAACAAGTTCCAGGTTTGGCTATGATTCGGCCTTTATCGGAACGACCATTGCCCGCCAGAGCTTCGTGGATGCCTTCAACATCGTTGAGTCCGAGGCTGCGGATATCTCGAGCAATATCACGTCTACCTTCCAGGCCGGCGCTTTCTTTGGCGCAATTTTCTGCTTTCTCCGTGAGCCTCCACATGTTGAGTCAGTATAAACTCGCTGATTATGATCTAGTGACAGAGAAGATCGGACGGAAATGGGCTCTGCAGGCGAATACGCTTCTGTTTCTGATCGGAGCAATCATCATGACGGCTGCCACCCATCAGCTATCTTACATCTGTAGGCTGCTGGAGAATCATATTTATGCAGCCTGCGATGCGTACTAATACCGCAAAGACGCAGGACGAGCACTGACCGGGATCGCCTGCGGCGCAATCACAGCGACCGTCCCAAGCTACATCGCCGAGTTATCCATCGTGTCAATCCGCGGCATCCTCACCGGCTTCTTCGAGGTTTCATACCAAATCGGCAGCTTGGTAGGCTTCTGGATCAACTACGGAATCAACCAGAACATGGACAACTCCTCGATGGCGAGCTGGAGAGTCCCGATGGCAGTACAGATCATCCCAGCCGGTGTCCTCCTACTCGGAGGATTCGTCCTCCACGAGAGCCCGCTATGGCTGATGCGAAAGAACCGCGAGGACGACGCAGCGACTGCGCTGGAGGTGCTGAGGAAGTTACCCCGGTCGCATCAGTGTAAGCATTCCTATCAGTACTGGAAGCCTAACAATCTGACGAGAGCAGACGTGCAGGAAGATATCGAGATGATCCGCTCCAGGCTCCAGGACGAGGCGCGCATTGCAGAAAAGTACGGCCATGGCTCGTGGGCGTACTTCCGGGGCGCTCTATACGAGCTCTCGCGGCATGGAATGTGGAACCGCGTGCTGTTGGTGTGGTGTGCCTTTGTGCTGCAGAATATGTCCGGCGCTGCAGCGATCAACTATTACTCTCCGACGCTGTTTACCTCGCTGGGCATCACCGATGTCGCGCTGTATACAGGAATCTACGGTCTGGTGAAAGGTGGGTGCCTCCATCTGCTCATGTGCAGGCATTAACCGTTTGTTGCAGCGGTCGCGTCGATCATCTTCTACGGCGTGCTCATTGATATCTGGGGCCGCCGACAGCCGACCATCATTTCGTCTCTTGCCTGCTCGCTTTGCCTCTGGTTCGTGGGTGCGTATGTCAAAGTCGGGCATCCGGCCGATATCATCGACGCCGGGGGCGAGCTGTCGCCGTCCACAGAAGCAGGTGGAAAAGCAGCAACGGCAATGATCATGATCTACTCGGTCTTGTAAGCTACTCTTTCACTTTTCAGGCCAGTCACTAACTCTCTTAGCTGGTCTTTTGGCCTCAATGGGATCCCGTGGATTGTGTCGGCGGAGATCTTCCCAGGCGCACTGCGAAACCTGACAGGAACATGGGCTGCCCTGGTGCAATGGTACGCCTGAATCACTTTTTACAGTTCCCTCCTAATCCAAACAGGTTAATCCAGTTCATCATCACCAAGGCGCTGCCCTACATCTTCAACCGCTTCGGGTACGGCACCTGGTTCTTTTTCGCCTCGTGGATGATGCTAGCCACCTTGTGGTCGTTCTTCTTCCTCCCAGAGACAAAGGGGCGAACCCTAGACGAGATGGATGCGATTTTGTAAGTTCCTTTGCCAGGGATGCGACCCGTTGCTAACAATTGCAGTGGATACGATGCCGGGCATTCCTCCAGCAGCGAACAGCCCAAGATCGACCCACTCGGTGCAAGCCTTGATCGCCAGGAAGAGACTGTTTAGTTCAGTGGATACCAGATCTTGGTCCGCTTCCTGGGAAAGGTCGAGATTTTTAGGCGTCCGGTTTGTTTTTTAAGCTGTGGATCTGCCGGTGGCACACAATCAGATAAGGGTAGGGGGAAGTCCGATATCGTAGTTAAGTACGGTTTCATTTAATGTGATAACTTTCTGTATGTTTGCTATAGCCCTGTTAGGTTTAATATTGGTCTTCAATTCAGCTTATTATAAAAGTGTGGCATATCATGAAACTAATCTGGTACTCGTTTACAAGGGCAGGGTATATATACCACCCTGTGGACGAGATATATATCCGCAACTCAGATGTCGGTACGGCCACGTCAAGTAATTTTAAGCAATGACAAATGGAGATGTTAGAATTGATCCGCCATTTGCAATAAAAAGACCTTCCAAAGTAATATATCAAATTGCTGAAGGACTGTCCTGAGATAAATCCCAGCCGATGTTCGTTTACAATACCAGATTGGGAAGTCACAACCTCAACTATAATTGCCTAATTAGGAAGTATTTACGATACATATCCTCACTCTTGTTTAGGTTCACTGACTTCTGACAAAAGGATCAAGAGGAAAGATGGCATTCTCAGCGGAAACCCCGTCATACACATATTCCCACCTCGACTTCAACCCATCGGGCGTCTTCCAAGCCAGCTCCGGATCCCGGAGCCACAGCCGAACCAGATGACGGCGCTTCGCATCAGAGTCCGTGAACTCGGCCCGCGCGTGGAAAATCGAGAGATTATTAACGACCTGAATATCGCCCTTGTGGAAATCAAGCGACACTGCCGATTTCTCCGCGAGGTAGTGCAGCGCATCTAAAGCCTCTGCCTGGGCCTCAGTGATGGGCGGAAGGTTCGCGGAGCGAGGTTTCCCCCAGTACCCCGTGAAATTACGACGGGCATACTGGATAATCAAACGCTCAGGAGAGTCGCCATCCTCGGGTTGATGATATAGTAGTGGACGACTGATAGCCTCCTTTCCCTGGTCGGTAACCCACGGCTCAGAGAGGGTGTGGATGAGATCAGGTCTGGTGCGGGCCAACTCATTGTACACATGCCAGCTGCTAGAGAGGTAGCTCTGGCCGCCGCTCTCTGCCTCTTCTAGGGCAAATAAAGTAATAACGTCGCCTGCGTCAGTGTGGAAGACCTGTTTCTCGGTGGTATATGCCGGGGCCTTGATGGTCTTTGTGTCGACCTTGCGACTGAGGTCGGTGATGTGGGCGAGGACCACATCAGCTGGCTGGCCCTGCCAGTTGTTGTCTTGACGACCGCGGACTGTTGCGATGTGCGAGGTAATTCCTGCGTAGATTATAATGTTCTCTTCGCGGGTGTGCTGGTCGACAGGGACGCCGCGGATTACCTTGAACCCGCGACCCAGATGGATCTCCTTTGAGATGGAGCGGAGGGTCTCATGTAATTTTGGCAGGGGGAATGTTCCCTGGTTGACAAGCCCCAGGGGTAGATTTAGACCTGGCTCGTTAGTAAAAGACCCTGTAATAAGCGATGTGGCATACCCTTGAAGTGCTGGAGAGCTCCCTCCACTTCTTTCAGGTCGTCTTCAGTGAGATGGTAGTTCCAGTCGTATACCTGGGCCAGATCGGTTCCATCCCATGCGAGGTCAGAGTCGAGCCTCTGCGGAAAACCCTCTGGCAGCGCCCGGGGAAGGTCTTCCTGCTGGCGTCGCTTTGTGCGAGCAGCGTACTTGATGGGATCCGGCAGGTACTGAATATCAGGCTGGCCGGGCGGACCAACTGGCACGGGCGGAATAACTGCAACAGGAGCCATTTTACTAAGTGATAGTATCAGTCGATGGATAGCAGAGTTAGATGAAGAGCAGAGAGAAATGAATGCCCTCTTTCGTCCTGTTGCGAACGCAATCAGCGTCGCAGATGGCGTTAACGAGACCCCGCATGGTTTTGATCATCTGGCACTTCGATCACGACAAGCATTGCCAAGGTGATTTAGATTGATCAATATTTGTAAATAGAGATCTCACAGGCTCGGCTTTTCCCGCTGGTCGATGGAGTCTGTTGCTCCTCATTTAAGGGCTGATTGCGCCATCGCAATGTAACCCAACACAGCAGCTGTACAGAGTATGGATATAAACAGGTTCCCCCTTTAGTAAATGTTATTCAGGTACAGATATGGCTCCCCACAAAGACAGCGCGGTGGTCGAAACTGCCGTAGACAGGGACAGCGATGCCGACCATGTCCAGGCCGACGACGGCGTCCAATATGTCAAAGGCCACCCTGTGATACACACTGGTACGTTATTCTCTCTATACACGAGACAAGTCTAACTTTGTAGGCGCCGATGTCTCGAAATTCATCATCTCTGACCGCGATGACGGTGATCCTGCTCTGACCTTTCGCTCCATCGTGCTGGGCACCATCTTCACTGCCCTGTCGAGCGTGATCACTATTCTCTACGTGTTCAAGCCGTACCAAGTGCAGGTATCGGCGGTATTTCTGCAGCGTATGTAGACTATAATTTTTTTTTTCTTTGGCGCGCTAACATGCCCAGTTCTCGTCTTCGTCTTTGGCAAACTGTGGGCTACTTTTACCCCCCAACCGGAGCGATTCTCACATCCCTGGGTCCAAAAGAGTCTCCGATTCCTGAACTCTGGCCAGCACTTCGGAATCAAAGAGCACGTAGTCGCCGCGCTTATCGCATCCTCAGGAAACAATGGCCTTGCAGGTGTTGAGGTGCACGCCGTCGAGCGGCTGTTCTACGACGTCCACATCTCAGCATCGACCGCCGTACTGAGTACTTTCTCCATTGCACTCTGTGGATTCGTTCTTGCAGGTCTGTTGCGACCGTTGATCGTCTATCCTGCTGAAATGGTCTACTGGTCGACCCTGCCGCAGGTGGTCCTCTACCAGAATCTGCACTTTGACCCGCGCGCCAACAAACGCCGACTGACCAAGTTTGGCTGGGCCCTGGGAACTGCAGCAGTTTGGGAGCTGTTTCCTGCGTACATGGTAACCTGGTTTGGGGGGTTGTCTGTATTTTGCCTGGCATCGATGGGCGCACCGGAGAATACAAGGAAGATCTTCACGACCATCTTTGGAGGCGCCTCTTCCAACGAGGGACTGGGGCTGCTGAACTTTTCTCTGGACTGGCAGTATATCCAAAGTCTGTATATATCACTACCCCTGAAGCAGCAGATAAATTCCTGGATCGGGTATGCGATCTTCTACGTGGTGATGGCCGGGTTATACTACGGCAACGCCTGGGATGCAAAGTCGTTTCCCTTCATGTCGACCTCGATGTTCCAAAGTAATGGAGATACCTTCTCACCGGACTCAGTCACAAACGCAGAGGGGACAATCGACTACGACAAGCTCGAGCAAGTCGGTCTGCCGAATCTAACATCGAGCACCGTCTGGGGCTACCTGACACAGAATCTCGCCATCGGTGCCCTGATCACACATGTGCTTATCTTTTACTGGAAAGACATGGCCCTGGCATGGAAACAGGCACGAAGTAGAACCCAGCCTGATCCGCATTACCAGGGCATGC
Source organism: Aspergillus versicolor CBS 583.65 (assembly GCF_001890125.1). Lineage (NCBI taxonomy): Eukaryota > Fungi > Ascomycota > Eurotiomycetes > Eurotiales > Aspergillaceae > Aspergillus > Aspergillus versicolor. The sequence continues at coordinate 2,385,925 of NW_024467527.1, read as the reverse complement.
TCAAATACAAAGAAGTCCCCATGTGGTGGTACATCGCCTCGTTCGTTCTCGCCTTCTTCGCGGGCCTCATCGTGACAATCAAAGGCGAAACCACCCTCCCAGCATGGGGATACATCATCTCGCTGATCCTCGGTGCCTTCATTGCCCCCTTCTCCTGCGTGCTCTACGGCCTCTACGGCACCGGCGTGTCCACGAACCAACTCTCCAAGATGGTCGCCGGCGCCCTCCACCCAGGCCGGCCCCTCGCAGGCCTCTACTTCGCCAGCTGGTCTCATCAGGTCATTCTTCTCTCCGTCAACCTCGCCAACTGGCTCAAAGTCGGGCAATACACCAAGGTCCCGCACCGAATCATGTTCGCCACGCAAGTCTACGGTACCCTCCTCGGCGCCGGGCTCAACTACGCCGTCATGATCACAATCGTCACGAACCAGCGCGAGATCCTCCTCGATCCAATCGGGAACAATGTCTGGAGCGGCTCAACAGTCCAGTCCCTCAACAGCCAAGCAATCACCTGGTCCCTGGCAAAGCAAGTCTACGGCACCGAGGGCCGATACCTCATCGTACCGCTGGGACTATTAATCGGGCTCGCTCTCCCAGTCGCACACTGGGCAGTAATCAAAATCTTCCCACGGACCAAGAACTGGCCTCTCAACACGGCAATTGTGGCCTCATTCGCCGGCGAGCGGTACTATGGCAACACGGCATGGGTGTGGTCTGCGATTGCGGTGGGTGTGTTCTCGCAGTTCTGGCTACGGCAGCGCATGCCCAGGATCTATAATGAGTATAACTATCTCATTGGGGCGGCGCTGGATGGGGGGTCACAGCTTATTATCTTCGTGCTGTCGTTTGCGGTGCTGGGGGCGAGTGGCACTGAAAGGCCGTTTCCGACTTGGTGGGGGAATCCAGAGGGGAATCCAGATCATTGTTTGTAATAAGTTCGATCTATTTGATCATCTTTTATAAGTATCAATATTGATCTAATAATGGATAGATGAGAAGAAGAATACGGCAGTAACAGGCCGGAGATAACATACGGCCCTAACATGGACGACGTCAAGACTCCAGACTCCAGAAAAGAGTTGCTTTTCCTTCACTAACGGCCGATACGTTTAATACCAGCCCTTATTGGCCAGTCTGTAGCTCAGCCTCAGATAGACAGAAGAAAGTAAATGGAAACTGACACGCTGCGTAATCCGACCGGAGACCGACGTAAAGCCGGAGTCTCTATATAAGAGCCTCAACAACCTCGTTCACCCCTCACAACCAGTCCATCATCTACAATGTCTCTCTCTGGAAAAGTCGTCCTCATAACCGGCGCCTCCAAAGGCATCGGCAAAGCCACCGCCCAACGTCTCGCTAGCGAAGGGGCCAGTGTTGTGCTTAACTACAACACCGACGCCACTTCCGCCAGCGAACTAGTCCAGGAAATCGGCCAGGATCGAGCTCTAGCTGTTCAAGCTGACGCCTCCAGGCTTCCAGATCTCGACCGTCTCGTTGAAGCGGCCGTCGCTAAGTTTGGCAAGATTGATGTCCTCATCCCCAATGCCGGCATCATGCCCATGCGCGACCTGGAACACACCACCGAGGAAGACTTTGACCGCGTCTACAATATAACCGTTAAAGGGCCATACTTCCTTGCACAGGTACTTTTTACTTACTGAATCAAACTATGGGGCGTGATAACTAACCCCCGCAGAAAGCAGTAAAGCACATTCCACCAGGTGGGCGCATCATCTTCGTCTCCACAAGCGTCATCGGCCTGTCAAATATTGCCCCTCCATATCTCCTATACGGCTCAGCCAAAGGGGCCGTCGAACAAATGTCGCGAATCATGGCCAAGGATCTCGCCCGGAATGGCATCCTGGTGAACTGCATCGCCCCCGGCCCTACAACCACGGGGCTCTTCCTCGAGGGCAAGTCGGATCAGGTCCTCAAGGCTGTCGCTGGGAACAGCCCATTTGGTCGTATTGGAGAACCAGATGAGATTGCGAATGCGGTTTACTTTCTTTGTGGAAAGGATAGCAACTGGGTGTCGGGGCAGGTTCTGAGAGTAAATGGTGCGATGGCATAGCTTAGCTATTAACTAAAGGGATACCTATTTGACAATATACAAAATGCCACACCGTATATTAAATAACCCGTATGGTATCCTGAATTAAGCTCGGAAACATCACGACTGCTTCTTCTTCACTGAGCGCCACTCGATCAAAAGACTCCCTACAATCGTCGTACACCCCAGCGCAACAGAAAGATACCAAGTCCTCGTCAAGCTTCTATCCATAGCACCCAAAGCCTTATCCAGCATATGCACCGGAACCAAATCCTTAATATCCCCGAGCCCCGTCTCTTCGATATGTTTAGGCGTCAATCCCGGAACAATACTCTCCAAACTCCCCGCCAATAGATTCGTAAATATCACCTGTCCAACGGCAAGGAAAACAGCCGGACCCATACTCTGCCCGAACAGAATAACCCCAATGGCAAGGTTCACATCCGCCGCACTCATCGTCGTCTGAACAGCGGCCTGCGGACCCTGGAAGCCAATGCCGCCACTGAAGCCCGCGAATCCAGAATAGAGGATAATCTGGGCGAGAGAGGTGTCCACGGTGTACGTTGTCATCAGACCTGCAGCGATGGGCATGCATATCGAGCCGAATATCATAAAAGGGGAGTAGTATCCCAGCGTCGTGGTTCCGATGCCTTGGAGCATGAGTCCTAGCATCATCCCGACGAGGATGGGGATCATCAGGTAGCCGCTTTCGGCTGAAGTCTAGAATCATTAGTTAGAAGTCATGGATTGGGTCGGATTTGCATACCCGATCTCGAACAATCTGATAGTATGTTGGCAGATACCACTCGAGGACATTGGTCATGGAGTTTGTGCAGGTCGTGAAGATGAAGCCCGCGATGACATTCCGGTGTTTGATGATACGGAATGGAAGCACCGCTGAGTCGCCGCGTCGGTGTTGATTGAATATAAAGGCTGCGAAGAGGACACCGAACATGACGAATAATGCAATCACTTTCCCATCTGACCAGGGATATTTTGTGCCCGCCCAGGAAAGAGCTATAAAAAGCGCTGTGAGAGACGGTATGAACAAGAAGTTGCTGACGAGGTCCAGCTCTCTGATCTTCTGAGTTAACGTGAGGTCATCTTCCTGGCGGGTTCTTGGGTCCGAGAAGAGGAAGAACATGGCTGCTAAAGACAAAGCACCGATGGGAAGGTTGATCCTATACAAGTTAATATTATCCACGTTGATTGTGCATTGGAACACACCAAAAACACCACCTCCACCCCAACGACTGCGTCAAGGCACCACCCACAACAGGCGCCGAGATAATTGCCACCATTTCCACAGACGCCATCAACCCAGAATACACAGGCCGCTTGTCAAGTGGGAGAATGTGCACCAGAACCGCAAAGCACCCGGCCAGCTCGCCCGAGAAGCCGAGGCCCGACACTGCCCTCCCTACAATGAACATAGTCGACGACGCAGCGGTGGCGCAGAGCAGCGAGCCAACAAGAAAGATACTATTACATAGCAAGAATATACTCCTGATCGAGAAGTGCTTATACAGCTTCGCGAACCCGAACTGGAACGCACACGAGCATAGCCGAAATGCCGAAGCGTACCAGCCCACATCGGCGACGGTGTGGAAGTCGTTGGTGATACTGGGCACGGCTGTAGCGACAATGTTGGCATCTAGGCCGCCGAGTGTGAGAATCAAACCTAAAGCGACGAGGGTGAACCAGAACTTGGTGCCTGTTGGGTAGTTAGGCTCAGCTGGGTCGATGTCGAGGGCCTCAACCGGCTGGGCCGAGGTGGCTGTAGGCGGTTGATTCTGCGGGCGCTCCTGGGGCTCGTTCTCGAGGGTACAGATCTCTATTGTGGTAGTTGCCATTTTGACCGCTCGAGAGAATATACGGAGCGTGAATGAGGAAGAGATGAAGAGGGGTCGGCATAACGCAGTATACAGCCGAGCCGTAAGCTGAACATGTGACCGGCAGCCCTATCTTCGCTGTTGTACCGCCTTTTATGCAGGTCGTCTTATTCGATCAGCCTTATGCACGGAGAATGACAGTCAAACCCGGATATAGCGAATTAAATGAGACGGCCGGGTGATCTCGCTATAGCCGGGAACTCGCCATATCCGAGCTCGGTATAGGCAGGTTTTACTTATTATAGAGGACTCTGAGTAACCTCCCCCGCCAGTCCCGCGATAATTAAAAAGCATATATAGGTTTTCCAGCGCGTCAAACTTGCCATACCAAAAGGCCTTTAAGAAATATAGAATATATATGGTTCAAAAGCTTCATTTTTAGCAGTGTTGTTGTGTATAGAAATCGGGCGCCAGATGATTAACACAGTAACGAACTAGTTAGTTACCCTAACTAACTGTCCGTGGCCTGACAGAAGCTAGCCAGCAAGGTAACTTAGTTAACACATAGTGGCTTAACCCCTGCAGATTACCTAGTTCAGAAGACGAGTCACCTTGAATCCAGCTACACCCGGCTGACAATCCACGCCCTCTTTAAGCTCAAATGAGGTACCACACCATCCCTCTGTCGCTATGGCAATACCAATGAAATTCGTATTAGACTCGCCGATTCCCGAATTGATTTCATGCGCATATTTGTCTAGAACGGAGCAATCCTCTGCCTGTCCATCAAAGCCGGAGCGACACTTAAATCGAAATTCCCCAATCGTCGTGGCATCCGCCAGTGAGAGAGAAGATGGTGCCGTCGCCCACACCCGCACAGCTGGTTCCGCCGCCGGGATGGGAGTCGTGGAAGACCTGGCTGCCATCCTCTTTGTATAGGCCAAATCCCCCACCGTAGCCATGCTCGTTGCCACTTGGACCGGAGATAGTGCTGAAAGTGCCGAAAGACCAGACCGCGTTTAGAACTTGGCCACAGTGTCCGAAGGAAGCGAACAAAACGCCCCCTAAAATAAGGACTTTGAGAGCGTTGGAGTTGGTGGAGGCTATCATATTGGCGCCTGGGTGGGTGATTGGAAGAATTCAAGGAATGGTTTGATTGAGCTTTGGGATGGCTTCGCTATGTAGATAGAGCGTACTGGATGGTATAATGAAGATGAGCGAGTCCCCTTAAATAGATTGATTTTGGTCCACATCGGCCTCTAGTAATCTTATAATAGAATTTGTCCTGAGGTTAGAATACTACTTTCTCTTTTGCCCCAGGATTAATCTACGTCATGAATTGGAGGACTGATTAAATGGCTCACTGGTCGCCTAAGCTAGGCGTTCCTACTTCCTCCAAGGTAGGCTGTGCGGAGTATGGAAACCGCCAAGCTGTTGCTCGACGCTTTCCAGCCTTTACAGGCTTAAAAGGTTATATGTCGGGGGCCTGAGTAGATTTGATACTAGTTATTACGAGAAGTTACTAAATATTATTAAAGAGGAGTGTAAAGTATGTCATATGCTGCTCCTAGTATGTGCTTGTGTGTGTGACAGAGGTCCGACCCGCGTTGGAACGGATACAGTCTCTGCTGTACCCGAGAGGGTGAAAGCTCAGCTGGCTAATGATATGTGTTTTTTCTCAGGAGTCTCCGCAGGAGGCGATGTGAAGATCTAGCTGTCTTGGCGGGTTATCCAAACCCATAATGGAGTGTAAGCCTTTGATTGATGGTGTGTAGCATCCCTCAGGATGAAGAGCGCGATCGCTCTCATACCAAGCAAGGTAAGGGCATAAGTATGGCCCTACTCTCAGCTTCGGCTACTGCTGATAGGAACAATCATTCGATATCTACACAGATGGTTGTGGGTGAAGAGACGTGAATTTAATGGTGATTAGCGATGGATGATTGATAGGCAGAGGAGAATGGCAGGCAGTGAACAGAAGTAACTGCTCGCAAGGTCAAAGATACAGGACCTAAAGATGAATAAAAATCTGCTATTTCACCACTGCCCTCTGACAAGGGAGGACAGAGAGGGTTGAAATTGATTGGCCAAACATCGCCACATCCCTGCACGCTCTCTTAGGTGTTTACAGCTCAGCACACTCTTAAGTGAGTTTTCAGCTTGAAGAGCCTTTAAACGGAGTCGAATAGTCGATCACATAACAACGCGAGGCCCTGGAGCAAAAATGCCAAGTCGGACTGAGACTAAACCGAGTATCAGGCGTTGTATGAGTGTTCCCCACCTTAAGAAGCCAAGATCATCCCAGCCCCTTATTTACAGATACAGCTAACCTTGTTGATGCAAGAGTATTGTCCAATTCCATATCCGTTTCTTCAATATTTTACCACTTCAGCCCATAAAATGGAGTCTCTTAGCCAGGAAATCCTGGCCTTGATCATCACCCATTTTTTTGAAGTCCCCCCAATGAAAAGCCGCCAGATCCTGGTGCCCAAACCAGTTTGCAACGTTTCCCCATACACGATCGTCTCGCGCAAATGGCAAAACGAAGTAGAGCGTTATACCATGGCCAAAATACAGATATATAGTGCCGATCTGGACATGTTCCGCCAGGTATTCTCATCGCCGAGACGCAGAAGTCTTCTGCGGAAGCTGCGCTATGAGATCGACCTACCAACCTACAGCAGGAATCGCATACACTGCCTGGAAAGACGTCGAGAAAGCAAAGCAAACAATGCCGCATTTACTCAAGGTGTCATGGATCCCTTCAATGAGATCTCCTCCTGGGAAGCACAAGGCATTGTCTTGGGTCTCTCTGCATCCTCACCTATGGATCCGGGGCTGCCCTTCGATATTGGACGCAGACCGGAAGAGGTTGGCTCTGGGCTGGCGGAGAAGCGGTGGACATTTGAAGACAACTACCTGCTCCTGGATCAAGCATATCTACCGCAGTGTACCTCTATCGAAGCCTTGGTAATTCAGGTTGCATCACGATCACTACATCCTTCAGCTATTGGGAAGATTATCGCCTCGCTACCCAGGTTGGATTTTTTGACGCTAGACCTAAACGCACCCAAGACCAAGCGGGTCGAGATGCAAGATGAACACAGACAATGTAATGTCCCTATTCACGTACTTCTTGGTATGTTTACTGACAGCCGGAGGCCTTGTTAATGCACTGCACTCACCAGCATTGAGTAATCTACAGACTTTGAATATCTGCATTACCCAAGGCATTATAAGCAACCACAGCTTCCGAAACAGACTAGATGATCCCAATTATCCAGATGGAGATTCATTAGGCGCTGCCATTCGCAAACTGGCTGAGAACACTCGTCTGAAAACTCTCAATCTCACTGGTAATTGGCCAGTCTCACCTACGCTGTTCAACGGAGACAATCCATTCCCATATCTTGAGAATGTGCGTATCGAAGGAGCGCCGATTACTTACGACGGTCGATGGTATTACACAGGCAATCCTAGCGATGTCGAGGCTTCTCATTACCATGCGCCGCATGATGAAATGGTCGCCGACCCGGACTCGGACTCTAACTCGTCCTTTAATTCTGAACTTGCTGACTCCCTGTCCGTTGGCCGAGAGGCGCTGCTTAACGGTTACCAGCCGTTGCATACATGGAGGACAAGGCCGGATCCAAAGACATTCGATCCTCTTATGAAGTCAGCAGCCACTGCAGCTCTCCGGATGCCGTCACTGCAGAGTCTGTACTTATCGATAGAGATAGAGATGATTTCCAATTTTAACCGCAGTATCACCTTTGAGTTCTTGAAACCCGGCGAGCGGGCGTGGGCTGATGACCACCCTCCCAGGGCCGCACAGCGGAATAGGACGCGGTGCTACGTGACGTTCAGGTCTGAAGTGCGGTGGAATGTTCCTACGGAGATTACAGCTCTGTGGGAGGAACTTGTGGGAGAGCAGGGTGTCGTTTCCATTGAGAGTGATTAATTGATTTAATGTGTCAGATATCGACTGCCCTCGATACAGTTTCCTTCTCTAAAAGCTAGAATGTAATAACAATAAATATGAAGAGCCATTTCCTGGGTCCATTCCTTATTTCAGGTACGATGAGCAGCTAATGCCGAGAGTCGCTCACCGAACAACCAACAATAACAACAGCTGATTTGCTGTGGAAATATATAACAAGAGCCCGACCACAACGAGTTGAATAGCCGCTAGTAAGTAATGTATGGCCCCTCAGCAGTAAAGCGTAGAAGACCATATGGTATGTGACGAATGCAACTAGATAAATCTAACAAAAGAATAATCGAAACGTCGTCAAAATAGAAAGAAAAAATTGAAAGAGGAAAAAAAAAATCATGACAAGGACGAGATTCGAACTCGCGCGGTTTCCCACTGGTGGAATAATCCTAAAACCAGCGCCTTAACCACTCGGCCACCTTGCCGTAATATGGAGAATTGCTCTATGATTGGTCTGTTCTTTGCTTATTGAGTTGAGGTCTGAAACCTTTCGGGATTCTCTGACGGATTTAAGGGTTATCACTACATACGGATGACATGTCAGCTGCCCATGGTGGCTTTAAAAGCTGGTATTTTCCCTCTTTTTTTGAATGCACAGTGCACATCCTCAGTTGAATCAACCAGCTCACAATGTCCCAAACCATCAAGTCCGTTTCCATCCCTGGCGTGGCCTGGGAAATCGCCGCCAACATCCACCTTCCACCAAACTTCAACAACAAGAAGAAATACCCTGCTGTCGTATCCGCCCACCCAATCGGGTCCTGCAAGGAGCAGACATCAGGAAATATCTACGGCAAGGCCATGGCAGAGGCCGGCTTTGTGGTTGTCGCCTTCGACGCCTCATTCCAAGGCGCCTCTGGCGGCTTGCCTCGCTTCGTCGAGAATCCCGAGTTCCGCGTATCTGATTTCCGATACGTCGTCGACTACATCCAGACTCTACCCTACGTGGACCCCGAGCGCATCGGCGTGCTGGGCATCTGCGGTGGTGGCGCCTACGCCCTCAATGCAACCATGACCGACTACCGCTTCAAGTGTTGCGTGGGAGTCACACCCGTCAACCTTGGCCGTCTCACGCGTGAATCTTTTGGCGAGCTCGACCCAGCCGGGGCTCTGGAGAAGATGGCCAAACAGCGTGCGACTGAAGCGCAGGGCGGCGAGCGCTTCGTGATGAACTACCTCCCTCCGACAGTCGAGGATGCCAAAAAGGCCACCTCGGACATTGACGTCCTCGAAGCAGTCGAGTACTACAAGACCGACCGGGCCAAGGCTGAGTTCGGCTGCACCAGCGCCCTCTTTTCACACAACAGTGCTGCGGTTGCATGGGATGCCTTTGCCTATGCTGAGAAAATCATGACGCGCCCTTTCCTTGTGGTTGTCGGGGACAAGGTTGGGGGTTTCGGTGCATACCGTGATGCCAACGAGATCCATGCTCGTGCTGCGTCGAAGGAGAAGAAACTGCTTGTTCTTCCTGGTGTTTCTCACTACGAACTTTATGATAAGCCTGAGGGTGTTAAGCCCGCGCTTGATGAGATCCTGCCGTTTCTGAAGGCGCACCTGGGCGAGGCTGCATGAATGACGGGGAGATTGAAGCGGAATTTGATAGAGGTCCTTGATATTGCATGTTGGACAGTATAGAGTCGAATTGTCTGTATTACCACCCAGTTCATTAGATCGCAACGAATAAATACGAATTCAATTATCACCCTAGTTCCACATTCAGCTGGTTTTATCAAGCTACGGATATCAATTAGAACTCTTCATAGCCTCTTCCAAAGTATTCGCGGGCTAAATTTACACTCTACAGGATGACGACGGCCGTCGAAAGAGATAAGTGTCTTGTGGTGTGAAAGACATGCATTTAAATCATAGCCTGTGAGAATCAATGCATTATTATCACCGAATATTTACCGTAGGTCTTGGCCCATCTGCCAGCCATTTAGGGGAATTGAGAGCCTACCAAAGCCAGCAACAGGCATTACAGGGATCTTTCATCGGAAACAGGTATGACTATCTATCTGGAGAATTGGTCGGATGTAAGGGTGATTACTCTTACAAGTGTCAGCATGTACTGACGATGGGCCCAGGTCCACCCCGAAAGATCTCGGACATCCTCAGCGTGCAATCCCAAACTCAGAACACTGGCAGAATTAATCATCGAGACCACCGTCCAATCAACTACATCCACCCACTAGAATGCTCCAGGAGGCCATTGCTTCGAGGAAGTGTCTGGTATTCTCAATGATTCGGCAATGGAGCCGAGGCACAGACCAATGAGCTGCTGGCAGGAGTCTCCTCGGTCTTCTGGGCGATATCAGGGTCCAGCTCTTCCCCATATCGTCCCCAAATATCTCCAATTTGGAGAAACAAATATGATGCATTCGTTATTGCCGACACGGCACCCCAGCTCGTTCACCATGCGCCGGATATCGCTGCGACTTCGAGTTCTACCAATTGGCCGACTAGTACTGAACGGTGCGAGGGACATGTCACATTTTCGTGTCATCTCGCACGAAACTCGTGCTCAGAACACGCGAGAACGCCCCGGAGCTGTCAAAACTGGACACGAACGGGAGCTTCGGCTTGCTGTCAAGCAGTATGTTCCGCACGACAACCCTTGCCCCAGAGATGGGGATGTTACCATTATCGGGGCGCACGCAAATGGATTTCCCAAGGTTGTGATTCCTATGCTACATGTTGAAGCCCTGACTCAGTGAGATCCAGGAATTGTATGAGCCTCTCTGGGATGATATTTATGAAAGCCTGCGGGTTCGAAACCGACGAATTCGATCAATCTGGATTGCAGATGTTGTTCAACAAGGGCAAAGTGGCATTCTAAACGAAGCAATACTCGGAGATGACCGTAAGTCGCGCATAATCAGCTTCGAGAAACATTATTAGCTGACATGTCAAGCCTCCTGGTTTGATCACGGCCGGGACTTGCTCTTCCTAATCAACCAGTTCCAGGACGCAATACTCCAGCCGATCATTGGAGTTGGCCACAGTATGGGTGGCATGCAGCTGTAAGTCGTTGACGATTTGTGCATAACCATTCAACTTAATCATATCAAGGGCCCACCTTGCTCTGATGCACCCGTCCCTTTTCCAAGGCCTGGTTTTGCTAGATCCGGTCATCCAAAGGGAGAACCCCAGTCGGAAGTATGCGTTGCCATCTACATATAGGCGGGACCTGTGGCTATCTCGTGCGGAAGCCGCGCAGAAGTTCCAGTCTAATAGTTTCTACCAAGCATGGAATCCCCGGGTACTTGAGAAGTGGATCGAATATGGGCTTCGTGACCTGCCCACGGCGCTGCATCCCACTGAGGATAAAGCGAGCATCCAACAACCTGCCGTCACATTGACCACACCGAAATCGCAAGAGTTATTTACGTTCCTACGATCTTCTTATGTCGATGAAAGATCAGGCCTGCCTCGCGGGTCACCCAAGGACGAAATGCACCCCGATGATATAGATGGCTTCCCATTCTATCGACCGGAGCCACCACAGCTATTCCGTCGCCTACCAGAATTAAAGCCTGCTGTTATCTATCTATTTGGAAGTCTCTCAGATCTGTCTTCCCCTGATGCTCGCCATGAGAAGCTACGACTCACCGGTACTGGAGTCGGAGGGAGCGGTGGTGCAGCCTGTGGCCGGGTGCAGGAAGTCGTTCTCCCATGCGGCCATCTGGTTCCCATGGAGCTTGTGCAAGAAAGCGCACAGGAAAGTTCTAGCTTCATTGATACGCAGTTATCATACTGGGAGTCTCGAAGGCAGGCGTTTCAGAAAGCCTGGGGCGGCGTTCCTCACGAGCAACGCACAAGCATCGACGAGCAGTGGAGGGCTCATATGGGAGAGCTGCCAAAGAAGCCGAAATTGTGAGCTTCCTTGATATACTGAATACATTGTACCGGAGTCTCGGTTGGCTCTAAATATAGTTAGACGATCTTGAGAGGGAATGTTAGGAAGTTCCTGGTTGAACCTCAGGAAGTTAGAGTCTAAGGTCTAGGTCGGCATTATTTATCAGTTAAATCGGATAGATGAAGAACCGATTCTCCAAGTCAGACAAATCCAGCATCGTAATATCCACCTTCCTACGCACCACCGTGCCATCTGTATCATACTGTTCGACCTCGCCAATCTCATGCGCGAGTCTCTCCTCCTCCGTCAAGCCCGCTGCCCACGCCTTACGCTCTGCATTACGACGCTTCAAAATATACCGAATAATGAACAATATAACTGGTGTACCCGTCCAGCTCACTACAATCTGGGCAATCCAAGCCCCATAATAGCGAGGCGCATCTTTCGGAACCCAAATCTGGGGCGAGCAAAGGTTTGCAATTGAATACCCAACCATGAACATGACATTGCGGGTGAGTTTCTTGGTATAGCCCGAGGCAGATGATGTGGTCCAGCCAAGCGCGATAATGTACGTGTTTCCGTAGGTATGGCCGGCCAGTAAAAGACATGCCAGCATTGCCAGTTTTGCATCCCAATTGACTGCTACCATGCCAATACCACCGGCAATGGCGGGGATACACCAGGCCAACCCATGCAGGGCCAGGTTTGACGGCCACCACCGGAGCGCGAAGACGCCAGCGATGCAAACCGCGACACCAAAGCCACCCCCAGCTGCGGCCACCAGGGTTGAGCCGAGATTGTCCACGCCCAGAGCCTGGGTGATGAGATTCTGCTGTCCGTAGGTGAGATTGTTGGACATCATCAGCGTAAAGGACTGCAGGGCGAACAGCCAAGAAACCGGATCGCGAAGGGTCTCGATGAAATGCGATCGTTTGAATTGTTTCTGCTCGATGGAGCTTTGGCTGGATTCGTGCACCCGCTTGATTGCGTGTACTTTCTCTTCTAGTGTCAGGAACTTGGCTTCGCCGGGGTTACTTGGGTATCGGAACCAGACAAGGATGGAGAGTAGAGTCGAGACACCGCCTGTGATGATCATAAAGAGCTTCCACGGTAGGATATTACTGTGACTCCAGAGGAGACCGTACGAGATAAAGGCAGCACAGACAGGAGCCAGCGCTGAGGTGATCCAGAGGACTGGCTGTAGGAAGGACTGTTCGTGGCGGTTGAAGAACATTCCAATGGTCATCTCCATCGCAGGGACAACCACCGATTCAGCTGCACCCAGGGCCAGTCGTAGGACTACCAGGCCGGCGTATCTCGTTGCGACGCAGTGGAGGAGGAGGGTGACACCCCACATGAACACGAGCCCAGCGACGAATTTCCCGAATGGAAGCCTTTGCATGGCATAGTGTCCGGGCCACTGCGCGACGATGTATCCTAAGGGCATTAGACAACACGTATGAAGAAGGGGGTTCAGCCCTGCATACCAACATAGAAGAAAGTCCCGAGGTTGTTGTACTGAGCCTTGTCAATCCCGGTCTCTTCAAACAAGCCCAGCAGGGCAGAATAACCCAGGGTTGACTTGTCAATCTGAACGAGTCAGCGCAGGTCAAGCATCCTTCTTGAGCATGACATACAAAGAGTAATAGGTTTATCGCAGACAGCAAGCCCATAACGTGCCAGTATAATTTTCGCCTCAGCTTCTTCTCCTTTTCAGGAGTCAGCGGACCAAATTCATCTCCATGGTCCTCCAAGATGCGCAGCGTAACATCGGCATACTTTGCATTGATAACGGTCTCGGCCTCTTGCGTCGAAGAGGTCGTTGAGTCGGAGACCTTGGCTTCTGAAGCGCCCATATCTTGTCACTTTTATAGAAAGACAAGCAGCGCCCTAGGAACTTGCGAGGGGAGGGGAGGGAGCAAATACACGGATTTTGGAGATATTTATCGTTATCAATGGCGGGATTATGAGGTGCTCTTGCATCATATCTAGTTTGTGTGACAGAGTTTGGTGTATGTGGGCTATACGAAAGAATTCATAATTGTCTCCAATAATTGCTTATCTTACATCTATATACTCCACTATTAGTTAAAGCTAGTACATATAATCCCAGGGCATGGGAAACCAAACTTCCTATCTCCTCAGCTACTTAAGTTATAACTATGATATAGCTAAAAGCCTAAAAAGGCATGGGTATGTTACATCGTTTACAGGTAATCGATATTAAGCACATTGGTGATAGGGATCTAGTTGTTGGCCAAGGCTGCTTAGAGCCAGAATACTGGTGCTATCAATCAGTATAGACAAAGTATCTTACTATATTAGGGCGAGATTGTGGACATAGTATTTTCCAATAACATTATACCTAACCAAAAAGACAGCAGGGATGCTGGTTAGATACCTATTTGGATATACTGCCATTTACTATGGGCTGCGGTACATTTAATACAAAACGATCCATACCTTGATGTCCCTCAGCACTCCGTGGACTAATACACTGATATGTGTCCGTCTTTGTAGTATTTTCCTGGCTTATTACTCCGTTATGCATGCTAAGTTGCGCTTGTGATTCAGAAACTGTGCGTTTCGCGGTGAATCTGGAAGAGTAAAGAAAGGCCTCCTAAGGGATCATTATAATCTGAGAAACATGAAGAGTCACTCGAGATAGACCGCTACCATAATACATACGTTGTTTGCTCACTCTCCACAGGCCCACAAGTCCAAGACATTGCCTGGCGAGTCTGCTTATAAAGATACTATACTTAGAATCCTGACGTGGCAGTCACTGCGATCAAAGTTCATTCGCCTGCCTTTCCTTGAAAAAGGGGAAGCTCTTGAAATGCTCCACCCCCAGCAGTTTGTTAAGCCTGCCACATCTGTGCCGGTTGATTCCGCTATGCTGCAGCTGAGCCAGGCTCGCCGCCATCGCTGTTTTCCACCTCAGCATACAGAATGAGTCACACACTATACGCCTCTGGATGCCGGGGCTTAATACGCTATTTCTTCCTTCATGGTAGCCACGAACGCACCAACTTTCGTTACCAGCTTGAGAAACTCTACTGATACAAAGTTAGAATTTCCAACCATAGCAACGATGTTCCCACTCGAACATACAATTGTGTCGAGGGTTCTCTCACCGGTGCAGATAAGTCTAAAGGGAATATCGAAACAAGCCAGATTGTGCAGACGCTCCTGAAGAACGTTCGCGTTCCTGCTCTTGTGTGGAGATTATCTTCCCGGCGATGCGGGTAACTTGTGCAAGCAGATTGCTCACGGCATGTCCCCTCTATTAGACGATGGGGAGTTTGTGGATTTCCTGGAGCTATACCGACAGCGGTATCTGGGAAAGTCTGTGGACCAGAAATCGGATATATTGGAAGCATGCCTGCTGCATATTATCAAGATTCCCTTTGACTTGGAATCATCAATTCGACAAGGGTTCATTCGTCAGGACTAGGACATACCAGTATTGTCTCGATATCATCAGTATTATAGATAACATAGACATACGTATCCCACAGCCATGTCGCAGTAAGATGGTTTCCCGTCTCACCTTGGTGGTTGTGAATAGCCCTCAATTTATATAACTTGAGACTGAATAAATTTCCAATTAAACAAGACTAAACCATCTGTCGTACAATGTTTCCCTACAATGGAATTGATCTAGGTATACTGATAGTGATAGTTATTTCCGGAGGCCTAGTTCCTGGAAACACTCCAACAATGAGGGGCTGCCACGTGAATTCTGTCCCTACAGCAATTGCTAGGAATGCGAGTTCGATACATAGTCATACCGTCAAAATTAAGCTTCTCAGTTATATAGTAAATTGGTATACTAGAAAAAGAACCAATGGGAGGATTCTAAGTGCGCTGGCATCTGCAAGTAACCTTATAAAGAGGTTATCTCGTCAGAGCTTATCTACTTTCGAGATAGCCTTCTACCCTTAAACTTATTGCACAAGCCGGTAGAAAGAGTGATGATAGCTATATTAATACCTAAAGTAAGCTAGTATAATAACGACCCTTGGCATTCCTCCCGCACGAATTCCCCCGACGCCGAGGTCAAAAAATTCCCGTGGACGGCTGGATTTCCCTGATTATGTGGTCCCTTGTCAGAGTGAGTGTGGAAGTCGCAGGGTCAATGATGCGAGTCAGGGTCCTTTTGTGTGGATCCTTGAACTGGCCCAGACGCGACAAAGATAGGGGTGGTTGATCGGGGAAATAGCGAGCTCGGCTGTCGGGACAACTGGTGCGAACTGCGGGGGAATTCCCTGGCAGCGACGTCTGCAGCTCACCAGCCTTCCTCTCCGATGTCACTCCTTCATGACCCATATATCGTGATATGGATGAGTATCACGGTCCAGACTCATCCGGGTCGCCCGAGAATCAGGCCCGGGGCCCGGAGATCGGGCATGCATGCAACTCGTGCCGAAGACGTAAGCTGCGCTGCTCGCGAGAGCTGCCAGCTTGTCAGCACTGTCGGAAGACGGTCTCCGAGTGCCACTACGAGACCAAGCGGGCCAAGCCTGGCATGAAGGCTGGCGCGCTGGATAATATCCATCGTCGGCTCGGTGGGTCGCCCAGGTGTCGTCTTTTCCCTTGTGATGCCCTGACTGACGTTACATCCTGCAGACGCACTGGAGCGCTCAGTCGGGCGCCAACAGTCCAGGCTGGAGACCTTCGAAGGGGAGCAGGGCTCTCATGGTGACGCGAATTTACAGACGATCCTGTCCTCCCTGGCAGCAGGCCTGCAGAAACTGGACAAGACACCAGTCGTATCAGGGCCCGGTCCCTCTTTGAAGCGACGACGACATGATTCCAACGGGGCGCAGTGCACCCCTTTACCTGGCTTACCGCCGATCCCAGACGATACGGTTTTGAGTCATGTTCTCGAAGCGTACTTCATCTATCTCCATCCGTGGACTCCGATTATCCACGAAAGCAGGCTGCGACGGCGACTGGTCGACGACCATCAACGAGAGAAATTGCAACTTGTCCTGTACTCCATGATCCTGGTAGCCGGGCGATATATTGAAGATGGTGATACGGCAGCTTATTTGTCGCAATTGGTGGGCGAGCCTGAGAATACGAGGGACTGGCTAGTTTCGCAGGCAATGAAGCAGCCATCTGTTGAAAATCTGCAGGCTCTTGTCCTGGTTGCCTCGGACGATGTATAACCCCTACTCTGCTCGATAAACGCACTAAACTGACAGATATAGATCGCCAGTGGCCATACAGCCCGCGCGTGGCCACTCGTGGGCTCCCTCTCTCGCATGGTCGAGTACCTGCAATTAACAGTAGAGCACGACGAGGCAGTCCAACACCCCTTCTCGCAGCCATACAAGTCGCTCCCATCCCCAGCCGACTGGACCGAAGCCGAAGAAAGGCGACGCATCTTCTGGAGCATCTTTGCGCTGGACCGCTTCTGCTCCGTGAGCATGGGCTGGAATACCAGTTTAACGGCCGACGATGTCCGCCGTCGTCTCCCCTGCGATGGAATCACCTGGCGAAAAGAAGACCCCGTCGTCACTCCGTACTTTGGAATCTGGGATAAGTCTACCGGCCGGATTGGCAATCCAATTGCCTTCCTCCCTGCGCATCCCGCTCCAGCCCGGGCAGCAGAGGAGGAAGACGGCAGCATCTCTGAGGCTGGAACATCTCCAGGCACAGCGTCATCAGCAGTTGACATGTCCACTGTCGGGGCCTACGCTTACTGCATCGAAGCAACAGAATCACTGAGCCGTGTAACAACATACTTCCTGCAGCAGAAAGTCAACCTCAACGACCAAAAGGAATTCGGAGCCTGGCTTACGCGCTTTAAAGAACTGGATCTCCGACTGGTGCACTGGAAGATGCTTCTCCCTCAGAAATGGACCGTCAACGTGTCTCCATCGCAGCCGGCGTGGACGAGGATGGATCCGAACCTGACACTGGCTCATGTAACACACAATGCGTCTATGATCCTCCTACATCAGCCGATCGCGTTTCCACTGCGCGCCTGGCCCTTCAAGAGCCGTCTTCCTAGTGTCTGCAGTATGGATACGTGCCAGGCAGCCGCAATTGAAGTGGCAACCATTACCAACCACTATCTAAAGGGCTCCCTGCCGACAGCACCGGTGAACAGTCAGTTCGCATTCTGTGTCTTTATAGCTGCGCGGGCACTCCTCCTGTACTGGCAGCATAGTCGCGACCAAGAGACCGTCGCCCCAGAGTTCTGGATGTTGACCCAAAGCCTCGATGCAATGTCTGCTCGCTGGGGTGGAACGCAGGCAGCTGAGACTGGTTCTGGCTCTGGCGTCAGAAACTTGGCTACTAAATATTCTTCAACCCTGGCTGAACTCCATAGGCAAACTGCTGAGGACGAGTCCTTCTCCATCAGCATTTCCGCTTACACTACAGAGGTAATGCACTTGTCGGAGTCTCCATCTAGCAACCGCCCAGCTGCATCTCCCAGTATCAGCGGCACCACGGCCCAGACGCATAATCCCAATACTGGGCCACATAATCAAGCAATCCCTGCTCCCAACCAGGAGGATGCGCTGAGCCCCCAGCCAGGAAACAGCGATAGCAATATACCCGCACAGCCAATGTATCCCAATCCCAGAGTGGCATCGCTGACTCCCGGCGCATTTACTCTCAACATGGGCATTCCTGCGCAGAATAATGCCGTTCCCAACATCCTGCGGCCGGACTTGACTGGGGACTCGGATGATCCAATGGCCATGTCTCAGATGTTGCTCGATCAGCAGTTTACGGGCTTGGATCGGGTCATTAGTTACAGTGATGGATTGTTCGGGTCGGAATTTGACGGGCGGAGATGGTGATTATGTATTTGTTTAATATACCATATATGTGTTCTTCTGATCAAGTTATTATCATCTATACAAATAACAGGGCAGGTGCTGGAGCACTCGTGATTAGCCTATGTTCCGTAAAAATGCTATAGTGCCAATTATTATACAACTTCCTAGGAATATAGTGTTTAAAGCTCCCACCCTGCTATATGCATATATTGTATTCGATATCTATGCAAGGCCCAACTCAAGTAGGCGATTGCCAAACTCTATCAGATAGTAATCCCCATACACCAGCCCGTGGTTACAATATCGCCGCCGCGCATTCTGGTTGTTATTTGCCGTTCCACTCCTGAGAATAGACTCGAAGATGAATCCAGGAGTGCTATCCTCGACGGTAATGCTCTTGCCATCAGTTACAAACTGAGCCTTCTCTTTAGCGAGACAGAGGTCAATAGTGTCCTGGACAATCTCGAGAGCAGCGTTGAGAAATCTCCTGGCTAGAGCATCCTGCCCAAGACTGACAAGACTCTGAAATATAACGAGCATCCCATTGGCGGCAATGACACCAGCAGAGGAGTCTCGCAGCGGGTCTTCCGCGTCAACCGGTGCATCAAAGTCCCACAGAGGAACATGCCTTCCCTTCGTCCTTCTCGTAGGAAACAGGCCCTGCGACTCGGCCACGTCAATCTCAACACAAGCCGGCGACGTGGCTAGTCTATGCAGAAAGTACTCCGCGCAGCCACAAGCAGCGTCTAGGAAAGTAGTCTCCTTGGTCCACATATACACCTGCGCGTAGCCTAGAATCGCCCACGCCTGGCCCCGGGCCCAAGTCGAGTCGTTTTCATACCCCTGCGCCGTCCAACGCCACTTCAAACCGCCCGTTGCGGGATCAATATTCGCGACATGGCACGTCGAGTACAGTTGCCCCTGATACCCGTTCTTAGGGACAGAGATGGAATGTTCACGACGGAGATGCGTTCGAAGTAGAGTACGAGCATGAGCCGTCGCCAGCTCCGCCAGATTTCTATCCCCCGAATGCGCCGAGGCATAGTAAAGCAGATCCAAGTTGCACAGACTATCGATAATGACGAGCACGTTCTCCGTCTGGTCTATCACCGTGATCTCCTTCTTCACTAGACAGTCCCAGCTCCTGATTGTCCCAGCCGAGGCCACGTATCTTGTTGCGAGACTCCGTGCTGCTTGAATAATTGAACGCAGACTCTGCTCGTTTCCCATCATTTCCCAGTCCCTCTTCAGTGCGGGCATGACGATGAATCCGATATCGTGCGTGTCTGTCCGGAATGCCATGCTATGCAGCGACTTGGACCATCCTTTACTCAGAAGACGTAGCTGGGAACGAACGTCTTGCAGGTTCGGTCTGAACAGACTGGTATCAATCAGAGCTCGATGGGGATACTTGGTTGTCCTCTCTAGCAGGGCATAGAGAGACCCGGGAAAGAACCCGCAAGTCCAGAACTCCGGGTCCCGGAACTCATATCGCCCTGCGTTGGAACCGGTCTGGGGGACCGTCTCTGGATACCCTAGTGGTACGCCGTCCGGCTTGGTGAATATGCTGGGGTCGTTCAGCGACGTGGAAGCTGTCCGGAAGATCTTTGCGATGATGTTCTCGTCGAATAGTTCGGCGATATAGAGTCGACGATCACTGGCCGGAAGAGAGCTTTCTGGCGGTCCAATATCTGTTTTGCCATCGGACAGAGAGGTAAGGCTTTCTGCCTTCCTCTTCTTGCGGATTGGAGATGAAACGTGAGGAGAGGAGGATGTGCTGGAGGTCCGCGAGGGCGAGAGAACAGTCATGCTGGCCAGATAGAAATCGTATAGATCAATAGAAGGGAGCAATAGAAAGGCCGACTTATTAGAGCCGACGGAATCCAACCCAGGCCGTTTCCTCTCCTGGAGAAGATCAATGGCTGTAGGAACGAGACGACGACTAAAAAGCAATAGTATGTATGCTATGGCTGTGACCGGTTATATTCCATATGCAACGATCTCAATCTGCATTAGAAAGCAGATCAGGATTTATCCAGACAGGCGTTGCCAATCCTCCGCATGCCGACTGCATTCCTCCGGCCTCCATTAATTTCCACCACTGACCTTGGAGGCGTCGCTGTCCACTCGGTTTCCCTTATTCCGTTGACCGATGCATCAGGTGCTCTGTATCAGTATCTCGATTCCAGTACTCTATTCTAACTGTGGCCCGGCGCTGCTACATGTGCTATTCCACGCTGACTGCCCACTATGCCTCCCTTACCAGGCTTCTCAGACAACCCATTCGAATCACGGTCGGACCTCGTCCGCGCCGCAGAGGCCATTATCGGTGCACTGCAGCCGTACAAGAGCAGCGGCCAATCGAGGATCAAAATCCCGGTCGCGACAGCAGCAGGATTCGAAGAAAGCGCAGCGCAACTGGAGGGGTTCGCTCGTCCGCTCTGGGTCGTCCCATTCCTCCTGAATGACGGTGTCGATAATGTCAATCTAGCATCATGGGTTCACGGCCTACAGACAGGCACGGACCCAAAATCACCAGAATACTGGGGCGACCTTATAGATTTCGACCAGCGGATGGTGGAGATGGAGTCCATTGCTGTTGCGCTCCTGGCTGCCCCCAATGCGTTCCTCGGGCCCATGCCAGTTTCTGCGAAACAGAATCTGATTACCTGGCTGCGGCAGATTAATGATCATAAAATGCCACAGAATAACTGGCTCTGGTTTCGAGTGTTCGTCAATCTCGCACTGACAAAGACCCTTGGGATAGCACGAGACGAGCTGCAAGGGCAGATCACCGCCGACCTGAATACACTGGACACATTCCAGATCGGCGAAGGATGGTCGAGTGACGGTGCCTGGGGTGATGAGCGAAAACAAGCAGATTATTACTCTGGGAGCTTCGCCATCCAGTTTGCGCAGTTGCTGTATGTTCGTTTCAACGGGGATCAGGATCATGCCAGAGCAGAGCAATATCGCCAGTCAGCCAGACAGTTTGGGTCAGTCTTCTGGCGGTACTTTGACACTAATGGTATTTTCAATATACATGCGGTTGAACAATAGTAATAACTGTTGCAGGTGCTGCCATTCCCTTCGGTCGGAGCATGACCTATCGCTTCGCCTTTGCAGCCTTTTGGTCTGCAGCCGCTTGTGCGGACATTCAATTGCCTGAGCCATTAAGAGACATTGGTTCGATTAAAGGAATGCTGTTACGACATTTACGCTGGTGGTCAAAGTACCCTGATATCTTCAACGTGGACAGCACGATGAATATCGGCTTCACGTACCCGAACATGTACCTGTCCGAGAACTACAATTCCCCGCAGTCCGTGTACTGGTGCTTAAAGTCATTTACTGCCCTTATGTTAGCAGAAGACCATCCCTTTTGGAGAGCACCAGAGCTGGCGTATCCGTCTGTTGATGAGTCCACGCCTCTGCCACAAGTGCAGGTCGTCTGGCCACCGCGACATATCCTGTGCAATAGCCCCGAGCATCACTTCATGCTGTCATCAGGCCAAATGACGAGGAAATCGCACAAAGCCCGGGAGGCTAAATATGGCAAGTTCGCATACTCCTCTGCATTCGGATTCAGTGTACCATGTGGACCTCTCCTTGAACAGATTGCACCGGATAGTACTCTATGTGTAAGCCATGATGACGGAGAGACATGGAAGGTTCGATCGGAACCACTGGATGAAAAAACTGTCGATATTAAGATATCGGGCTGGAATGCAGGGGTAATTTCTGCTCTGTCCAGCGTGTGGCGTCCATGGAAGTACCTCGACCTGAGCATTACGACGATACTGGTCCCACTGATGGTGCAATTCCCAGGGTGGCACGTCAGGATACACAGGATTAGGAGCAAGCGTGCGCCAGAGGAGTTTCCATGGAAGAAGATTGAACTGGTAGATGCCGGGTTCGCATTGGATGCGGAGACCACCTCTGCTGGACTTATTCCACAAGTACAGTCAGTGTCCGGTAAGGAGGGACACTACGCGGCCAGGACTGAGTGTCTGATCAAGTCTCGCGCTGGAGCAAGCGGCATTGTGGATTTAACAGAGCAATCTATCTCGGTCGAGAGTACCAACCTGGATGTCCAAACCAAGAGTTTCGCGCTGAGGGCAGACCCAAACACCAACCTCATTGCTTCCAGGACCTTAATCCCATGCGTGTGTAATAACATTGCAGTTGGAGGGCGGCCTGACAATGGCGTTGAGTACTGGCTGGTTTCTGGGGTCTTTGCGGTAACAGCGAGTGCCGGCTTGGGGCAGGATACTATTGATCAGATGTGGTTGAATAGACCACGCCCATCTATCAGAATACTGGGTGATGATGTGGACATTAGTTTTGAATAATTATTTGGTCTTCACTATATTTCGTGGTCATATAGAACAGTAGCCATAACAAGACGCCGAGGGCACTGTAGCCGCCAAGTGCACATTGTAATGCAGATAATAAGACCCGTTAAGACCGCCAAGCGCACATTTCAAGTAGATAACAAGATAAAAAGATCGGTTGAATTCAGGCTACTTCCCTATGGCCTGGTTTACCCGACTTTTACGCACGGGGAGAGATCGTCCGAGGCCCACTGCCAATACCCCGACCCAGTGAGCATCACGAAGCCTCCAAGACCCCGCACTCCGCGTTGAAGGGATCTGGGGACGCGGGCTGTGTGGTCCAATCAAGTTGTACTTTGTTCTGTTGGCTAGGGCTGTATATAAGGACGGGGGGATATGCGACAGCATCTTCCTTCCTGGTTCTCTCATCGCCCACCTCGTTAACACTGTCGCGTCTCACAATGGCAGAACCAGTGAAGGGCAAGACCAGTTTAGACCAACCGATGGCCGTCGACGTTCAGAATAACCCGGCAACCTTTGAGAATTCGACTGCCACGGACACCGAGAAAGATGCGGCTGCCCCTAGCTCCGCCAGCAAGCCTAAACCGCGATCGCTGTGGGTAGCCTGGCTGTATCTCTTCGATTGGTATCCAAGTCACTATTCGAAGCAGGAGAGGAAGCTCCTCTTCAAGTTGGACTGTGTTTTACTTCCGCTGTGCTGTCTTGCGTGTACGTTGACTAAGATAATACATGATCTAGTGCTGATGTCCCAGATTTTATCAAATGGCTTGACCAAGTGAATATCAACAATGCCTATTCATCGGGCATGAAAGAGGACCTGAATCTCTACGGCAACCAGTATGTGCTGAAGCCAACCTAACTGAGCACCGCTTACATCTCCAGGTACTCGCTCTTCGGAACCTTCTACAACATCGGCTACATGATCTTCGAAATCCCGTCCATGATGGTCATGTCGCGGCCTAAATTCGCTCGCTTCTTCCTCCCCACAATGGAAGTCTGCTGGTCAATTATAACCTTCGCCCAGTGTCGCCTACGGAATTACCAGGACATCTACGGCCTGCGCTTTCTGCTCGGTGTCCTAGAAACACCCGTCTCGTCAGGGACCATGTATATCCTCTCGTCGTGGTACCGCGGCGACGAGCTGTTCAAGCGAGCCGGCGTGTGGTTCGTCTCCAGCAATCTGGGCTCGTTCATCGGTGGCTATCTGCAAGCCGCAGCACACGAAACACTCGATGGCGTCCACGGTATGGCTGGGTGGAGGTGGCTGTTCATCATCGACGGATGCATCAGCTTGCCAATTGCGTTGGCCAGTTTCTTCTTCTTCCCTGGCCTGCCGTCTGGGCCAAAGGTGTGGTGGCTGACCGAGGCCGACCACAAGCTTTGTGTGTCGAGGATGCGCAGTGAGGGTGTCCGTGAGAGCAGGAAGATTGGAAAGCGCATGCTGAAGCGTGTTTTTACGCATTGGCATTTCTACGTTGCTGTCTTTACTTATATCTTGTAAGTTTCTCCCGTACTCTCAGTTCGCTTGCTGACCATCTAGCTTCCAATGTACCTCCTATGTCGCAGGGCAGATGATCCTGTGGCTAAAAGACCAGGCTGATACGCATGGAACATGGACCGTCTCCCAGATTAACATGATTCCGACTGGAGTACAAGCCGTCTCCGTGTTTGCAGGTATCTTGGCCACATCCCTTGTTATGGTATACCCATTCTGGGCCATTATGTCCATCGTCGCCGCCGTTTTACTCTTTGGAAATGTCTGCCTGCTTGTCTGGGATATTCCAACTGGTCTTAAATGTACTTCCATCCTTATCGGAATTAAATATGTCTTACTGACTTCGGCGCAGTCACTGCCTATTATCTTCTGGGATTCACGTCCTGCGTCACACCAATCCTCTTCCCGTGGGTGAATATGATCATGAAAGACGATTCTGAAGCGAGGGCTTTTACGTCTGGTGCAATGGTACTTCCATCTTCCCATCAGTTCATCAACTTGCTAATGCAGTGTAGATGACCTTCGGCTGGGTCTTCTTCAGCTTCTATCCCATCACGGTATTCCCAGTCGTGGAAGGTATGTTATCCACCTCATTACCTGTGTCCAGGACTAACAAAGATTACAGCGCCCAAGTGGAGAAAAGGATATATTGTCAATACCATCTTCGTGGTGTGCTGGTGGGCGCTCTTCATGTTCGGCCAGTTCCTCTGGAGACGGGACGTCAAGTCCGGAAAGTACACCAGTGGCGAGTATGCCCTCAAAGACGAAAACAAGGAGGACAAGGATGAGAAGGCTGCTGGTTTGGAGCATGTGGAGTTTTCCGAGAAAGAGGCGAAGACTTAACTGTCTTAGCTCTGGTAATTGTTGTTTGCTTGAGATCTGATATGAGATAGTGGCTGGGTTCTCCGCAGAATTTGAATAATATTTCTTGTCTTTATGGTTAGATATTAATTAGTGCAAGGGAGAGGGAGTAGCCTGAATACTAGGCTATATCTTCAACTCGTAGCACATTCGATATATATCTAATTGGATAAGTCTATACAAATTATGGTTTACCCCTACTTCACCAGCTGAGGGTTCTTTCTAACATGTTGTTACCTTGTTTTCGGTAACCGGCAAGTTAGAAACAGCCCCCGTTCTACTTGATCTATTTGATAACACACCTTTAACAGGTCACTCGACATGATCCTTCTCCTCGCTCCTCGGAATGCGAACAAACACCGCACAAACCAGAGCTGCCGCGAGTGAAATCGCCAGACTGAACCACCAAATCGCCCGCAAAGCACCCAAGTCCAGCTTGTACCCGTCACCGCCAACCCTCGTAATCTCCTTCCCAATTGTATCCCCAATGGCCGTCACAATCGCAGCCGATAGGTTCTGAATCGTCACGAGCAGACTCCCCGCCGAGCCCTGGAAGGAGCGGGGGACGCTAGACGTGATGAAGATCGACGCCGCAGCAAAGGTCATATCGGGACCGAACGTACCAAGGGCTATTCCCAGCATGAAAAGCGCGCAATATGTTGTATTCGGCGTCTGGGGGATAAAGAAGACAGGCCCCATTGTATTCGCAACCATGCCAGCGGTCAGAATCCAGTGGCCGGGGAAGAGGTGCAAGGTCTTGGATACGATGAATGTAGCGATGATGCCGCAGATCATGTTAGGGATGAAGAACAGGGCAACAGTAATTTGGACATGGCCCTGAATTGTGAGCAGGAAGCGCACGGCGAAGAACATCCACCCGCCAACGTATGCGCCGTATCCGAGGAAATACGATACTGCTAGTGGGAGGATACGCTCTGAGCGCGGTTGAAA
This sequence comes from Aspergillus versicolor CBS 583.65, assembly GCF_001890125.1. Taxonomy (NCBI): domain Eukaryota; kingdom Fungi; phylum Ascomycota; class Eurotiomycetes; order Eurotiales; family Aspergillaceae; genus Aspergillus; species Aspergillus versicolor. The sequence goes on along the minus strand of NW_024467527.1, from coordinate 2,359,728 downwards.
CGGAGAGACACCATTGGGTTCCGGCTAGCTGGGTGGTAATTTTCCCAGACGTGAAAGGAGAAGGCATTGTTCAGGTTGTATGCATTGACGCGTGCCTTCCCGGTCTGGCACGAGATCGTTCTCGGACGTAGGCCTTGCCATCTTGGCTCGCGCCCTTTATCTCAATAAGGATGGGTTGGTGCTTTTGGAAGGATTGCAATAATCGAGAATTATGACAGGTAGTTAGAGCTTCCCACATGGCCAGTACGGCCAATGGAGTGGTTTGAGATATTGCGACATATAGCCAAGTTACCAATGATGCCCCGCCCTATTCAGCATAATCAGCTGAACGACCCTGCGGAAAGCCACGGGATCGCGCTTTGCTAAAGCTGATTATTTACTGCTATTTTTCTTAGGATAGCGCCATCCGGCAGCTTTCCGCCGGGGTCAGTTATCCTTATACCACGTAAAGACCGGAACTCAGATGTGCTTACACATATCTTCTATACTTTAGAAAAGCCAACAACCCACTGGTCATACAACGCAAAAGAATCATGCTGGAAACCTTGTTCATAAAACTTAAATCGGGTGAGTCAACCCACCCGACAGTCTTGCATCCTTACAAAAGCCTCCCACAACCCACCCCTGGCATCGTTCTATCCACGCGTACGCAAGTACTCGAGATGAGAAAACGACTTTCGGTCCAACTACCTATCCAAATGCATCGCCGCATCCGCATCCGCAACGCTGTAACACCTTTCTGCGTTTCTATAGAGCACCAATTCCCACCGATTCTAGCACAACCGTTCCGACGCCTCCAGCATCTAGTCTTCGGTCTCACAGACGACGAATGGAACACCCTTAGCACGTACTTTGCACACTTCGAGGATCTAGGAGTGACGGTGCAGCTGAAGCCCTGGCTCGAAGCGGAATCACAGCGGTTGAAAGGCATCTTGATGGACGAAATGAGCCGAGGGGTGCAGCCTACGCCGGGGCTTGTGTACCAATACACCGATATCCTACACCAGAGAACGATGAACCATGAAGCATCTAGACTCGCCTTCTATAAGTGGAAGGCAACGGCAGCCGGTCTCGAGGGTACAGCGGCATCCCGTGGTCTCAGAACGAATCGCAAATTGGTATATTGGTGGTGGGCGCGTTGGCTAAACAAGCAGTGCGCTCAGGCTGGAGGGTGCTGTGGAAGGGCTTGTAAGTGTTGTATCAGGGACAATGCACGAGACCTTGACTTTGAAACTTGGGGTGGTCACTGCACACCGGCTTGCCCTTGTTGTCTACACCATCTCGGCGTCGACAGGGCAATTGAGCAGCTGGGGAGCGGTAGAGAACCACGCTTTGACTCGCGGGAGATGCGAAAAACCCGATTCAACCGCAAGATGTTGAATGCCTATGCGTTTGGCTTGTGGTAGAGCTTTTTGACAATTGAAATCAAAGGCCCTTGGTGCAGTGGCAGAATTTCACATTATTCTTTTGCCTTTTCTGAGAAGGCTGTATCAACCTTGTATATCTGTCTCATAGCAATCCGTCCGAGGTGATACCAGTGTCCGATGCCTGAGTGTGAGAAGAACTGAACAATAGCAAGGATGATCCACTTCTCTACATATCTCACCAAAAAGAGCCCTTGAGAAAGAGGAGCGGGACGAATGTCTGGTTACTATATACTTTCAGTTCAGCCTTTATGGCAAATGCTACATTCTAGTAGCAGTATAACCACCCACGCTGGATTCTTGTTCCAGGGGATTTCGACGTTTTCTAGGAAACAGCCGGCCTCCACGTCACCGCAAACCGTTATACCGGCTTCAAATGGGGGCTTTATCACTCCTCCGTCAAGGCAGATATCGACCAGCAAACCGGCACAAGGCCCAATTCTCTCAGAACCTTGAGATGGGGCTGAAGCGAGTCAGCTGCTGCTGTATGGATGCGGCGGATGGCGAGTTGTAAGTAGAAAATATCGGAGCACAGCTAGGTGTAACGATGAGTGGGGACACATGAGATTGTTGTGATATTTCATCAAAGCATCAGAATGTAAGCAATGGAACAAGTTACTTATTGCTGTCAAGTGTGTGGTGAATTGAATGTTACTGTCAGCAGCCCGGGTAAGGAAGACCTACGGGATAGTCATGCTGCAAAAGTTACCTAGCGATCGACCTTGAATATGGGAACGTAATAACAATCATTCGTAGAGAATCCTCGCCAGCGCGTCCTTACGTAGGAAACATACTGCTACGTTTGGGGTGACTCAAGGCCCAACTTGAAACAATCTGGGGTTTAGGCCGGCTGCAGCTTGGAGCGATTAGAGCCAGCCTGACCTTGGTTCTATGGTTGTTAGTCCTCTTTGGCAGTCAGATTCAGTCATGGAGTAAGCTAGCTAGTGAGATGATGAAGTAAATGGTTTTGTATAAGATGGGTTATTTTTATAGATTATATAGAGAGTACCAGGGTAGAGTTTACAAGTACACATGAGATATACAGACCAAGACATAGATTATACGTAACACCACATTATCATCATTTCATTGCGCATTGGACCATTCACTTTCCTAATCTAAAATGTCCCTTTACCGCGCAAGATCTCCTGACAGAAACTTTTGCCACCAAGAGGTACATGCACCGCAGCACAATTCCTCTCAAACCCCTCCGCGCATCGATACGCACAGTACCAGATCGAAACCGCGCATCTCTCCCTGATCATGCGCGAGATCATCATCAGCCGCTTCTGGCCAGGCCGGCCTGCACGCGAAACTGTCGCAGTGGAAAACAGGCCTGACCCCGACATTAACCTGGGACGACGAGGTTCCGGATCCCTCGAACCCTTTTTCCGTTTCCCTGTCCGTCCAATACAGTCACCACCTTCCGTTGATATACCTAGGCCACATTCGCGGCGGGGAGCAAACATGCCACCGCGACGCGGAAGAGATCGCAGAGATTGTCGACGGCGCCACGCATCATATCCCGACTGTTGTATGCGCGCTAGTCACGAAAGCAGCCCTGCTCGCTGTACCCCACGAGGTGTATCACGGTATCTTCCTCGCGCAGGCGGCGTTCTACGAGCGCATGCGCAGCCCCGATAAAACCGTCGCTCGGCGGGGTCGCTCCGCGCTAAACTCGTGCCAGGTGGCGTTGCAGGCGATTCAGCAGCAGCAGCCGTGGGCAGCTGAGGACGATGGACATACTATAGGTGTTGCCGATGGTCCTGGTGTAGGCGGAATGGTCAATGCGAATGAGGCAGGCGTCTTCAATGCGCTGCTGGGAGATGATAGGTGGAAGGGGAATCCGATTCTGGAGAATCTGTTGATTTACCACCGGAGCTGTTTTTGCCCGAATAGGTTTGCTATCTACGGGCTAGAAATGAAATATACCAATCTCCACGGAATGGGGCATAACAAGCCCTGGGGGCTTTCATATCCAATTTATCCATCAGCCCCGGGACCTGTATATAATGCCAGGTCTCTTCCCTCCCGCCTGGGTGATCCTGCAGAGGCTGCTTCTGCTCGTCTAGTGGGCTGCACGGGATTTGTAGTATCGAACACTGCGGAGTGGACAGAGGTTGACTTTTGCTGGGCGGATGAGTTGGGAAACTGGCCGCCTCGTGCGTAGGATGTATTACGATAAGATTCTGGATACGACCTGTAGTCGCTCCCATCCCCAGCCGGGACATCAATTCCGGACCCCCGCTTTGCAGTGAATGATTTATCAGCCATATAGCCGGCAATAGGTTAAGCGAAATCGAAGTTTCCTGCTACTAAATGCTCTCTCCAACGATACTTAAAGTCTTTCCTGAAACCCAAGCTTTTAGATATTGTGAATCAAACGAAAGGTCACTCGGAACCCTATTCACCGACTCAGTCAGTATGACAATCACCCATATCGTTCTTTTCGAATTCAAGCAGGGTGCACCTGTGGGAGCCATCCAAGAAGTGCGTCTAGCCTTTTGTCCTTACATCCCTGTACATAAGACATTGGGTAACTAATAGAAACAGGCGTGCAAGAATATGCTCAGTCTAAGGGACCGCTGTCTCCATCCATCAACGGGCAAGCCATACATCCAGTCAGCATCAGGTGGAAAGGATAATTCGCCGGAGGGCACACAGGTTTGCCCATGATTCTTTGCCTTGAAACAGTCCTGTAAAGCAACGCTAATATCAAGTCAGGGCGGGATCACGCATGCGTTTGTGGTCGAGTTTGCGACTAGTGCAGACAGAGACTTTTACGTTGCACATGATTCCATACATCAGGAGTTTGTGAAGGGCTTGGATGGGTTGCTTGAGAGGGCTCAAGTGATCGATTTTACTCCTGGCGTTCTGTAAGACAATTGATATTGCGAGATGCACTTGCCAGTCCCATAGGGGTACTTAAGCCTGAAGTCTGGCGCTTCTAGGTATATATATATTTTCCACTTGAATTACACTGAAGATTCTCTTATGGAGGTTTCAAAATACTGACCTGTAGTCTGGCTGAGATCCTAGAACTATAGCTATATATTACAGTCGTTTCCTTAGACTTGTACCTTATTGACATGTATAATTTTCAAACTCTCGTGGACTATCCGGTCGTAGGGCAACTGGGTAATTCTGACTAGAATGTATATATCAAAGCCCCAGTCTGCCAGCCTCCGATCGCACAATATCTGGCAACTCCTCATACAAGCTCCGTTCCTGCGGCTTCCAGCCAAGGATCTTTCTCGCGCGCTCTGCGACACCCCGCGAGTTCATCCCCCAGCTCGCCGCCTCAAATCCTGCCGGCGAGTTGACAGCTTCATCAATAGACCACTCCCGAAGGTCGGGTGCACCCTTAATATATCCCTGTTTGAAAGCTTCCTCCCCAACAGCAGAAGACAAATTACCCCAGACATGCTCACCATTCTCGGTGAAATAGTAACCATGCGCTCCCCAAATCTCTGGATTTTCATTCATAGAGGGATCCAACGCTGCCTGTTTATAATTGCCCTTGGACATCCTGTTACCGATGTGCCTGGCTGGCTTACAAATACGGCAAATGAATCCCGGCATGGGCTCAGTCGTAGGTATTCGCAGACTATATCATAGCTAATTAAATTCTTGGCTTGGCTGATCGAGTAATCATCGGCTGCTGGCTCTTTGACATTATTACAGTCATGGCTAATGGCCTCACGAAGTGGCGACTGTGATGTTGGTGTAACTGGAAAAGGCATATCTTAGGGCCGGCGTTCTGGTTGTGGTTGTAGATGTCCTCGCAGTATCTGATAGTTTCTTGCCTGTCGAGCGGACTTCCCGGCCCGGCTATAGGACTACTTGACGGTGAATAAATGAGAAAATCAATGGTCAAAAAGGCCGATATAGTCAATCCACCGAGAGGCAGATCCGCATAAAACAGACCCTCCTCCCATCTCGGAAGCCAAGCGCACGGGTCCCGCTTTTCATGGCTGAACCAACATAATTGCGATGGCTGGATGGGAGCCAAAAATGCTCGTTCTATTCCATGCACAACCAAATTATTGCTTTTGCCTATTCCAACGTGGCAGCCAGAGGCAACTAAAGTGCCGTTCCCCCGAGAACGCAATGGACCAAAGTCGGTAGTGTGCGCGGAGAGAGTCTGCAGTTCCATCCCTGACCTAGCACCCCAGAGCTTAATGGTTTTATCAGAAGTGGCCTCGGAGTAGCAATATGAATTACCGTATGGCCAAAAGTATTCCTGATTCAGTGACGCTGTATTAGTCTTCGCAACACAGCACTTCCACCCAGTGGCAGAAACGTGGCTACGATGTTCCAAATACTAATGAACTCCGACAGTGTACAACTTTTGGTAAGTGTAGGAATGTAACTGGGAGAATACAAAAATAACACAGGTCTCGCAGGTACAGCAAGCTATGCAACCGGTTGTCTTTTAAAATTTAAATAAAAAACCCCGAAGGCCGAGATCTTGTTCCAATTCATTGATATGAAAGATAAAGTCCTTTCAATATAAAGCAAGCTCGGAATTCATATTTCACAAACGCTGATTGGGCGCTTATCATAAAGGATTCATAGGACATCGCAAACTGCTTCAGAAAGCCACATAGCCTCACATAATCAGCTCTTTACACAATTGACAGCGGGGCAATGTTGAAGAAATTAGCACAGTCATCTTTGTTGTTCAGGTCCACCCATGCCGCTGTTGCACCCGGAGCTACCGCTTGTTGAACATTGATACTTCCATCCCCTCGGTCGTCTGTTGTCAATGTTGCACCGCCTTTTGTACAGACTCCACAGTCCACAGCCATTCTGTCTTTGATCTGGATCAGGCGGACATTGTAATTCGCGTTCGGGGTCCCCCCTTTTAGCACAGCAACCGCGACGATACGGTTTGACCCGGTTACAACAAGGTTGACGAAACCGAAGGTCTCTGTGTGTACAGAATCGACAACGGAGCCTTCACAATTGCGGTTTGTCTGAGTAAGAACTTCCCTTTGGGCTGGTATGGCTCTGGCAGTAACGCCCGAGGTTATTGTAGCCAGAACAGCAAGTAACGCTAGCAGTCGATTCATAATGTTCTTTCTTAGATTATTAACCACTTTGGTATTGGGGTTTAGAATGAGCTAAGTAAATAATAGCGACTCGCTGGCTACCTGGGAGTATTTATCCTCAAAATAGGAGCCAAAATGGATCAGTCACAGAGCCACCTACGGGCTTGACTATAGTGGTTCGACGACCACACGTGCCAACTTGATCCGTCTCCAGCGTTGACCACAGTTCTAGGCCTTCCGCTTATAGCAACCATGATATCATGCCTAAATCTGGTTCGCTTCTGGTGCCCGCATCCTCCAATAGCTATATGGGGGCAATATCACGGACATGAGATTTCCAGGGTTCAGCTTCTAAGGGTACATCTGGACTTTGTATGCGGGGTAGCGTTAGAGCGCAAGATCAATTTCAGGGATGATGGTTTTCAGAATTTGGCACTCAGGCATCAGCTGGACTAACAACACCTCGGAAATACTGTAGGGGTAATGTATAGATCCCAAGTAGGAATTGGTAATATCCAAAAGTATCCCCGAGGTAACTGTTTAGACTATGAGGATGGATGGTAGGGCAAGTAACATGCTGAATTTTTCAGGTAACTTTTTAATACATCGCGATTTCTACCGGTGGCACTCATTATAAAACCAGATATTCAAGGTATCATCAGCAGGAGGCAATTGAGAGACGATAATTTCCTGCAGCTTGGGATCCACGCCGCCCGATCACCCCCTCGTGCCTCTGCATTCGCGACCGTGAGGCGGTAGCATCTTGTTAACTTAGTTGTATCACTCCCCACCTAGATAGTCATGTACTCCGAAATCGCGCGCATCAGATATCATGACGAGCGTACTTACTCGACATTCTGATACGCCTGCCAAAGATGTACAAGACAAACGGATAAGGCACAAAGAGCACAGACAAGCATCCCAGGAGCGTACACGCCCACCCCACGCCGAGATTATGGAACATAGCAGTCGCAAACAGCGGAAAGCCCGCTCCGAACGAGGATCGCATGAAGTCATTCCCTGCCAAGGCGGAGGCTGCGTATTTCGGATATGCATGGGCCAGGTAGGTGAAGATGCTGTTGAAGATGAGACAGCCGCCAAAGGCAAATAGCATGGAGGCGATGATAGGGACGATCCAGTGGACAGAGGCGAAGTTGCCTGTCCAGCCAAACCAGAACAGGGAGATGGGGAGAGCGAATGCACCGACGCAGGCAGGCGGAAGTTGGTATTCTGGTTTAATATTCCACTTTTCGTCAAAGTGTTTGGACTGGTACTTCCACTTCCAGTAGAAGTAGGCAGGGATCGTAATGCAACAGGTAGAGACGAGGATTCCTAGGAAGGCTAAGCCGGTCTCACCGGGGTTGAAGCCGTGGAGTTCACCGAACACAATTGGGAAAGCCTCGAACCAGATGTACAGGACTCCGTAGATGAGGGAGATGTACAGGTTCATGAGGAGCACGACGGGCTCCAAGAAGCATAATTGAAACGGTCTGACAAGGGCCTCGAACAGAACCACCTACAAGTAGTCGTTAACATTGCACGAGAGATATCAAGGGTATAAGACAATTTAGAGAGTACTACCTTCGGCTCAAGCTGTCTGAGCTCTATCTCCGACTCGGACATGTAGTCGGGGTTGCCAGTAATTCTCCTAATCCGTCGTGCGCGGCGACATAGAATATTTGGAGCGTATGTCTCGGGCAGGAGGAAGAACAAAATAACAAGAGTGAATCCGGAGACCCAAAGTAATGGCCATATCGTCCAAGTCCATCCCTTCGCGGAGGCTGCAAACCCGCCGATAAGGGGTCCTAGGACAGGGGCCGAAATGGCAAAGCATCCCCAGATGCCTATCATGTAGTCACGGGCTTGAGGGTTCCAAATATCACCCATGGATGCAGCTCCGGTCGCAAGGCAAGGGGAGCCAATAAAGCCTGTGAGGAATCGAAATGCAAGAAGCATCCCAAAGTTCTTCGCATAGATAACAGCAAACTGGAAGAACACAAAGACAACCAGGGTGAGGACATAGGTTGGGCTTCTACCAACATTCGGCAGTTCTGACAAGGGTGACCAGACCATCGGCCCTACTATAGTTAGTTACTCGTCCCAGTTTTAGTAGGACGGAATACTTATACATACCAAGGCCATACCCGAGAACAAAAAGGGTCAGGCCAAGGACTGCCGCTACGTTGCTCACTCCAAACTGCTCCGAAACGCCAGGGATACCCGGAGTGTAGATGGCAGAGCCGATATAAATGGCAAACGTGAGGAGCCATATCTCACAGCTAACCAGGAACTTCTTTGTGGTGCTCCAGTTTTGAGGATTCTAGTTATCATATCAGCTTTGCTCTCCGCAGCGACTTCATGAAGCGCCATACCTCGCTATCGTTAGGTCGCCAATCCACAACAATAGCCCCCTCCCCCAGTCCAGTACCTGGTCGAAAGCCACATTCGCTTCCATCGGGAGTCGGCAGCCAAGAATTACGCCGAGTCACTCGGGAAGCCTGCGACATGACACTATATAAGCCCCAGGTCTCATCTTCCTCTGCACTCTCCACCGGTGAAGGCGGTGCCTCTTCATCTTTGGGTTCTGGTGGCGCTTTGCGACACTGCTGACAAGCAGCGTGGTCTATCTCCTCTGGGTATTGAAGAAATCGAGAGTTCGTCGACAGGCGAACCAGCTTGCCAAACGCGGAGTCACGAATGGTCTCCATGCATCTGCTGTTCCACTTACTAGTGGGTGCAGCAAATATTAAGCAGGGAAAGCAAATTGAGCACACCTGTATGTAATTACTTTGGTCGCCTGCAGCTTAAATATTATATAGATCAGTGATATGGCGTCACGACTTCTGTAGGGGTAAATCCGTAATTCCGTATACCCGTGGGGAATAGCTATATCCAGTTGATCAATGAAAGTACAGTAAAGCGTGGTAAACCTGCAATTACTTAACTGGCTTACGCGGATAAATATGCTAGACCTTTCCACCAAGACTGAGACCTGAATTGGTGGACACAATTCCAATACATATATTATTCATTGCGCAGAGTTTGCGGAGCTCTCGACGTCTTCGGTACTTATTTTAATTATATTGAAGATATAAATGTTTTAAAAAGCCCATCCGTCCTACTCTTTACAGATATCCTAGGCCACCGCATCTTCAACAGCCCTCTAATTGCCGACGGGTTTGTTCTGACTCCGAATAGCTTCAGTATGGCTGAGAGGATAAGGACCTCTTATTGATACTGCAGGCGAAACCTTAAGGGAACTTTTCCCGCAATTTGTATACATCATGAGAATGATAATCTGAGCTTTACAATAGCTAACCTCCTGTATTTTCGGAAATCCACATATATTGCTACGGCTTCTCGTGTAGAGTAAAACCACATAAAGTGGGAGAGACACAAGTTTTCTGTCCAAGCGAGACTAGGCAGGAAAAACCTAGCATGGTGCGTCCCTGATAGCAACACCCCAACCATCAGAGCTATGCAGACGTCCCTTAACATAGTTGGTATCGGCCCTGCATTCATGGAGGATCTTGCTGGCCACAGTTGCCACCGTTTTCCAGCTCTTGAGAGGGTGGTCCTTGCCATCCTACAGAGAAATTAGCGACCTCTTGCCCGTATCCATATGCCCCTGGAAACCAATGAGCTAGGGGCACTTACATCAGAACACACGTAGATACCCGCGCCGTAGGAACAGCTAACTCGGTTACACTTGCCGGCTTCCGCAACCGGTTGGCCAGCGTGATCATTGAGATAGTCAATTCCAGATTGGACCTGCAAAGCGTAAACCGCACTTCCCTCACTATCACAGTTGATGGTATCGGTGGCACCGAGAACCTGCTTACATGGTTAGTACTTGCTTGACTATATGACATATGTGGAGAACGGGCCTGTCATACCTGGGAGGCAAGGGCACCAAGAATGAACAGAGTAGACTGCCACTTCATTTTGAAAGAGGTTGACTTGATTTCAGTTATCGATCGGGCTTGTTATGAGAGAGGTTGTTGATGATTGACTGACAGTTCGCGTTCATGCTCCCTCTTTATAGTTGTCTTTGGGTGTTTATTAGGCGTTCCAGAATATCTTTTTGGGCAGGCTCAGGCCCGCAGCCATCATCCACTGAGATTTCTAACTGACACAAGCATAGCCATGTCACAGATACTACAGTGTATACTTTACGTGGCACCCAATCGCAAAGTGTACTGAGTAGAAGATCTAACTCGGGTTAAGGCGTCCTGTCCTGCCGATCCTGCTAAAAAAGGTGGCACAGCCAGAACGCTTTAGTACTCGATTTCTGTAGATCCTGAAGATCGGCTCCCGACCTTAAATCCTGTTCGTTCAACCGTAAGCAAAGGTGGAATCGCTGGGATGGAGTCGCAGATCTGACGAAAGGGTCCGGATGGTTTATACGCACCAGCCAACAGATTCTGTTACTACCTAGACCTTGAACTCCAAATTAATCTAGTGTAGCGCTCCAGTAGGCTGTGAAGGGTCTTCATGAGTCATGAGAACAGGGCGCCTAGAATATAGATTTTCGCCGAGGTCTTGGTATTATAGCCAGAATGATATACCTATTCAGCCCGGCTGTAAAGACCCTTTCTACAATATCTAATTATAAACCCGACATCAAATTTGACGCCCATGCTCTATCATTAGCTCCCTGGGACACACGCGTTCGAAGATCCTTCCGTATACATCCCTCGCAGAGGCCTCCCCTCACAGCTGAGCATTCCTATCACATCAATGTGTGATATGGAGTGGCGCTGCTTTACAAGGTCATTCTAGAACGAAAACCTACGAGTTCTTGCTTCTAGTAGTGATGTTGATTATGGTTGATGACTCATACTCTTAGATCTACATTTTAATAACTCTTACGAGACATATCGTGTGACAGAGGTTAGTATAGCTATAGATCTGAGCAGCGTTGCAGTAATCAAAACACTTCACAACTCAGGTGCAACCATTGTGGGAGAGCAAATCATCCAGAGGGGGCCTGGAAACGACAAAGTTCTGGATTCTACTTGGCTCAATTTATGGTCACTTGGGCGCTTGTCAACGTGTGACGTTCAGCCACCGGCACGCTTGCAGTGTAGAGAAGGGAATATGGTATATGTTGTGATACAAGGCAAGTGTCAGTCAGGACCGAAGCCGTAACATCGGAAATAATTCCCGCTCTCTATATGAAGACCAAACTGGTTTCTAGATAACTTCGGCTCCACGTCCTTTACCATGGCAGGTCTGATGTCATAGACCATGGCCATGCCAACGCAGAATGTATCAACTTTTCAAGTAAATCCCAGACTTGCCGTTCGTGCCGAGGGCCCACGGTCGGACCATCCTGCAAGAGTCTGGATGGGTTACTGGAGGAGGAAAATGGCGACCCACAGGCCGGGATTCAACTATACACGCTCCAGTTTCGGCATTTGGTTCGGATTCTTCATAAAGGGGACGGGTTTTGGATTCAATATCGTATTATACCTACCATAAAGTATTTGAATTTTATCGGCAATGAACCAGCCGACCTTCGTTTTCTCCCTCGGCGCATGGAGTAGTCCTGTCGGCTTTGAGGCCCTACGATCAGACCTCCGTTCTCGCGGTTTTCCCTCCGAGTGTCCCTCCCATCCCTCCGCGGGCACAGAGCCTCCAAAGACGTTAGATGATGATGTTGCCTCTCTGCAAAGTGTGATGACTGCTCTGGCGGATGAGGGAAAAGATATTGTTGTTGTGGCACACTCCTACGGCGGGATGGTGGCCTCTTCTGCCGTCGAAGGGCTAGTAAAATCAGTCCGCGCACAGGGAGGCAGGCTCGGCGGGGTCGTCTCGATTATCTGCGTGGCTGCCTTTGCGCTAGACAAAGGGCAGAGCCTGCTGGGATTGCTTGGAGGAAATTACTTGCCTTGGATGAGGGTCGAGGTCAGTGTACATCGACACGAGTGGTCTCATTATAATAATACTTACCACCAAATAGGGCGACCATGTCCACGCCGATGGTGCCAGTATCTGGCAGGACCTGCCGCCAGAGGAACAAGAGAAATGCAACGCGAAGGCACTTCCAACCTCGCGTCTAGTTTTCGATGGAAAGAACACCTACGAGCCGTGGCATCATGTCTCATGTGCGTATATAGTCTGCGAGCAGGACCTGGCCCTTCCACAATCCTTCCAGGAATTGTTCGCTGCGAAAGTAAGCGGACCACGAAGAACTTACCAGCTGCCAAGCTCGCATTCGCCCTTCCTGAGTATGCCTGGTCGCTTGGCAGATGTTCTGGGGGAAATTGTGAAGGTCTAAATGTGATAGCCTTGAAGATTGTCTGTACTGAATGACTCCATAATGATGAGGGGATTCCGGGCAGGAGTAAATGTCAGGCGCTTGTGATAACTAGAAGATACAAGTTCGCCATGAATGCGATCTACGCCTAGAGTAGCCAGAGGAAATGGCCTCTCATCAGGAGTTCTGTGTATGCTTCGGAATGCTCGAATTTGTCTAGGAATTGGGTTGGATATATTACATTTCCACAGAGTAATATTATATAGATCGATCTAGATTAACGATTAACATTCCTTGACAACGCGAAATGAATCGGGGCTAGTAATAACCCTTCTGGTTATTTGAAGCTGGTCGACTATTGAAGTGATATATCAATGAGTGATCAAACATCAAACACTTTCCCAGGGTTCATCAACCACTTCGGATCCAGTGATAATTTAATCGCGCGCATGACAGACACACTGCCCTCGCCGACCTCTTTCTCCAGGAAATCCTTCTTTCCAAGGCCGATCCCATGCTCGCCCTACATTCCAGAATCAGTAACCACAATGGCGGAAAGGAGCGAGAAATGCTCACCGTGCAAGTGCCTTCCATTTCAATTGCGCGATGGACCATGTCGTGAACACACTTTGCCACCTTATCGCGTTCTTTGGCACCGTCAAACAGGATAGTCTCATGGAAGTTGCCGTCACCAACATGGCCGAGCATACTTCCGAACAGCCCCAATTGCTCAAGGTCTTTCTTGGATATCTCTATACTTCTGTTAGATAACTTAATCATATTACACGAGATATTTGAACAGACTTACCGACTAAATCTGGAAGTCGAGACATAGGAACAGCCACATCCGTGGACCACACCTCGTGCCCAGATTCTCTCATGCAAAGCATGCTCCACAGGGCTTCCTTGCGAGCGGACCAAAGCACTTGCTGCTTTGACTTATCCTGTTCCACCTCAAAGTCACTTCCTCCGTTCTGGCAAACAATCTCCCGGACGCCATAAATGTTATCCTGGACCCCCGCCTTCGTGCCACTAAATTTGAAGAAAAGCGTGGGCAGCTTCTTCCATTCCCTACCAGTGGCCGCCATCTTGTTGATAACATCCATCTGAACATCGTCCAAGATCTCGACAGCTCCAATTGGTATGCCTTGCCGAATAATCTGTGTAGCTGCGTTTGCGGCATCTCTCATTGTCGGGAATGTTGTGACAGCAACTCCAGTCTCCGGGCAAGCGAGCCAGTTTCAGAGTAGCCTCCGTCACGAAGCCCAGTGTCCCTTCAGAGCCAGTGAAAAGGCCGTTCAAATTATACCCGGCTGAGGACTTCCTAAACGTCTATCAGCCGACCGCGATATAGAGGATCGAGTCAACTTACCGCGGCCTTTGTCGAGTTTTGATAACTCTCCCGTCCGCGAGAACGACCGTGAGGTTGATGACCCAGTCTTTCATCGTTCCGTAGCGTACAGCGTTTGTACCACTGGTTTACACGCGTCAGTTTTTAGGTCTCTTAAGTAACGATGATCATGTGGGGGATGACCTACCTGCAATTGGTGGCGATCATGCCTCCAATCTTCGCCTGTATCCCAAATCAGATAGGGATCCAGCTCTGGTGGCTGCTCAAGCTTACTGTAGGGCCAGGGTCAACTGGGAAAAACAATCCACTGTCTTTGATATTCTCATTCAGCTCCATCCAGGAGACCGAGGGCTGGACAACAACGTCCATACTGGAAGGTCAGCGCTTCTGTTCCAGTGGAACTGGACGAGCTAAACAAACTCTTCGGGATGAAAGGCAACAATCTTGCCCATATTCAGAAAATCGACACTTATTCCCCCGAAGGGTGCAGAGAAGTGGCCCTCGACACTTGATCCCCCGGAGTACGGAACTATCACGGTAATTAACATATCGGCACATTCATACAATGTGTTTATACTCACTCATGGGTACTTGATATCTATGGCAAATTCTCGCGATTGCGGCAACCTGCTCAGTCGACTGGGGGAAGGCAACGGCCACAGGCAGACGCTCAATATTAACAGAAGACCATTCAGAATAGCCGTGCAATGTCAAGTCCTCATTATCAGTGCTAATGCTATCTTCTCCAAGTTCATGTTGAATTTCTTTGATAGCCCTTTTCATCTCCTCTAATGTAGCATACCGCGGTTGGTCGCGGCTGGTTGCAGAATCTGGTTGCGCATTGGTATATATCAGTAAGCCCATGGTAGCCACTGCAAATGCAGCGGCTACGGATGGTCTTAACCATCTGGCTGGCTTGGGTTGGGGCTTCGATGCGCCAAGCGAGTACAGACGGCATGAAGCACCAGCCAGAAGGGATGCAGGGCACTGTTTCCGCCTCCCTGTCAATGCCAGCAGCTGTCGTTGGGGCTTGGCTTTGGGCGAAAGTCGTAGCATATTGACGGTATCTGGTTGAGACTGGCCGGATTCACATAATACAAATTCAAAATGAACACTGATGATGGCCTTACTTATTCGCTATTTACGACACTTAAGAGCTTCCCGATTCCGAGATAGTTGCGAGCTCGGGTATTATCCGCGTCTTGCCTTCTGGCTATCGACGCTTGGGTAAATTCATTTCCCTAGCCACCGGTGCTAATTCTAGAAGAGGATTGGACACTCGGCAAATACCCGTTCCAATTGTTTTAAAAAAATGCTAGTTATATATGGGAAAGGAATCTCTAATCTTCAAACTAGAAGGCTTCTGGAAAGTACTCGGCCACTATACGTATACAAAAATGTAAGCCCAGACTTCACGTGGGTGGATTTCTGTACTGAATATGTTGCAGGTACACCGCATCTTATGCCTTCTTCGAGGCACTATGGGAGCTGGGAGTCCGAAATTGCTTCGTCAATTTGGGCTCTGACCACCCCAGCATCATGGAAGCAATGGCCAAGGGGCTGAAAGAGAAACCCGACGAGTTCCCCCGGATCTATACCTGCCCCAATGAGATGGTCGCCTTGTCAATGGCTGACGGGTACGCACGAGTCACTAACAAGCCTCAGTGTGTCATCATCCATGTCGATGTTGGCACCTCCGGGCTCGGCGCTGCAATCCATAATGCCTCAGCCGGCCGGGCGCCTGTACTGATCTTTGCGGGTCTGTCTCCATTCACACTGGAGGGAGAGCTGAGAGGATCCCGCACTGAATACATGTCAGTAGCCTTGCTTTTTTCTGTCTGTTATTAAACTAATCCAGGCATCTAGTCATTGGCTTCAGGATGTTCCGGACCAGAAGCAGATCGTGGCGCAATATTGCCGTTACGCTGGAGAGATCAAGACTGGGAAGAACATCAAGCAGATGGTCGGCCGCGCCCTACAATTCGCTACGAGCGATCCAAAAGGACCGGTCTACTTGATGGGGGCCCGCGAGGTAATGGAGGAAGATATTCAGCCTTATACGATACATCCCGAACACTGGGGGCCCTGCGAGACTGCCGCTCTTCCCGAGTCGCATGTAAAATTCATTGCCGACAAGCTTGTTGACGCCAAAGAACCACTTGTTATTACTGGCTACAGCGGCCGGAATCACCAGTCTGTAAAACTACTTACCGACCTTGCAGATGCAGTCCCCGGTCTGCGTGTTCTGGATACTGGTGGCTGCGATATGTGCTTTCCCGCAGACCACCCAGGCTGGCTGGGTATGCGATTAGGATCAGACCCTAGCATCGAAACTGCTGATCTGATCCTTGTTGTCGACTGCGATGTGCCCTGGATTCCTACTCAGTGCCGACCACAGGAAGCGGCAACGGTTATACATATTGACATTGATCCACTCAAGAAACTCATGCCGTTATTCTATCTGCCCGCCGTCCGCAGATACACAGCAGACGCCGCCACAGCCTTGATTCAGATCATTTCGTTCATTCGTTCTTCAACCAATTTACAAGAGGCCTTGCAATTGCCAGTTCACAAAGAGCGACTACACTCGCGGCAGGAACAGTACCAGCAACTCATAAAAAGCCTTGATGACAAGTGCACCCTTCCACCAAATACCACTTCCTTTAACGCCTCATTCCTGTGCCAGAAATTGAGGGAGCTTGCGCCCAGCAATACCGTATACGCCGTCGAGGCAGTCACAAACTCAACCCTTGTATCCGACCAAATCCGCGCCACCGTCCCAGGCCAGTGGATCAACTGCGGAGGAGGCGGCCTTGGATGGAGCGGCGGTGGTGCGCTAGGAATCAAACTAGCTGTCGACGCAGCAAATCCAGACAAAAAGCCACTGGTGGTGCAAATTGTCGGCGACGGGACATTCCTCTTCAGCGTTCCGTCAAGCGTGTACTGGATTTCCCACCGGTGCCAGATCCCGATTCTCACGATCGTGCTCAATAACAAAGGTATGATGATCTCTAAATTACTTCCACTCCCACTGAAATTGTCATCTAATGCTCTCAGGATGGAATGCACCGCGCCGGTCCATGCTACTTGTTCATCCAGACGGGCACGGATCGAAGGCTGATAACCGCGAACTGAACATTTCATTTGAGCCTAGTCCGGACTATTCCGGCATTGCGAAAGCGGCAAGCGATGGGAATATCCATGCAGCGCGGGTGAAAGACGTTGCTGAGTTGGGACGTGTCCTCAAGGAGGCTATTGAGGTTGTCCGCGGGGGAACATCGGCGGTCATCGACGCGCATGTTGCGTGAAGCAATTTATATATACCAGGGTTAAATTATATATGTTATTCAGAAGGATAACTCCACAATTGCCACATACAATACACAAATGTTCTATCTACTTTTTAATGATATTAAATCAAATTTAAAGGTTAAATGCGTATGTAGGCAGTACCTTTAACTTTACTCAGTAGGAAATGGATAGAGAAACCCCTTGGCCAATGAATTGGCACATGCTTGGTGCCGGGTAATTCCCGACAATCACTACCGTCACCCGTTGCCGCTCCTATAAGAAGGACTGATCGTCCGAGATAGAACCAGGATAGAATTGTTGGAGACCCAGGGCTCCAGTAGTGAACACCTTAAACTAGGCACAGCATATATGCAAAGTTTTGCGCCATCTTCACCCATTCAATGGGTCGTCAGAGGGGTACCCCCAGCCAGCGCGGTAATCTTCCCCACATTCGTCACATTCCCATTGCGGGTACTTCCCGAAGCCCTAAATCCCGTTCCGAGCCCGAACATGCTTCCCCTATAGCGCCTCACCCGCTCTCCCCGCAATTGTGAAAACCAACTCATTACCGGGGTAGGCATTATATCTGGGGTGAGTTAACATGAGCAGCCAATTGAGTACTTCTTATGCCCTTTTGTCGGGAGTGAGCACCGGCAATTGAGTATTATGTGCTTCCCAACCCACCAGGAAGGGGACAGACGCATCTCCGACTGTTGACGAGTCAGGCACTGGCTTACCTGTCCATAAATACGAAGGAATCTGTAATAAGTTGAGCACATCAACCGGAATCCAGAAAGAACGCACTTCATTTAATCCTACAACCTGTGGGTTATACGTCTTGACTTGACATCGAATCCTAGAGATGGACTTGGACAACAAATTAGACCTGGAAGGCATCCACGTTGACGATGTCGGGGCAGAATACACTCCCGTCATTTACAGCACTGCCGAAGAGCAGAAAGTAGTTCGGAAGTGCGATCTACGCGTCGTACCAGTCCTCATGGTTCTCTATCTCCTTGCCTTTCTGGACCGCATTAACATTGGTAATGCACGCCTGCAAGGGCTCGAGCATGATCTGGATATGAAGGGAGAGCAATATAACTACGCGCTCTTTATATTTTTCATTCCTTATATTCTCTGCGAGGTTCCGTGTAACCTTATTATGAAGAAGTTGGCGCCATCCACTTGGATCAGTGGGATTATGGTGGCTTGGGGTATGTCGTTTCCCAACTCCCTTCTTTTACAGGTCTATTATACTGACCTATAAGGCTGCGTGACCATTGGCCAGGGGTTCGTCCAAAGCTGGTCTGCCTTGATGGCCTGCCGCTTTTTGCTTGGATTATTTGAAGGTGGATTTCTGCCTGGTATGTGCTTCCTGGGTGTGATAAGCTGCTTACTGACAAGGACAGGCTGCGTCTACCTAATCTCGATGTACTACAAACGATTCGAGCTTCAGTGGCGGGTGACTCTCTTTTTCACTGCCAGTATTCTATCCGGTGCAATAAGTGGGGTAAGGTTCTCTGCAATATTACAAGGAATCTAATTCTCATACCTGGGTCAGCTACTCGCATATGGATTGTCCTATATGGAGGGAGTTTGCGGGTACTCCTCCTGGCGGTGGATATTTATTCTCGAAGGCATCGCGACCGTCGTTATTGCGCTCGTGGCAAAATTCCTGATTGTGGATTGGCCTGAGACTGCTCATTTTTTGCGTGCAAGAGAGCGAACGATTCTTCTTTCACGGCTGCGATCCGACACGCAATCGTTCCCCATGGATCGCCTGGACCGGACGGCCATAGGGAGAATACTGAAAGATAAAAAGATTTACCTGGGGTATGTTGTTCAAAACAATATAAGGAATTCTGACTAACATATACAACAAGTACGGTCATGTATCTAGGTGCGTTAACTACGGGATATACATCTTCATTTTTCATTCCAACAATCATTAAAGGCATGGGATGGGAGTCTTTGATGGCCCAAGTGATGAGCATCCCGATCTATATAGCGGCGGCAATCATGACACTTTGCACATCCCTCCTCAGCGATAAACTGAAGCATCGTTTCGGTTTCGTTCTTTTAGGATGCTGCATATCTACAGTAGGTTATATCATCTTACTTGCACAGCAGTCAGTTGCCGCTGGTGTGAGATACTTTGCGCTGTTCGCTGTCACTGGAGGGGGCTTCATTGCTCAACCTGTCCTTATAGGATGGTTGAGTAACAATATGAGTGGGCATTACAAGCAGGCCGTGGCGTCTGCATTCCAAATTGGATTTGGAAACTGTGGTGGCATTGTTGCTAGCAATATCTTTCTGTCTTCTGAGGCGCCGTCCTATCCTACGGGCTATGGTACGAGTCTGGGATTGATTTGGTTGTGCGTTGTAGCATCTGTCATATTCTTCTTGCTTCTCTGGCGAGAGAATAGGCGGCGGGATCAGGGGGCGCGAGACGATCGGATGGCGCTTGATCCAGATGAAGTGCAGAATCTGGGTGATGACCATCCTGGATTCCGGTTCACATACTAGTTGACGGGATAGAGTTGCAACAGCAAACCAGGTTCAGAAACTGATAGATTGAATCCATGCTTGTCCCCAGTCACAATTACATATGATGAAAAAGATGCTTCACAGTACTTTGAATATACAGATACCAATGCTATCATCCTGGCCTCACAGTAGACCTCCCAACGGGTATCCGTACTCGATGACATCCGTACTAGACTGGGGCATAAGAAGGTCGGTTAGATCTGCATCCCCGCTCCCCAAAAGCGCAGAGATATCGAAGCCAGAACCACCATGATAGTCATTTTCAGCGAATTCCCAGCCCCCTCCAGTTTCGGTGAAATCAATAGGCTCCCCTATTCTTCGTAGACCAGTTTCTCCCTGATGTATAGCGCCGGTACTGATTTCAGTGTCTCCAACCTGTCCTTCAAGATTTCCTTCGTCAGGTGGCCTCAGCGTAGAGTCTCCGGGCCCCATGGGCTGCTGATCACTGACGCGGTGTATTCGGCCCTCAGTGGGCAGGTCAGGACTACGTCGGACTGATAAGATATGCTCACGCAGGGATTCGAGAGATTGGCGATAGCGGCTTGCCAAGGGGTGCGCGTGGCTAAGTACATCAAGGGTTTGGAGACAACTTCGCCAAGCTGTCAGGAGCATGTCTTCATCCAGTAGAGACATGAGAGGTTCGGTGCACTCAGCAATAATCAGGACTATAGCAGAAGTCAAAAGATCTGTTGAAAGTCAGCGACAGGAAGGCATTTCGCGTGGATATGCGTACAGAATAAGCTGAACCACCAAGCACCGGTAGCGCGCGTGATATTGGCCTTTTCTAAGGATCTGACTAACTCGCATGTTCTTTTGACACATGATACGGCGCATTGGACCCTTAGCTGCCCAGCCAGATCGCCGTCAGCAGTGGAACTCGACTTATCAGTTGTACGAGAATGAACAGAAGCGCAGTACACAGTAAAACTTGGTCGATATAAGAGTATCTTCATATGCAGGAACCTGTAACCAAAATATTAGCTGCTGCATTCCGCCACTTACGATATTCAGGTCCAAGCCATTACCTAGCGTGCAGAACATTGGACTGTCTTTTCAACAGCAAGGGAACATCCAGCCCATACCCGCGTTCCCAATGAATGACATCCGGAAATGAGTCTGCCAACGAGTTCAACTCGGAGTCAAGAGCCAGTATAGTGGGGAGGTCTTCGAGTTTATGTCCCGCCTGGGCTTCGGTTTTGTGTGGAGGGTGATAGACGCGTTCCAAGATTTCCCCAAGAATCTTTGCTAATTTGATATTTTGAACATTAAAAATGTGGCGCGAATGGACACCATGCGGCTGACATCCAGCGTCTGAATCCAAGGCCCAGTATTCATCATCGACGGGGAGCGGCAGAGGAACATCTCCGACTGTACGTAGAGAGGGAGGGCGACCCAAAGTCATGCTTATCGTCCTAATCAAGGGACGTTTAGCATGTAGCATGTACCCTTCGCATAGTACTTACATATCCATTTGAACACATGCGTACCAAACTCGCCGCCTCATCTCAGCCTCCAGGCCGGAACCTTGCTCTGAAAAATGTGGTGACTGGAGGCCTAGCCCGACAGCCATGCGACAGGCCAGTCCTACTACATTCCAGCAACGTGCAGGATAGTGAGTACACAGAAGATATTGACCAACCAGTAAGAGAGCCTGAATATGTGCAATGTTCCCCCTATCGAGAATATCGAAACGTATTAGCTTGCTCATCCTATCAAAGAACATGGAAGAGGCAGCCTTCTTCTCCTCAGGAGGGAAATCCGAGAATTCGGAGCCCATCGCGAACATGGCATTAAGGGCACTGAAGAACACGTGGCGAGGACAGCTATTCCCTCCCAGGCCGATATCAGGGCCATCATTTCCTCTCCGCGGAAGATCTGTTGATGTGGTCTCGGCCCAGAGGCGGTTGTAGGCCTGTCGAAAGCTGACAGAGTGCGTCCATGGGTAGAATATATGGCAACTTGAAAAGTATAGACCCAGCAGCATGTCGGCTACACCCCGAGGAGGCAGTGAGAAGTGTTCTTGCAGCAGAGAACTGGGCGCGTCTCTTTCAGATGTTAAATTGATTGATTCCGGCTGCGGTCGTCCACGGGGTCGACGCGGCGGCGGCGCAATCCCCCGTACCAACGAAACTACCGACGATTCTCCATAGAACTCGTCCCCACTGACGTGGTCTAGCTCCTCATTTTGACTTGGTATCGTGACCCCCATAGCGCTGATAGGACTTGGACCGTGAGGGTCCTCACCCGTGGCGTGTCGCTGGGGAGTATGTAGCTGCTGGACATTCTGGTGTCGATAGCTGGGATTAGGAGAAGAATACTGCGGTGGCACTGGACTCGAACCGCTGCAACTGGGGGTGTAACTGGACCCAGTGCGAGACTGGTCGAAGCGGAGGTCGTTATGGTCAGAATGGCTGTTGTTTGGCTGAAGTATCTCTCCAGTCATTTCCCTGAGTGGTTCGGCATTGTGAGTTGAGTTGGGGCGACTATCCCCCTGGTCTGTGACTCCAGCAGCTTGCTGTAGACGGTGCACCTTTTGCTGCAGACTTGTAATATATCTGATCAGCCAGTTAGCGAAGGGCTAAGTATGGTGTTCTGGCTATCAACGTACTCCTGCTCGCTGACACGCTTGGCAGTATTTGCGAGTAAAGTGTAAACACAATCACTTGCCTTACTGTCGCGCTTCTTGCACTGGCTGCAGACCGGTTTCATCCCATCGCACCGGACTTTCCGCTCCCTACAGCTACTGCATGCAAGCGCAACCCGCCTGCGCTTTCGGGGCGGAGTGTCATCTACCCAAGGCGAGTCAGCCGGTGCGCCGCGCATGTCCACTGGCTGATGGGGTGAATATTGCGAAAAGGTACCTGTCGAAGAGGGATCCAAGGTTGCCGTGAAGCAGGCGGGGAGGGACAGACCCGCATTTGGCTGTCTCGTCACGTGCCTCCATTAGGGTTCTATCACCCATAACCAGTCAATCATTGCAGCTGGATGATATATTTGAATATTGATAGCAACCTGAAAGTCATCTAAGTATTGAGGTTGCTGAAATAATTGTATCCAGGGTTCTTTAACACCGAATGTTTTCTGTTAAATCCTTTGGGGTGGTACGGTCATCCCGCAGACTTGGAAGGTTTGAATAATCTTGCTGTGCGAGAGATAGTCTACAGAATCACCGGCTGTTGCTTCTATCGAGCTGTTAATCTTGTTAAACAATATCGTTGCTGCTATCTGCAATGAGACCGCCGCCCGGGAGCTACCCGATAACCACAAAGCAGGGACTCGGGTATTACCCGACCAGACCCCATTTCCATTAGTGGTTTGGTATCTGTATACAGCAGAGCTGTAATAAAAGTCCATACAAACACCACCATACCATCTTATTACCTGCCGTTGTAAAATATGCGAATAAAGAGTTTTTGTACAAGGTAACATTATTCCGGATATATTAAATGATATTTCCCGAGCTCCTGTGGCGAAACAATGAGGGATGTTTAATAACCAGCAGCAGCTTCGTGTTTTCCTATTAAACGATCCACCCTCCGTTGGTATAGCTCAGATACACGATCCTGTATTCTTTCCCAGGATCGTTATACCTTCCAGATTCGCCGCTCCCACAGCCTTAAGGGGACATACAAGACCCCAGACACAGCCACTGCCAGGATCCAACTGATATCAGTCCCATCCGTACCCCCAATACCAGAAGCAATGGGGCCAATCCACCAGGTCTGGCTCATGGAAATAATTGCGACGGCAGTCCCCAAAGTCCAGGCAGTCGTGGCCGCAAGCCCATAGGGGAGCTGGGAGGGGTCATTCCAGACAGAGAGGTCATATTTATATCCCCGCCTCCAGATAAAGTGCTCAAGAAAGAAGACAGTGCAGAATGGAACAAGCCAGTAGGCGCATATAGACAGAAAGCTCGTCAAAACGTCCTCGAGATAATCCCGAGCAGCCATGGAAAGAACCAGAAATATAGCACTGCCAGCGAAGGACCAAGCCATACGTGATATACGAAGAAGCTTTGTTGATATCATCTGTGCACTCAGACCCAGAGAATAGATATTAGCTGTCGTGACGGCGGCGGTGGATAGTCCAAGAAGAAATTCAACGACATATCCAAACTTGCGGACTCCTGGAGCCCTGTCCTCGAACACTGAGCCAACGAGTCCGCCCATTCCGCGCTCATCATATGAATTCTGAAACCTAGGATTTGGGCTGGAAAGAAGGGTTCCAAAGGCCGCGCCCAGCAGTTCAAGTAGCACCTGGCTTGATAACAAACCACCATAGGCATAGGAAAATGTTTTCCAATCATTGATATCAGGGCGTATGTAAACACCATAATCGGCAGCCATTGGAGCCCATGCAGCCTCAAACCCAATGATTGACGTACTAAAAGAGAGTACATTGGAAGCCTCAGCACTCCCATGGCCCATTGGGACATTGACAAAATGCAAAGCACCGAATCCCGCAGTGATACAAAAGCAAGTCAGCATGACAATCCATGAATACCTGGTGTATATATGGAAGACCCTGTATCCGAGAAGCCCCAGAGTGATGGCGACCAGGCCAACAATCAGAACCGAAATGGCCATAGGTAACTTTCCGGAACCCACGTCGTGGAGCACCGAAGCTCCAGAGAGCGCATTCACGATTGACCATCCGAGCATATTTATCAGGTAGAGAAAGGCCAGTATCTTCGAAGGCCACCAGCCAAAAGAATAACGTGGTATGACCATTGTACGCAATCCGAGCTTTGGACCGAACCGCGCAGCCAGGGCTGGAAGAACCGCGCCGACTATATTGAACAATATAATTGCGAGACATGAATCCCACCAGCCGAGCCCAAACGTTGTTGGGCCAAGGAATCCCGTCGCTAGGGTCGCGGTATTGCAGTTCGCCGCGAAGAAGACCGTAAACAGATCCCGTGGGTGTTGATCGGTACGCAGCTCCTCTGGGACGGGCTCGATTCCAAAATCCTCGACATTGAGCTTGTCACACCACCGCCGTACTTTCGGCCAGAATGGAGTGCGTGAGATGGCCATCGGAAGCTGAAGCTCTTAATCAGAACAGCAGAGGCTCGATATATAAGCGGCCTCGACCCCCTTACTTCCTGGCGGCCTAGTGCAAATCGCAAAAGGGCAGAAGAGAACCCAATAAGCCTCGAAGAACGAGAGCGGTCTGGAATCAACTTTGTGTCACCTTGCGAGGTGAAGGAAGATCTCCGGGGAGCATCAGTGTACAATCTGCCTACGGCTACAGTCGGGTATCTGGATAGCCCTAGGGACCAGGACCCACCGTTAGAATAAAGTTAACGAGCTGTCCGTTATCTAGGAGCCTGGCCAGATATGGCTCTAAATGTATCTCTCGGTATCGCGCATGCAGAGGACATGTTTTTTTTTCGAATACCGGTTGTTTCGAAGAATTTTGTTGCACAGGGAGTCAACAATAATTAACTGCCATTATATTATGTACAAGTCGCTCATTTCCCATTATCTGCAGGAAGCTCAACAGTTTCGCCAGAGTACAATTCCTGCGGAGGTGCCCTTGCCTCGGTCTCCACAGCATGGTGACCATCCAGCTCATGGCGAACATGCTCTTCAGTCGGTAGCTCGGGCTTTTCATGAAGCTGCTCTGGTCCACTGCCTTGTTCCGCAGTATCCTCGGCGTTTTTACGTCGATTGCGCCTCCTAATTATTAGGAAGGCTGCCCCTATAATTCCAGAAACCCCGGCGATTGACCCAACAACTGGACCGGCGATCCACGCTCTAGACTCTGAAGTTGACGAGTCATCGCTAGAGGCGTCTTGCTCTGAGCTTGCGTCCGTAGTCGTTTCTGCTCCACTGGATTGAGTCGCAGTAGGGGCACTGGTGGATGTGGGCGACTTTGTCGGCGATATGCTGCCCATGACACTCCCAGTCTCCAAGATCACAGACATCGCGGAGACCATTTCTGAGTGATCACTGGTATACAGAGACTGGCACAGGTTGACGATCTTGAGAGCATCCTGCGCATCCACAGTGTCGAAATAATCGCTGAGCCCACCCTCGTCTCTAACACAGTCGGCGCAGGTCTTGATGTTTTCCAGAAACAGTGAACCAAGCCCTCTCTCCTTGTCGCACAGCTCCTCTGTCCTCCCAGGGTCGTAGTCCATTTCGAGATACCCTGGCTTGTTAGTTTGATCGGTCGATATCCTAGGGAATGGATACGTACTGCAATAACCGTAGCACCCCGGGTTTGCTGATGATGTTGAATATGTTGATGTTGATGATACTGTTGTTGTTGTTGTTTCTGTCTGTGCAGCAGCAATACCACTGACCATCGCAACAGAGACCAGCCTGGAGATAAGGGCCAGCATACGGAGCTCCATGGCTGCAGACTCCTGCCTGCGTGGCTGAAGCTGGAACTGGGACTGACAATGGGACTGGGACTGGGACTTTCCAGACAAGAAAAAGCGGATCGAGCCGAACAACAACATTAAATAAAAAAAAAATGAGAGCTGCCATCTGAAACGCTGCACTGGGGCTATGCACTAAAGTCCCTTGGCGTCCCCAGGCTGGTTAGCCTGGAAGGGTCTCGGACGCCCCTGAGTCGAATACGATAAGGAGAAGAAATGAGCCAAGGAACGCCTCCACTGACGCCAACTGCTTCTGTCTTCGCGCAAAGAAACGGGTGGCTATGCTGGTTGCCAAGGGTCTGATCACTGCGTCAAGCGAGGACTCCCCCCACTCTTCTGGTCCTGCTACTTGACTGGGATAGCACGAGAATGTCTGTCTGGGGTCGAAATATCTGGTAACTCTCCGATGAGCGACAGCACTAGTAGTATTGGTTATCTAGACGTCCCGGCCAGTGCCAATTAAGACTATTTATGCTCAGCCACTTCTATTGCTTCGAATCCATACAAAGTATTTGACAGTCGGAGGTGCTGCTCGAAAGACCTTTGATAGCCTCGCTCGCATTCATGCACAAGGTGAAAGCAGCTAATCCAACGTTGAAGCTCAAATTGCTGCAACAAACCGATGGCGGACAACATTGCCGTCATCCGACTCAACCCAGGTGCCATCCCCCAAGGGCTGAAAGCCCTCAGCTTCATCATTATGCGGGTGCGCGTCGAGGCGGCCAAGATGTGCCCCAGTGCGTACATCCACGGCATGATAATGCACCCACTCCTCGTCCTCAGTCTCACCCTTGACTGTAACGACGGCCGTATTCAAATCAAGAAAGCCGCCAATATAGTGTATACAAGCTTCATCATCCTCATCATCCTCATCACCCTCATACCCAAAATCCTCGACAGACACGCGCAGCAAAACGTCCCCGCCAGGAAACGCATGGAAAGCAGCGTCGCCCACATTGTGGTCAACCGTCATGAACGTCCGCCCATCAGGCGCCATATCAAGCAGACAGCGGTCTTCCCACCCGTATGAGTGTAACTCGATCTTATCGTTATCGCCCGCAAGCACAGCCCGGTACATCTTCACCCCATCCTGGCCCTCGCCGACATCGAACAGAATATTCCGCCCGTCGGGATGCACGGTAATGATCGCGCCCTGCCCAACACTATCCAGCTCTTCCCTCGCGATCTCGGCTCCCGAGGAAGCGTCGAGAACGACTAACAAGTCCGGTCCGCAGTCGTTCATCGCATCAGGGCGATAAACCCACAGGTGGGACCCGTCCCGAGAGAAAGCACATCCGCCGCCAGCCACACTGTTAGACTCGGGGCTAGGCTCGAAGTCGTGCCGCCAGAGCGGATGTCCGGTTTGATTTATGCATATTGCACTGTAGCGGTTGAGGTAGACTGCGCGGTCCAAGCTTGCGCTTACGGCGTGGGTTAGCCATCTGGAGTTGTCGGTGGTGTAAGGGTTAATCGAATATGTGGCTGCTGGTTTCAGACTTCCTACGGTCATTGGGGAGGAATGGGTGTAGTAGGCACGGATCTCGCCGTTTACATAGCGAGTGACGGCGGGCTGCATGGCGGCTGTACAGAAGGTGTTGAGGTGAAAATGCGTTGCTGTCAGGGAGGAGGGGTTGGGAGGGAGTGAATTCTGTGGTCTCGTATTCGGTGACGATCAATGGAGCCTCGCAATTGTCCGTTGGGATCCCAGCCTTACCCATCCCAACCTGCCAGTCATGCAAGGTCTTGATTACGCCTCTTATGACCGCACTCTGAGACTGGATGACAAGTATTACCTGTCAACATTTAGCCGCACTCAGCTTCTCAACCTGCACGAAAAGGTCCATTTCTAGAGCCTCACCGGATACAACAAGACAAGCAATAAGATATCTGGTTATTTCGCAATCACGCGGCACTCGGTATTAGAAAATTACTTTTCTGCTCTTAGCCTTATAGAAGATGGCCGTAGTCTTGGGAGGCGCAGTAAGGGAGAGCCCACCGTCTGAGGTGAGGTAATGCCGGGTGAACTGAGTCCTGGCAAGCGGAAACTGGGTCTCCGGTCGATCTACTGTGTCGCTAAAGGGTCTGAGTCCAAGATTGAGGATGCTTAGCCTGACTGACAGGTCACCCCAGCTCTTCAGCGTCCGCAGCGTGTGAGCCGCGCTCGTCCAGGAGGCAACAATATAAATCAGGATTGTGATGCGTTCGGGATGCGCCCGCTTATCCTCCCAGTAGGCATTCCACAGATTGTTCTTCTCGTCTTTCAACAAGGCCGAGGCGTCTTCAAACTTGCCCTGGCTGACAAGCACTTCGGAGATAAGGTCGTGGAAGCCCCAGAAGGGGATCCCGCCCTCACATAGATTGTGCCGGTACATGTTTCTGAATCCTCCCCACGGGGCAAGAGCCGCGAGTTCCTCTGGGTATATGGCACTGATCTTCCACTGCTAAATCGCCAGCCAGCTATTCCCAGTCAGGGCAACCTTTCCGTTGCACCAGGGCTGCTTGGAGACCCAAGTCACGAACTCCGCCCTATCTTAGGTCTCCTAGTGGCCAAAGTAGTACAGGTTGCCTTCGGACGAGAATGAACCTCGGATATCCACGTTGATCACGGCATATTCATGCGCACACCAGAATGCAGGATCCGGGCCCTCCCACTTCTGCAAGTTCGACAACCACTCCCGAGGCACGCCAGCACGGAGAGGGAGGTTGTCCAGCCATGTATTCCCTTTCTGCTTTCCATATGGACCCATGTTTTGGGTACCTCGTGCTCAGCAGCGTTCGTCATACAACCTGCTAGCAACACTCTCTGCATAGGACGGGGGCACTCACCATGCGATGAGCGCAGGGACGCGCGCTTGTACCGCCGGCTCTAGACTCTTGTAGCGGCCTGGGAGAAAGATGTCGCTGTATAAAGTGGTACCGTCAGAAAGCGCCATGGGGTACTCTCGTGCATCGCGAGATTGGTTGGGAGCCGTAAATGGCCAGGCTGCACCTGGTCACCGGCCATGCCTGTTCTTTGATTTTTATCTGCTGCTCAATGGCAGCCTGGAATTGCGTGTCGTCCATTTGGATAGTCGGCCTGGGTGAAGAAGGAATGCGGACTCTCCACGTCAGTTTGAGGGTCTCCGTAGCGACCGTTTATGGCCCCAGTATCTGGATGGGGAGGTTCCGGGGGTAGTGGGACGACCGGGGCTTTGGAAGGCCGTCGGTCCGATGCGTTTCCCGGGGGGTTATGGCCTCGGTAACAGGAGTCTTAACGACCTACAATGTTTTGAGTACACAAACTATATATGCCTGTCCTCTCGCCCCCCCCCGAGCAATGGCTTCTCTACAGCAAACCCTAGTTGTCGACGCAATGCCTGTCCCTAAGGAGGAGTACGTCTCCGATGTGTGGAGAAAGGACATTTTCCGCGGGCAGGTTGTCTTTTGTACCGGGGGGAATGGCACGATCTGTTCCGCACAGGTCCGAGCCCTTGTGCATCTGGGTGCGAACGCGTGCATTGTCGGACGAAACCAGGAGAAGACCCAGGCAGTCGCGCGTGACATCGCCACGGTGAGGGAAGGAAGCAGAGTGCTGGGGATAGGTGGGATTGACGTCCGGGACCTTGGACTGCTGGAACAAGCTGCAGCCCAGTGTGTCTCAGAGCTTGGAGGGATTGACTTTGTCATGTAAGACATGCCCTGCCGAAGAACAGTAATTTCTCTCATCCGCTGACCCACTGGATGCAGAGCTGGCGCCGCTGGGAATTTTCTCTCGCGGTTCTCCGACGTCACGTCCAATGCGTTCAGAAGCGTGCTCGACATTGACGTCCTCGGGTCCGTCAACACAGCCAAGGCGACTCTCCCACATCTGGTCAGTTCGATCAAGACGGGGTCCCCCCGAGCCTGCGGCCGGATTGTCTTCATGTCCGCCACGCTCCATTACACCGGGTTTCCACTACAAACGCACGCAGCAGTTGCCAAATCCGGAGTCGACGCTCTCTCGTCTAATCTAGCTATTGAGTACGGGCCTCTTGGGGTTACCAGCAATGTGATCAGTCCGGGGCCAATATCTGGCACGGAGGGGGTGCGCCGTCTCTCTACGAGCCATGCTCAGGCCCGCAGGATCCCTCTCGGCCGGTACGGAACAGTGCGGGATATTGCAGACGCAACGGTGTACCTGTTCTCGGAGAGCGGAAGCTACGTGAATGGACAAGTGCTGGTTGTGGATGGTGGCGCCTGGCGGACTCTGGCAACGATCTCTGGCGACGACCAGGCGTATCCGGAGGTCGTGCTGGCCCCCAAACTGTAAGCTCCACGGGACGGCTTAACGGCTCTTACTCGGCGCATCTATAGCGGTAATACTGCATCCTACAAAACATGAAGCAACTGGATGTATGGTAATACGTACTTATATATCACTCTCGGTTACATCTTGGCTAGAATCATGTTGCGTATGATATCAGCTACAGTGTTCAACGTTCCTAGAGAGAACAGCGACCCACTGACCCAGTCGTTGAAAGAGTTATTTCAGGTCATTACGCAAGGAGATTAATTATTTCCATGCTGAACAAACAAGCCTTTGTCTTACTGTGGGTTATGCGGAGAACATCCTTAACTCTTAAACCAAGTGGGCGCTTGTTTCGCTTCCAACAGTATGACATTTGCGTTTTCTATTGGTTTGCTCATGGCACGGTACACCGTTTCATGTGCATGCAGTCCCCGGATAGTCGTGTCGGGGCAACCGCTTAGGAGCAAAACTACAGCCGCAACTGTCCGGGGTGGGTAATCAAATTACGGTCATCAGAGAGGTTTTGGAACTGCCAGAACGGCATGGCAGGCCTGTACACTCTATTGTGGCTGGTTACCTTGATAGGAGAGTGCAGACATAGATCACCTATGTCAACAGCTTGCAACTGTCTGGTTTGATGGATATATGGAACAGCCACCCGGGACTCATTCGTCACCGTTACATTGCGTCGGAACAATCCTTCCACGGAACTTTGCACTTTTCCCCCGGAACTACCAGCATCCCCTGGACAGATATTTGGCAACACCGCAATGAGTCTGGCAAGGAGAGGCCCTGAGGTCTATGGTCGTGGGCATGTTTCCGACCTTCCGCTCCTCTGTTGCCGCACTAGGCACTTCCTCGACCCCGACACAACTCCAGCCAGAATAACCGTGACTGGCTCTGTTTGATGCGATGGACAGTGATCAGTTGGTGACTTGCTATCAACTCAACTCTGCATACTAACTGTGTCCAGGGAATCTGAACACGACAATGAACAGTTCCAACTCCAGCGACATATGAGGGCAGTTCCCGGCGTAACAGCCAGCTCTCCTATTGACCACATCCTCCTCACCGTCCAGGATTTACTGGGCCCGGAACATCAAGACGGCAATAATAAAGAGTCCGAGAACCGTAAGGCCTCGGTAAAGCCAGGGCCCTTTACCTGGCTCGGATCGCGCATCACAACAGCGGATCTCCTGACTCATTTCGGTATCATGCAAGTCCCGCCGCCTGACGTCCGTCTCCAGTTTCTCCGTACCTTCATCAAGTATGTGTACCCGGGCTTTCCGTGCATAGATGTAGCCTCTGTTGAGTTGCTGCATGGGCACTGTGATCATGATACCTCCAGTCCCCTGCTCATGTGGGCCGTCCTTTCGGCTGCTTGTCCGTTTGTCAACGGCGCGGCGCTACGAGGCGCTGGGTATGCTACTCCCATCGAGGCACAGGAGGCGATGGCGAAAAAAGCCAAGGTCAGATGCACCTTGATTTGACAGGCAGCATTGCTGACATTGCATTAGCTGGCATATGAAATGGGCGTAGAGGGCGATCCTATCCGTCAGGTTCAGTCCCTGTTGCTGCTCCCGCTCTGGGAAGGACAGGGTATTGGTAACAAGGGGGTTGGCTATTGGCTTGCACATGCAATAGCGACAGCGGAGAGGTTTTCCCTGCATATCGGGGAGGCCGACAATCCAGTCCGGGGCTTGAAGAAACGCATCGCGTGGTGTCTTTTTATTCGAGACGTACAGATTGCTCTCGCGCAGCACCGGCCGTTCCAAATGCGCGATCGCAAGACATGGACAGCCCTGTCCCCAATCACGATGGAGGATTTTCCTCCAGCAAGCGACAAGTCTGCAGCAACAGTCGACCGTTTTAGTCCATTCGCTGGCCTTCAGGAACGGCTCAACTCGCTTTTCGTACACAAGGCTACGCTTTATCTGGTGGTTGCCGACTTCATCGATTGCCTGTACGCTACATCATGGACGATTAACGAGAGAGGCGACCTCTCCCCTACTCTGTCACCACGGCAAGGAGTACCTGCAGCAGAGCTAGCCTCCCACCGGGGCAGCTTAGAGACATGGCTCCGCGAGCTAGCAGGCAAAGTCAAACCGTGTGTCGATAACGACTCAGCTCTGGTCCTGTTGATCGTCACGAGTCTCCGAATCGAGTACCTCTTCGCTGTCTGTGCGGGTGTTCCTCGTCACAATCCAGAGAATAGGGTACCAGCCATCCCACCGTCCGTCCTTTCCTGCACCGAGGGCATTTTAGCACTCATACGCAGGCTCCACTCGCATAGACTGAGTTTGTTATTGCCACCTAGCTGCGCAGCCGCGCTCCTATTCACGACAAAGGTATACGCAGCGGAAGTCGCGCGTGTGGGGGCCGGTGACCAATCGTACAGTTTCTCACACTATATGGTTTGCGTTGCTTTGTTGAGAGCGTTTAATCGGGTGCATCCTCTGCCCAATGTGAGGAATCCACTGTTTTCGCCAGGGTCGACGGTCACGACGTAGTAGTTAGATAGCGCCGATGACTAAAAATCAAGGATCTTGAAAATATGTAGCGTATTAGAGGTTGGGGTCTACTTCAAGTCCAAAATGTCAAGTCTTTTATAGGTTTTTTGGAGCAGATACGATGTGTCTGCTCTGTACACCAGTCTCAACCAAGGACTGTGGATTATATTAGATTCAATGAATCAGCCCTTTATATTCTTCAGGTGGTGGACCAAATATTACGTACGCCACGGAGTTCGACAAAACCCCATTTCCTATGCTTGGTCTGAAGCAGGTCAAAATATCCATGGATGCCTGCTTAAACCAATGATAGAAGAAGATAGCCCAGCCTTGAAGCGCCCTAACACCAATATTATACCCACCATCATATCGTTAGAACTCGGTTTGTAAATCCAAACACCCTATCCATACAGTTTGTGCCTGGAACCCCTACCGGCTCGGCACTTCCAAGCGGAAATCCTGCATGACGTATATCGTTCTTTCAACGGGAGCAACGTTGCCTATGGTGAGGGCCTCGTTGTCATCCTCATCCCCTTGCTCGCGGCTCGAGCAGCAGAGCGCATTGCTGGGCCGAGCTGGGAACGAGGGCGTGTGCATGTGTGGATATGTGTGCGTATGACGGACGGGCGTAGACGGATCAGAGGTCGAGAGGAGCCTGAGTCGGGTGAACAAGGGGCGCAGGGTCGTTGCGGCGGTGGTGATGATGCAAAGCCCCATTTCTGTGACTGTGAAGATCGCGAACATGATCCGGCGCCATGAGTCTGGATGGCCAATTGGAAGCTTGAGGCCCGAGGCAAATACCGCTCGGAGGATGGTAGCTATAAAGGGGCTTGCTATCCCATTAGTGATGGTTTGCGCGCGAGTGGGATAAAATTCTGGTGTGAACATACCTGGGCCCCATAAGCATAAGCAGGAGAACAGAGAGCTTCTTGGAAGTTTTCAGTTGCAGGCCGGAAATAATCTTCACGCACAACACGGCTAATGAGATATCACAGCCGACTAGGATTCCTGCGTGGAGATACGATGGAATGACCATGGCCTTGACGCAAGTCGCATCGGAATCAGACCGGCCGCACTGCGTAAGAATCCAGCAAAAGTAGAAGACAGTGTATACCGTGATCGTCCCTGTAACTGCCGCGGTGACTCCGATATAAAACCGGTCACACAGGAGAGGACGCACTGAGAGTGTGAAGGAGAATTTGATTGCCCAAGTCGAGAGTATGTAGAGGAGCTCAAAAGCCACGAAGAGCTGAGAACTTGTTAGCCACTTGTCATCTGGCGCCTCTCTGCAGGATAACTCATGAGTGACATGACCGACCTTCGAGAAGCTATTGCCGAGCGTAGCCTGGAACCCAGCAAGCACACAAGCACATGAACCGGAGCAAAGCAGCTGTAAAATCCGTTAGAAGATCTGACGTACGCCCGAGGAAGATAAATGCGCACCAGAGATATCGTGGCCAGAATATCATCGATTCGAAACACTCTCATGATGTACACTCGCGCTAGGTAGCGCAAGGCCATCATCACCCAGGCGAGACAAAGGAAAGCAACACAGACTGTGATAAAGGCCGTTTCGTACGTCGACCGACTCATTCTGGATTAACGTTGTGACGGGTTCCAAAATGCTCGCGATGGTTTGTTGTCTCCCGACGAGGTCATGAGAAGGACATACCTAAGAAGCGAGGTGAAATCGTAGTCCGGGGAGATGCTTCATAGGGTCTGTCCCTCGTCGTCATTTAGAGTTCACTCGGTGCAGGAGAACACAGAGCAAAAACCCCTATTGTAATCCTGGCACCCCTAAGCTGTTTGTGTCCATAGGCTGAGCTCCCCCGTGTGGGGGAGCCGCCGAGTGTCTGGTTTCTCATCTGACCACCGCCTTGAATATCTCGTAAAACGGTGGAGGAATCGCAAACGAGTGATTATGGCGCCAGGTGGAGATACCGTAATCAAGTGATAAATTTTTCTTTTTTTCCCATTTCCTTTACGTACTGCCCGCGATGGCCTCGGCCAGCCAGGTTTCAGCTTGACGGATTCCAGGAGCGGCATTTCTCCTCCCGGAGAGGAATCGGGAGGAGCTGAACCAGGGTTTCGGGCCAGGATTCCCCAGGATTTGGGCCGAGAAAAAGTTGGCCAACAGCATTCAAAGGGGTGCAAGACGACAATGCGCTTGTTGGACCCGCGGAACTGTCACCTCATCAAGTCCCCTGGATCCACAAGGCCAACTCCGGTGGGGCTGCTTGGCTACGTTTAGTACTACGAATCCTCGAGGCTGGAACACGGTTTTATAGAAACTAGTGGGTGTTAAGGTGGAGTATACACTGCCCCGGGAATGCGCCTCCGGGAGCAACATATTGCACCGGGTTCAACGCAACGGTCCCAAATCCCATTTCCATTTCGCCTTCCCTCGTCATTCCCGACAGCGTGCTTTGTGTGTCGCTGGATGGCTCGTCTGGCTGGGAGGCGAAGGGTACATACACCGCCCCTGGTGGCCCGGGCCCTGGGGGAGGGGGTACCTGCGCCGGCGTTGGTGCCCGCTGTGTCGGGAGATCCATCCCTACATGAGCAGCACTGTGAGTAACGATGAGTAAGGCGTGCAAAACTGTGACCACATCGCTCTCATAGCGATAGTCGTACAGGAGTCGTGTCCGTTGGTAGAGTTCTTTCCGTGCCTCCGCTCGTGAGCTATAGCCGGCACTCTGCAGGTAAGACATGTCGACAAATGCGGCGCCCGCAAACATGATCGCTTGGAAGATAAGCAAGCTCAGCTGAGAGGAACCGTCGTACCGGTGCATCGACGTGCAGAATCGGGGTAAATCGAAGAGAGGTAGTTTGGGGTGCATGAAGCCCAGATAGCTCGCCATCAACTCGTTGCGGAGCCGGGGGGGTGGAAGTGAGAAGCACCCCATGCGCGTCAGGTAATCGGCGCCTCGCGTACAGATACTGGCCGGAGGGTCACAGATGTAACTCGGTAAAGAAGGCTTCGTGAAGGCGACGGTGGGAGTGTCCATTGAGCTCCATTTCTGTAGTTGGCGTTCGGCTGCCGTATACGGTGCGCTGGCAAGTAACGAGATGTGCTCTTCGATCCCCCAAGGGGGTATCTGAGGTTCCTCGTCATGACTCCAGACAGAAGCTGGCGACGATCGGTGCATCGCCGCCTGACGGTCAGGATGTGGCAATTCGCTATTGCTTTCTGAGTGCATTGCACCCATCTGCTTTTCATCCTCTACCACAAGCGGCCTACTGTGTTGCTGGCGACTAGTCTCGGCTTTGTCCTTCTGCGACGATTTCCCAGGATCCTTCTTATGACCGCCTTTCGGTTTTGGCTCGCGGATGTACATCGAACTAGAGGAGCGGTCAGTTGGTCGGTTGCAAGGCTGAGATTGCAGGACAATCAACCCACCGTCTGTTTCTCTTTGCTGGAACAACGCAAAACGCCCCGGTGAAATTGCAGTTGGTGCAAGGGATTGCGCCTCCAACGTCGCAACGAATCTTGCGCGCTCTGCAGCTGGAGCACGCCGCCGGAGCTCTCTTCTTCTTCTCGGGACCACTCGGTAGCTCGGTGCTGTGTGCCGGAATGGCCCAGGGGGCGGCCTGGTCGGGGGACATGAACAATGTGTCCATCTTCTTCGCAGCGAGAAGAGATTGGGTGGCTGTGACAAGGGGAATGTGCACGGCGGAAAGCTCAAAGAGCCCTCGTAGCTGTGCAAAGACCGGGTAGAGTGCTCAAGACAAAGAGCCAGAGCTCCCGAATCGCAAAGACAGAGGAAGGGGGGCGAGTGGTCTTCATTGAGGGCGCGTTCTCCGGCCAGGCCCTTCTTGCCAGGGAATTGACCAAGTCACACTGCCGTGTTACTGGACGCCACTGCTCCAGGGAAAAATCCAGGAGGCGCCCTGCCTTCCATAGAGTTTACGGATCGTGTCATCCAAGATTTGAATTCCATCTGATTGGGTATCGTCGTTCAATGTGCAATTGCTGCTTCCGGGGAAGTAAGAGTTCGTGTCGTCCGGGGGAGTAACATCTGCGTACGAGTGCAAGTATGTCCGGGGTATGGAACACCGAGGGCTGACCAGCGAGCCTCGGATCTTGGTACGTCTCTTCCGATTCAAATCCTCCACTGTATCCCTTCTCACAGACCCCAAACTTCCCATTCCAGTTGAGGCCATGGTCTTCACCTCACCGGCGTGGGCAGGCCAGCTCCCGCCGATCCCTGATGACATCCCGCTGAGCGAGTTTATGCTGAGCGAACATCATGGCCGACTATCTCTTGACCGGTCAAGCAACCCGTTTACATGCGGGGTTACAGGCAAGACATTTTCGTCCAGAGAGACTGTTGACCGGGTTGATCTGATCTCTCGGGCGCTTGGGAGGCGGTTGCAATGGGATGCTGAGGCTGGGAATGGATGGGATAGGGTCCTTGCTATCTTCTCCTTCAACAGTGTAGGTCATTCCTGTTCGTCCAAAGCGACACGGGCTTACTGGACAGATTGACACTATGCCTGTCGTGTGGGCTGCCCACCGACTGGGCGCCGTCGTGACCCTCGCGAACGCAGAGTACTCGGTGCCTGAGCTGGTGCATCAACTGAAAGACTCCAAAGCAACCGCATTATTCACCTGTAGCCCACTCCTCCCGGCAGCTATAGAAGCCGCAATCAAAGCTGGCATTCCAGAGTGCCGGATATTCCTCCTCGACGTGGCGATGCCCGGCCCACGAACGAGTTTCAGGTCCGCCTCGCAGCTGGTAGAAGAAGGTATACATCTGGCACCGATCGAGATGCAGCGATGGCCAGCCGGTGAGGGTGCACGAAGGACGGCCTTCCTTTGCTATTCCAGTGGGACATCAGGACTCCCGGTAGGTGATCCTGGGCTCGCTGAATCCTTGGACAGGAACTGACTGACTTGTACAAAGAAAGGGGTCATGATCTCGCATTACAACGTGATAGCGAACACGCTTCAAATCGCGACCTTGGAGCAAACGTACCGCGCCAATCTACCTTCGCCCGGGTCCGAGACTGCGCTGGGCCTGCTACCACAAAGCCACGCCTACTCGCTTGTGGTTATCTGCCACGCCGGTTGGTATCGCGGCGATCAGACTATTGTCCTCCCGAGATATACCTTCGCGTCCTACATGGCCGCTATCCAGGAATTTAAGATTTCGTCACTATTCCTGGTAAGACATCCCACTCCACAGTTCCGGCTAGTGGCTAACATTTTGGCCTGACCAGGTCCCCCCCATTATCATAAACATGGTCCAGAATACTGAGCAATGCCGAGCGTACGATCTGAAAAGCGTGCGGTCGGTGTTTACCGGCGCCGCCCCGCTGGGAGAAGAAACCGCGCGGAAGCTTCAGGAGCTGTGTCCCGGGGTAGTCATTCGGCAGGCATACGGTACGTGATCCGGTAGAAGATTAAATGAAAAGATTCTAACAATATATAGGGCTTACCGAGACCTCCACCGCGGTTGCGGCAACCCATCACGAGGATGTTTGGCTTGGCTCGTCCGGCGTTCTGTTGCCGGGGGTCAAGGCTCGCCTCGAAGACCCACAAGGGAGGGAGATCACGACGTATGATACACCCGGGGAGATTGTGGTTTACAGCCCAGGCAACACGCTTGGTTATCTGAACAACGCAGAAGCAACCAAGGAAACCTTCCAGGACGGCTGGGTTCGCACTGGAGATGAGGCGGTCATCCGGTTAAGCCCGTCAGGCAGCGAGCATATCTTTATCGTGGATAGAATCAAGGAACTCATCAAGGTTAAAGTTAGTCCAGGGTCCTGCACAGCTTCCACGAGGAGGGCAGAGTTTCGCTAACGTACTTACAGGGCCTACAGGTCGCCCCGGCTGAGCTCGAGGCGCATCTGCTCACGCACCCCTTGGTCGATGACTGCGCGGTGATCGCAATCGCACACCCATCCAGTGGCGAGGTGCCTAGGGCCTTTGTCGTTCTGAAGGCTGGTCATGATGTCGAGCAGGGAAGGGCTGCCGAGCTGATACAGAAGCATGTTCAGGACCACAAAGCACGCCATAAGTGGCTGAAGGGCGGGGTCATATTTATTCGTGCTATCCCGAAAAGCCCAAGTGGGAAAATCCTCAGGCGGCAGCCGCGGGACATAAAGAAGAAAGAATCCAGGAGCAGTCGCTCAAAGATGTAGAGTTCTAGCTCATGGGATACAGAGTGTATTGGTACCAAGGCCAGTCAGTCCAGGGGCCCGACGAATAGTAGTGGAATATAATATATAGCGTAACTACCCCCTGTGTCGTCGGATATTTGTCCTGTACCTGTGCTGCTGTAGCAATATGTCTTCATCGATCGTTGGACACAAGTTCCCACCGCGTTCAGTGCCCGAGATGTCTGCCCGTTCATGGCTAGTATCGGCGTCCGAGCAGACGACTCTCATATTCTACGCTTGCAATGCGGTGAATAACCCCCCAGCGGGGGCCGCCCTTCACTGGTGATATATCGTCAACGGCCAGCGCCTGCTCATGATCCTCAAACCCTTCTCTACTACAAGCACCGGGCGTGTGAGCGACTGGGAGGACATCCAGTTCGTCACCCGCGCGTCCACCGGCCAGTCAGGTTCTCAAGAATTTAGTATGGGAAGATTTTGGATCCGTAGAGTTCTGGCTGGCCTGCTGATTCTCGCCAGGTGCGCCGTTGGCTGATATTCCTTGGCCGGTCGTGACAATATCCGCTTTACCGACTTGTTCATCTACATCGACTAGTCGGACTCTGCCGGGGACGAAGTCGTTCGCGTAGGGGGCCATCTACGCAGATCTAGAGGGGAAGGGGCGTGAGACACAAAATAATGGAGCCGAAAACAGCTCGAGAATAGGGAAGAATTGGTGGTAGCAGTGTTGGTATGGTCCCTTCTCCACTCACCCAAAGGGCGTGTTACTTCATATAAATAACCAGGAAAATGGGGTGACCGTGTTTCCATGCGGAGAAGCGAAGAATAGCGGTCGGTGTTTAACTGTAAATACAAATTATAAAACTGAAAACGATATAATATCCGATCTGGACACTGTTTCGTGGACGGGCATAGGTCTCTGCACTATATGTCCGCACATATATGAAATATCCTCCTTCCCATTAGCTGGGGATATGGATACTATCATCTCTGATCAGAGGCACCGAATAAGCGCGAAATGCGGGGAGGCAGCTATTGTCTCCACTGCGCCTTCAGCTGGTCTTATAGGAATCACTCGATGGGTTGGTATAATTCACACTTCCTAGACCTGCAGCAGGTCAAGGGCATCAGGTAAATTCTCCAATATAGTATATCATTTGCTCAGAATCAAAGATAGAGAATGGTCTTGTAATAACCCTCGCGATTACACATTACATCCCAATCAATGGAACCACAACTGCGAAACTGCGCAGGATGATAGTAAAAAAAAAAAAAAACACTCACGATGCCACCACAATAATACGCCAAAACAGCCTGATTCAGCACATAGTAGGCCTTGTCGTGATCGACGCTGAAGTCGGTCCAAAGCTACCCCCCAACGGCCCAATCCCAAGCGGAAGGCCACAAGGCGACGGCGGCGCCCTGAGACAACCATGGAGAAACTGCCCGAGATTCCCAGGCTGGTTACCCGACCTCAGCACGTGCTGTGGAGAGTAAGCCTGGATTAGGGACGTGCTGTTTGCCAGGAAATCAAGGGGCATCTGCTGCGCAGCAAGATAATAGGCATGGGCTGCACGCTCAGAGGCCAGTCTTGACATTAGGAACGAGACTTCCGGCGACCTGGTGTATGCTGCTAGCCCGACAAAGGCGCCTGAGGCGGCTCGCTCGACTGTGAGGGCGTTCTGAACGAAAGTCTGGCCGTCCGGGGACGGCGGGAAGGTGAAGTTGCACCCAGGGCTGTGGACGTTGGGGATGCGGGAGGCGAGGATCTGCGCGGCGCGCACAGCGAGGAGGTTCCTTCGCTGGATGCCTTGGAAGTTGAAGACGTATTCGGCGGTCGCACTGTTAGTAGCACTGTCTAGGAAAGAGTTGTTCAATGGTTTCTGGGAATAGAATTGGTCCAGATAGGAGCTCAGCGCCCAGCCAAATTCAACAACGGCGGCATCATTAGGAGTCGCAGAGCAGCTGGTAGGGCTCTGTGCAGTTGCAGAACTAAGGAGGAGGAAACTGCTAAGAGTTATAAAGAAGCGCATTATGAATACTGTCTGAGGAGGATATGAAATGTAGACGATTCAAGCGCCCGCAGACTCTCAGTAAAACATAAGTATACACTTGTAGAAACAATGAAAGCCATTGATAAGGGCCCATTGTTGTCTTAAAACATCCATTCCCCTCATTCCATATCAAAATCTGGAGAAGTTGGACAATGTATGATGCAACCACTCCCGCGAATTCCATGCTCATCTACAGCGCCACGACCAATGATGAAAATCTGACATTTACAGGACTTATCTTATAAAGGCATGAATATGTCAATCTCACTGCAATCCAGCACATTTAACTCTCATTGCCCGTGGACCGAGGATCAGAGATTTCTGTTCCATGTGGGAAACGGATGCGTGCGGATGTACCCCAGACCGGGGCAGCATAAATACAGAACATCGCGTGGCGAATTCTGTCCACGAGACTCGAATCCGCGGCTGCAGCTTCCACACCACCGGTTACATTGGGATGGGTCGAATACTACAAGAACCTCGTCATAGACAATGTAATGGTGTATAGACAGGTGGTTCCTTGAATTTCCGCGTACCCCGATCCCAGTCACGTACCCCAGTGAGATGCAGTCATCGACTGTTGCATTCTGCGGGCTTTCTTCCCGTAAGTATCTTTTATCCTGGTCGGCTAGAAGCGACGGTGAGGCAATCGTTCAACCCAGCATGTCTTATGGAGTCTGGGGAATACAGCCGCAAGCACTAGATTGTACCCCCCATAGCCCACAGTTGCTTGCCGAAGTGCGGGGACTGGTTTAGTAAGGCAAGTACAAGACTGCCCTAGAGATGCCCGGTGCAGATCGCGCCTTTTACATTGGAACATCTAATGCAGAAAGAGCGATCGAACAGTTGCTCTTTCTTATCTTGAATATCGCTCGCACAACGCACTGTTTCAGGGGGAGTCATTATTGAACTGATGCTCAGTTTAGGCCAGTCTGATATGTCGACGTGTACCTGCATTAATGCGATGGGGTTGTCACGCCATGTAGATCAAAATGGTGGCTTGATTTGTATCCAAGAATGTCTCCAATAATATCCGACACGTCATGTATTGCAATTCTATTGAGCTTATTGGCAATATAATAATATATAGGCAAAAACATTCCGGTGGGAATCTAGTCACTGCCAGGCACCGCGCACCTGATACCATTCGCGCCGTCAGACATTTCGGCCTCTGGGCGCTCGGTCGAAATCACGCCAATAACCGGGCCACTGCATCCGGAATCACTAAATAGCATTAGCAGACACGTCGAATAGTTGATTGAAATACATACACCCAGAAGCGGCACTTGGTTCCCGTAACTCCGCCGTTCAGACGAGCTCCGTAAGTGCTAAATTTGTCAACTACCGATCCGACAATAATGTTATGGAGACATACCCCTGGAACAGGTCGATGCAGGTTCCGTCAGTCTGGATCTCGAGGTCGTTGGTTCCTCCGCCCTTCATGATCTGGGTGACGCTGACAGCGAGGGAGCTGGACGCAAAAAGGCCAAGGGAGAGGGCAGCCGTGAACTTCATCTTCGATATTTAATAACACTTGTAAATTTAAATCTGGTTGTAGAGGATAGTTGACATTGACCCTGACTGACCAGCCCATTTATACCTTTGGACGGCACTAATACGAGGTATGACCGCATAGCTTCTCACTCCGTGGCGGAGTTCTTGGCTGGAAGCCTGACAACGTGAAGTCCTAGTATTTGAAGATCGAAGACCACACAGCCTCCTCGTCTTTTGGATGGTTCGGCAGTCCTGTTGGGAATGTTGGCGCGCTGGGCCTCTTGGCGGTTGATCATGACGCTCGTCCGCTTGGTCGCTGCGAGGGGACTGGGGCTGTACGGCCGATCTTCTGCGGGTAAGATTCAGGTCCTGCCAGGGGGTAAGCGGCAACGTTGCTTCTCTCAACTGAGTAGTGCTCCTGAACTTCTCTGGTAATGTAGATCTTGGCTGGTGTATTCTGTAGGCTATTATCGGCCTTCGCGGTTTCACAGTTACACCTGCACAGGCATATATGATAACGCCCCGAGTCCGGGATATAGATATTCGGGGTGTCGGAATGCCGAGGTGCAGCCCGGATGCTTGCTCTGATGTCGCTGCCTGCAGAGCACAGTGTAAACCATGCGCTACCCAGTTTACTTATACGGCCCAGGGCTGTCAGGTATGGGCTAGCTGTTGGTGGAGACACCGATTGAGTTCGAGGATCTGACCGGACCCTGGCCACCAAAGATCTTCATGTGCGCGG
The DNA here is from genome assembly GCF_001890125.1 of Aspergillus versicolor CBS 583.65. Taxonomy (NCBI): domain Eukaryota; kingdom Fungi; phylum Ascomycota; class Eurotiomycetes; order Eurotiales; family Aspergillaceae; genus Aspergillus; species Aspergillus versicolor. Next base: position 2,316,218 of record NW_024467527.1, on the reverse strand, counting down.
CTTTATATTCTGGCGGAAAAGCACCGACGGGCCAGCCATTTCCCAGCTCACCATCTGCATACCAATGTGAGCTGTCTGCAGAGCATTCCCGAGTCGTCCTCGCCATCCCTTTCTCCAGCGCTGTATTGTTATCCCCAGCATAAGTGGAGCGTTAGTCAGCACGGCAGTCGGCATCGTTATCGCCGATAGCCCCGACTGGATTCACGAGACTCGCGTTGGTTATTTCAGTTTATTCTTCTTCCCCTTTCTTTCTCGACGGTGTGCGATGGGGCTTCATCATGCGCGCTCCCTCTGAACCCCGGATTGCAGCGGGCAATGGCGATGGCGAGAAGCAGCACACCACAAGTGCAACTGCGTCTGCCTCCGGCGATGTAGAAACCGCAGATCCACCGCAGAAGAAAGCGAAGTTCACCCTCAATCCTCTGCGATTGCAGAAAATCCCCCCGGTGCCTGAGGAGCGCACTCCTTCTCGTGAACATGGCGCTTCATTTCTCAGCCTGCTCTTTTTCCAATGGATGTCACCGTTGATGAACGTGAGTATATCCACTCCCCGCGCACTGTTCAACTGATCTCCGCCAAGCTAACGGTCTCAGGTCGGCTATCTACGAACCCTCGAGCTGCAAGACATCTGGACCGTGAACCCCGATCGGGAGGCGGAGCGACTGTCCAAACGCTTCGAAGATGCCCTGGACCGGAGGACAATCGCTGGGTCGAAGCACCCGCTGCTCTGGGCCCTGTACGACACCTTCCGCTTCGAGTTCATCCTCGGCGGCGTCTGCCGTCTGCTCGCCTCGCTGCTCACGGTCTTCACGCCCTATGTAACTCGCTATCTGATTTCATTCGCAACTGATGCGTATGTCGCACAACATTCCGGGCAGCCTGCGCCGCATATCGGTCGCGGTATCGGTTTCGTCATTGGCATCACCGTCATGCAAGCCCTGCAGAATTTAACCACCAACCATTTTTTCTATCGCGGCCAGATTGTCGGCGGCCAGATCCGCGCCGTTCTCATTATCCAGATCTTCAATAAGGCTATGAAAATCTCGGGTCGGGCCAGGGCCGGCGGTGCCCAGTCGCCAGAGGAACTAGAAAAGGTCAAGCAGCTGACTGCCGCCAAAGATCAAGCGCTGAAACAACCTGGCGCACGTCCATCGGATGGAAAGGGCTGGGGAAACGGCCGCATCGTTTCGATGATGAGTATCGATGTCGATCGCATTAACCTGGCTTGCGGAATGTTCCACATGGTTTGGGCGTCCCCGATCGCTATCCTCGTCACCCTTGTTCTGCTCCTGGTCAATCTTGGCTACAGCTCTCTCGCAGGATATGCGCTGATAGTCATCGGGATCCCATTGCTTACCTACGCCGCGCGCTTTCTGTTCAAGCGACGGCGAGGCATCAACAAGCTGACCGACCAGCGTGTCTCCCTAACGCAGGAAATCCTCCAGAGCGTGCGATTCGTCAAGTTCTTTGGCTGGGAGAGCAGCTTCCTGGATCGACTAAAGCAGATTCGTCGACGGGAGATCCGGTCTGTCCAAACCCTGCTCGCCGTGCGCAACGGCATGCTGTGTATTTCCATGGCAATTCCTGTCTTTGCCTCCATGCTGGCATTCATCACCTATGCCTTGTCGAACCATAATCTGGATCCCGCCCCGATCTTTTCGTCTTTGGCGCTGTTCAATTCGCTCCGACTACCACTCAATCTGCTCCCTATGGTTATTGGTCAGATCACCGATGCTTGGACAGCCCTGAACCGCATCCAGGAGTTCATCAGGGCGGAAGAGGAAAAGGAGGATATTCAGCGGGATGCGAACATGCCCGAAGCTGTTAAAATGGATGGTGCCTCTTTCACTTGGGAGCGCATGGTCGCAGACAAGGAAGCCGAGCAGGCGGAAAAGAAGACCGACCCAGAGAAACAGAAGCAAGAACTCGCTGACAACCCTACAGGCGAGTCGGAGGAGCCATTCCAACTACGCGACATGACTTTGGATATCCGACGAGATGAGCTTATCGCGGTAATCGGCACCGTTGGCTCTGGGAAGAGTTCTCTACTGTCCGCGTTGGCTGGTGACATGCGTCTAACTGATGGCGCTGTCCATCTAAGCACGTCGCGTGCCTTCTGTCCCCAGTACACCTGGATCCAAAATGCGTCCCTTCGAAGTAATATCCTGTTCGGTCGAGACTATGACAAGGAGTGGTACGACCAGGTTATCGAGGCCTGCGCCTTGAAGCCCGACCTCGAAATCCTCCCCAACGGTGACATGACCGAGATTGGAGAGCGCGGAATCACTATATCTGGAGGCCAAAAGCAGCGGCTGAACATCGCCCGCGCCATCTACTTCAATGCTGGGCTGGTCCTCCTCGACGATCCACTGTCCGCCGTCGACGCCCATGTTGGCCGCCATATCATGGACAAGGCTATCTGCGGCTTGCTCAAAGGGCATTGCCGAGTTCTGGCCACGCATCAACTCCACGTGCTCAGTCGCTGCGACCGCATTGTCGTCATGGACGAAGGACGCATACATTCCGTCGGGACATTTGACGAGCTTTCTCGCGACAATGAGGTTTTCAAAGCTCTCATGTCGACGGCCTCGCAAGACACCAAAGAGGATGCGGAAGAGGCCGCTGCAGAAATAGAAGAAGACACCGAAAAGCAGATCGAGCAGAAACCTGCAAAACCTGCGCCTGCCCTAATGCAACAAGAAGAGAAAGCAACTGATTCGGTAGGGTGGGCTGTGTGGAAAGCATACATCAAATCCTCCGGCCGCTTCGGATACTTGAACGCGGTTGCTATCCTGTTCCTGCTGGCTCTAGCCAACGTCATCAGCGTGTGGTCGAACCTGTGGCTCTCCTACTGGACATCCGATCACTATTCAAGTCTCTCGACAGGGGAGTACATTGGAATTTACGCCGCTCTAGGCGCCGGAAGCGCCATATTTATGTTCGCCTTTTCCACCTACATGACTACGGCCGGAACGAACTCCAGCAGGACGATGCTCCAGCGAGCAATGACCCGAGTGCTGCGTGCACCCATGTCCTTCTTCGATACCACCCCCCTCGGCCGTATCACGAATCGCTTCTCCAGGGACGTCCAAGTCATGGACAGCGAGCTCTGCGACGCGATGCGCATGTACGCCGTCACAATCACAATGATCTTCTCCGTTATGATCCTAATCATCGTCTTCTACTACTACTTCGTCGTCGCCGTAGCGGTGCTATTCGTCCTCTTCCTCGCGGCCAGTAACTACTACCGGGCCTCCGCGCGCGAGCTCAAGCGCCACGAATCCCTCCTCCGCTCAGCCGTCTACGCCCGCTTCACCGAATCCATCACCGGCGCAGCCTCAATCCGCGCATACGGCGTCCAAGACCAATTCCGAAACAGTCTTCGCTCCTCCATCGACCTCATGAACGGCGCCTACTTCCTCACCTTCGCGAACCAGCGCTGGCTCAGCACACGCCTCGACGCCCTCGCCGTCCTCCTCGTCTTCGTCACGGGCATCCTCGTCGTGACATCCCGCTTCAACGTCTCCCCCAGCATCTCCGGTCTCGTACTCAGCTACATCCTCACCATCGCGCAGATGCTCCAATTCACCGTGCGCCAGCTCGCGGAGGTCGAAAATAGCATGAACGCCACCGAACGCCTCCACTACTACGGCACACAACTCGAAGAGGAAGCGCCCCTACACACATCAACCCAAGTCCCACCAACCTGGCCCCAAACGGGGCAAATCACCTTCTCCAACGTCGCAATGCGCTACCGCGCAAACCTACCCCTCGTCCTCAAAAACCTCAGCATGAACATCACCGGCGGCGAACGCATCGGGATCGTCGGACGCACCGGCGCGGGGAAATCAAGCATCATGTCCGCGCTGTTCCGCCTAACAGAGCTATCCGCAGGAACGATCACAATCGACGACATCGACATCGCGAACATCGGCCTCCAAGACCTCCGCTCCAAACTCGCGATTATCCCTCAAGACCCAGCGCTCTTCAGGGGGAGTATCCGCTCGAACCTGGACCCGTTCAACGAACATACCGATCTCGAACTATGGGATGCTCTAAGGCAGGCGCATCTCGTTGATACGCCCTCAACGCCTACTTCGAATTCACACTCAAACCCGGATTCAGATCCCGAAATCAAAGAGAGTGATGCTAATACTGGTGCTGGGACTGGCACCGGTACCGGCACGAAACTTACCCTGGACACCGCGGTCGACGAAGAAGGGCTGACGTTCTCTCTTGGCCAGCGGCAGCTGATGGCGCTCGCGCGTGCACTGGTGCGCGACGCAAGGATAATCATCTGCGACGAGGCGACGTCGTCTGTTGACTTTGCGACGGACCAGCGGATCCAGGAGACCATGGCGCGGGGATTTCAGGGGAAGACGCTCCTGTGTATTGCGCACCGGCTGCGAACAATTATTCACTACGATCGCATCTGTGTTATGGATCAGGGGTCGATTGCAGAGATGGATTCGCCGTTGCGGTTGTGGGAGAAGGAGGACGGGATATTTAGGGCTATGTGTGACAGGAGTGGCATTTCGAGGGAGGATATTTCGGGGTAAAAATTGGAAAAATTGGAATAAAAGTAATTTAATAAACTGACATGCTTGTCAGATAATATAATTCGCATAGATCGCGACGTTCTACAGGGTATCATAATAGTGCCTTGAAAATTGAATTGAAATGCAGTACTATACACTCTGGGCCGGCAGCCTGCTAGTAAAATATACGTTGAATGGAACTCCTTGAAGCACCGGGAAAAATGCATCAACACGCTCTATGAAACATGGTGTAAATGCAGCAGAATCAGAACTTAGTTGGGCTTAGAACAGCTGAAGACACCGCGGACTTCGCCCGTATTATACTTGTCGATCTAGAAAGAGAATGATTAGCAATGTTTCCCATTTGACGAATGAATGCAAATTTCAAACTTACAATATCGGTGACACTCGAATAGGTACCAGCCACGAGAGTCACAACACCGATGACAAAGCAGAGGGCGTTCAGCGCGCCGAGAGCCAGGTTCTTGGGCGAGTTCCACTCGCCCTCACGAATGAGCATGAACCACATCAGAGCAGGGAAGTAAAAGGTGAACCCGGAGATGAAGAGTGACGAGGAAATAGACAGCAAGTCATTGAAGAATGGAATGACTTCGGCGATGACGAAGGCGATGACAGTGCCAGCCGCAATGATGGCCAGCCATGTAATCCAGCCCATCGGCGTGTTGATGAAGCGGATGGGGGAGTCCTTGAAGATGCGGCCGTGGACAACGCGTCCCGCGACGACAGTGTTGATAGATCCACTGATAAAGATGACGGGAAGAGCAACACCAAACGCAATGCGGCTCATCAGATTGCCGGCCGACAGTAGGGCAGGGCTGTCAACTTCTTGACCAACAAAGGCGTAGACAATAGCTCCGGTCACGGTGTAGATGACGATTTCGGTCAGACCGAGGGTCCAAATAGACTTGACGTAGTCCTTGGGGGTGTGCATTTCATCCATGAAAGAAAATTGACACATGGCGAAACTGTATGCGAAGATGATGTTGGTCAAGGCGATGAATGCATCGGCAAAGGTGGTGCCCTCCTTGGGCCAGGCAGACCAAGGCACGCTAGCGAGGCCACCGGGGGCATTGGTGCTCTCAACACCGGTAGCGATGATGGTGATGCCAATGGCGATGATGATAGACGCAAAGTCAATGTAGCCGAGAATCGCCATCTCAGTGAAACTGGGAGGCACGGCCAGCAAGAAAAGGATAATGGCGGAAACCACTGCGAAAATAACAGAGCAGATGCCGCTCTGGGTGATGTCGATCCATGCAATGGCGCCGGTCAAGGTGTGTGAGCCGGTCAGGAAGAGCAGCTGCAGGATAAGCATGAAGTTGATCACCTCAAAGCCAATGCGGCCCATCACGGGCCCAAAGCGACCAAAAAGCAATCTCCCAGCGTCGGGGTAGTGGTGGACGAGAGGGAATTTCAGCTTGACCTGACCGACGACGTATGATGTATAGATAGCGAGCAACCCGAGGCCGACGGTGCAGATGACGCCCGCGACCATACCCAGGGTGGCAAAAGTAGAGGGAAGAGACAGACTTCCAAGGGCAATGGCCTCGACAATGAGAACGATTGTGAGTCGCTTCCAGCCCAGGCGGCTGAATTTCTCAACACCGTGCTCGTAGACGGTCCTCTCCCTCTCACTCATCTCCGCCACGAGGTCGCCATCGTACTGCGGCAGGTTGGAGTCTGCAGGCTTTTCGCCGGCAGGGAATGCGACCTTCTTGCCCTCCATGTCGGAGATATCTGTAGAGGACGCCATGTTGGGCGATTGAGGCGATTGGGAGGACGGGGGGCAGGTGAGGTTGGGAGGGAGTGAGGAGGATGAGGGAGAAGAGAGGGAGAGCAGACGAGCCGGCGACAGATGAGGATATTAAGAGAGAGTCTGACGTGCGGGCGAAAGACAAAAGTGTAACGTTGAGTGGAAAGTGTGGAAAGTGTGGAAACCGCTGCCGGATTTTGCTCGCCGAAAAGGGAAAGAGTGGCCACTCGACATCAGCGAGCATCCTATTGGCTGAGAACTGAGTTTCTGTGACTAACAAGCGTTGTGGCGCCCACTTGGCTGGCCGCTTACGAGGGGCTTATCGGGTTCGCCAGCCAATGAAGCTACAGTGTGCCCTGCACTAGCCAGACTTGGCTAGGAATTGGTGGCTCGGCCTTCTGGAAGCACGAGGAACAGAGTCAGAGCAGCGCCCACCCAGATAAGGTGCAGATAGCAAATTCTGTTACTTGAACTTTTCTCCAGCCTGTTCCACTTTCTCCATCTTCCCCAACTTCACGTCAAATTACACTTGCTGTGGTAACCTGGGGAAGACCCAAGGATATCCCTCATCCCTCAGATATATCCCTCACTCGTAATGCGCGCAAATGACCTCCCCTGCAAGCTCCATCACCTCGCCAATCGTCACGTTGGGCAGGATGCCGCCCATCCACAGCACATGCGCCAGCGTGGTCTGATTGCCCGGATCGCCGCTATAATCCACCAGCGTTGCACTCGGCGGCGACAAGCCTACGGTGTCGAGCACTTCCTGCGGCGGCACATTTGCGCCCCCAATGTCAGCATTCCTGGCCGGCTGGTCCGCCAGCTGCCACTGCCACCAGAGTCGGTCCAGGTATGCGTGGTGAAGGTAGAAGATCGGGTCGCCATTGCTCTCCGTCGGGTCAAACATCTATAGTAATATCGAGATCCGGGTTAGCCCGCGTCCAGCTCCATCATCCCCGGAAAAATTCCGGCACTTAAGTAACAGAATCTCAGCATTTCATCAGGGTTGTCTCACCACGCCTCCGACCGCTGCGTGCCCCGCCGAGTGCGGATACGTGTTGTAGCATGCCCAGGCGTCCTCGTACTTGGCCTCTCCAAAGCAGTCCTCCACGTTGCTGCGGCGAGCCCAGGCGAAGTTCTCCTGGCTGAAGTTGCGACTCAGGCAGTAGTCGGTGTTAGCCGCGTGAGCTCGGATGTGCAGGGTGGTATCGCGGAAAGGCCCGTCTCGGACACAAGCGTCATCTTGTCACCACAACACAAAACGCGTCAGCAACCAAAGTCAATGCAGGTCAGGCCAGCAAGGACAAACTCAAGAGCTTAAACTCTGTGCTTACCACCAACCCCGTTCCCCCCAAAGCCAAAAACCGGGTCGAAGATCGCCGCCTCGTGGAGTGGAGCTGACTCATAATCTGCCAGCTCGTCCCAGTACGGTTGCGCCCCGTGGTACCCGCATAATTCCTGCAGCAGCACCTCGTGGGTGCGCACGAGGTAGCGATGCCATGGCAGGAATTGCCCAACAAAGTGGATGTAGTTGCCCTGCCAGATGTGCATGTGGTGCAGCTCGTCCCAGAGTGTCTGCGCGTCCTCGACCGTCCCAAGCAGCGGTGGGTGGTGCATCAGACATCGCTCCGCCCGCAGATATTCTTCACTCGTCAGTCTATGCTTCGCCGTCTAACTTGCCCGATTAGGTAACCGGGGTTCTGCAGATTGTCTTACCCAGCTTCTCCAGATTTGTCAACGCGTTCCTACAATGGTTAACTTAACACTCTTGCAGTCCACAATTACCCCGGGGAACTTACCACGACTTTCTGGTATTCAACTCCGTGCACGCAGGGAGCGTCTGGACCGTGTCTCGACTGGGAGAAATATTCCTCGCCAATGACACAGACACAACCAAGGCCGCTAGGGCAGCAATCTGAAACCACAGGGCTGCCATTGTCGTTTGTCTACCAGGTATTGGGTAACGGCGGACAAGAAAGCAGCGCTGCGCAGAAACGGTTGTCGGAAGATTGCCACCAGCCTGTCATCTCGCGCTTCCATCCTATGGCTTTATACGAATGCGCAATGTCCTACGGCCACCCCTGGTTCCCATGCAGCGACTCTGCACCGCGCGACGTGTCCAGCACGATACTCGGATTCCCGCGGGCTGAGAGGTTCGTGCCTCGCTAATAATATAACAAACCTCATGTTTCCGTGCACGGTGCGCTGAGTTGCAAATTCGCCGGGGGGGCATTGGAAAGCTGTCGCCTGCGATGTGATATGTCATCCCAGGCCCGGGGTTCAACTGGTGGGTTCGATTCTGGGCTGCAGGAACAATCCAATAGTCAGTGAGCTGGCTAACTCTGTTGCAGCTTGGCCAGCGGTCATCCTGCGTTCCTGGTTGTCAAGAGCAAGCTTCGTGCAAAGCATATTCCTTTTCCGGCCGCATACATTGGCAGCCTTCAAAATAAAGCGAAGGCGCGCTCGCTACTGGGACCGGCCCAATCTACTGCACCCTGCAATTAAATCATTTGCTAACTAACTATTCACGCGACACCATAAGCAAGCAAACAATCTACATCGGAATCCGATGACTCTGTAGTGACCAATCAAGCCGCTCTTGCCTCGCTCATAGGTGCCGATACAAACATCAATTATCTGCACTCCATCTCGAGTAAACACCTCATGCTTACACCTGTACTACAAGTTCCGAGCTGTGCCCGAGTCGGACCACATTCACGCGCCACTAAGCAATCTGGCATGCTTGATGCGGTAGCACTACGCTTATCGTACGCCGCCGAGAACGCCCGAAAGTATCCCGCAAGATCGCTCCGAAAACGGAGTCGGCCCGTATCGCGCCCAAGAACACAACTCGCGCAGTCAAATCGTGTGAAAGTGGTTTCTCGCTTGCCGAAGCACTGTTGACGAGGTTCCTTCGGGTCTCATTCAACTAAGCCTAACTGGTAGTCTCGTAGTACAATTTTGCCTGCGTCCTGTCGATATTTGTTGACCGTAGTCCCCTCACAGCAAAAGCTGTTCTCGTTGCCACCTCACCGTTCCTGAATCCTGATCCACCAATCCCTAGTCCCGGGTAGCTCAATCCTTCAGGAAGGCAATCTCGGGTCATCTTGGCATCCTGGACATCCCAATCCCTACCTGACAGGCCGATCCAGGCTCTTCAACATGACTTCCGCCACTAACTTTGACCCGTCAAAATTCATCTTCCAGTCTTCCATTTTGTTTTCACCCATGGCTGCTAAAGGGCGACATCGCCTCCACTGCAGAACCAAGCGTCATTATGGGGAATGGCTGAAGACTCCACGGCTCCAGTGGCGTGGAGTTCGCCGCGTCGCGCGTCCCAAGGATCGACACAGTCGGTGGCTTGTTCCTGGCGGTGGCGAGTGGCAGAATCTGCATTCGAAAAATGCCGACTCAGTTAGTCACGTGACAGTCTCAGCATGTTGGTAAGGAGGCGGATTGAAAGGTGGAAATACAAAGTGGACAGTGAAATTAGATATATGAACGTGATGAGTTCAAGACATACAGCAATATTGAGTTGATATGGTGGGTGGAACCTGTCACTCAATTGGTGTTGTTTGAAGATATATAATTGACATCATCACTTACATCAACGTAGCATGGCGGGGAAACTTTCTCATAAGGCTACCAGATTATTAGCACATTTATATTCAGCAGCTATCCGAGATAGGGTTTGCAGCCTATTACACTACGGGATGGACCCCGAGGGATGCTACATAGAAAAGGCAATAGGTTGGATGTATTATTTTTTGCATGCAAAACCCTTCAGAAAGATTATCACCTTACACTTAACATCCACCCGCAACTGGCCCAAAAAAACCATCATTCATTCTTGTTCACCAGAGATGCATAATATTTGTCATCAAATTCAATAGCAGTGTAATCCCTGTCCCAAAGTTCCTTAGCTAGCTTCTGCAGCTCGTCAGGAAGGCCAACGGTGAGCTCAGTGTGAGCCATGCTTACGCATCTTCCGTTGTAAGGGACCCCAGAATGAATGTCGGCGCTTGGGGTCAAGGTGACGTTTGGGCTTATCATCCCGATTAAGGTAGGCTCAAACATGTCGTGACGGGGGATAGCGCGGGTCTCTAATGGTGTGTATCCTCGCGGATACTGAGCGCATCCACGCTCCGGAAGTTTGGACTCGAGATCACGAAGGTATTTGGGGTTGTGGCTTTGCCGTGCATCCATCATTAGGTTTTCATCTGGGTCCACGTCTAGAAAATCCCAGGTTTCGGGGTAGTCTGCCAGAATACAGGCTTTTGCGATTGCAGGCTTCATAGACGGCAGACGGCGGAAGAGTTCCTTGCAAGTTGAAGGATGTGGAACGGATGGATACCAAATGCAGTATGGGAGTAGCGTTGTTTCCGGAGTGATCCGCGAGAGATCGTTGTTCATAATAAAGCGGGCATTGATTGCTAATCTGGACCATGGGGAGAAAGGAGGCGGTTGTTGAAGGGAGCACCATTTAGCGAACATGGTATTGTGGTAGATTCCTCGCACAACGCAATCCAGCTCGGTCAGAACGGGACGAGGTCGACGCAGGCGCGAGTAGCGGTCTACATCCCCGTAATAAGCGGCCATCAGAATCAAAACATCTTTATTTATCGTGGGCAAGTCGGCTGGAAGTGGCGTATAGAGAAGATGGCTCACATCATCTTCAGGAGGCGGTGGTTCGGAGGTGAACTCATCGATGCGATCGTCTTCCGCGATGTCAAATTGACCTTGTCTCCGATTACCGGGGAGAGGAAAATCATCCCAGTCAGGCGGAGCTTTAAACTCGGTCTTGATGTCCAGGTATGACCGCACTGCAGTATCGCCATTCAGGTATCCCTTGGATGGCTGACTGAAGACAGTCCGCGTATAGTCATCCATGGCGTTATACCGAACATCAGCCTTCATGATGGCGTCGTAAATTTCCCATTGCTGATTCTCACGGGCTTCTTCAGCAATATGGCATTCGGGAAGGAGGTCAAGATCGCCGAAAAGGCCGACATATCCAGCCACGGCGCAGGCTCTCCCGATCTGGTATTTCATCTGGGGGTATCGAACGGCCAGAGCGCGGTACGTTGCTTCAGATGCGGTTTCAGGGTACCAGATACAGTACGGAAATTCATCAGGATCGTCCATCTCAGGGATTCTGTTGCTCATAATATCACGCGCATTTAGAGCCCGTGTAAAAATGGGCAGCAACCCACGAAGCACAGTTGCATAGCCAGCATGGTAGCGAATGCCACGGACAACACACAGTTGAGTAGTATCTTCACCGAGAGCTTTAGGAATGCGCTGTCCGCGAACGGCTAAGCGACACTCCTCTTCGTTATAGTCTTCTCTATCCAGGTAGGCTTGATAGAAATGCATGAGGACAGGAGATGGAAAAGGAGCGGAGGAAGGAACAAAGAAGAAGACAAGAAACGCGGGGAGACCAGCGTTAAATAGCATGAAATTCATCAAATAAGCCTTTCCCCGCACTGACCCAGTTCGCTCATTGTTTATCGCAGAACTCGCATTCGCTACAAACATCCAAGCAAGTTCTGCGTCTCAAAACCTGGATAGGCTTAGGATGGAGTTCATCACTATCCGGATACTCGTTGGCCAAAGCCCTAATATCCTTGACTCCATTACTCTTTGGGTGGCCTGCCCATCAACAAAACTCACTTGTTTCAGTGCTAATTCCTGGCCGTTGCTTTTCCTTCATAACGGCGTCAATCCCGTGAAGGTCGCAAGAGCGCGATTGTTTCGCTCTTCATCGCGCTGGTTGGATTGCGTGACGAGTTAGAGCTTTCGGAGGTAGCAGAAATGAGGCGCGGTGTGTCCAGTAATGAGATTGCCGTTCTGGGCAAGGCGCCTAAGCAGAAGAGTGACGTTTGCATTCTATAGAGAACCTGTAAAACCTCGATGGCTGAGGGTTTGAGGTTATGGCTCCATCAGATAGACGTACCGTCCGAGCAGATAATCCGAGAAAAGAGTTTAATCTGAGTAATATAGATATCTATTTTACGGTCGAGTACTTGTATTCTTGGCCGCTGTTCTTGCATACTTGAGATCTCGTATAAGGCAGCGAACCTGGATTATTAATCGGCTGAATCCTTTGATCCATTGCTTACGCTGCTTACCGCTCTCCTTGTCTTGGTTACAAGGTCAACCCGGTCAAGCTACTCGATCACAAAGAAAATGGAGTGCTCCGATTTGATATTCCTGAACACGACCGGGACGTCGAGTCTGTCCGGCCAGGCCGCAAAGAAGATGAGGGCGCACATCACCAGGACCAACTTTGCCAAAAGACGCCAGCGACTGACGAGCGGGGAGACCGCACGGGAGCCAAAGGCCAAAGGAAAGAAGGGAAAACGGAATATACCCAGAGATAAAATGTCCGATAGCGCGTTGGCGCTTATACCGGCCCCTTTATCTCCGTCTGAGGATACCCGTAAGCTCCACATATTGTCAGACTATGCTAGTGACTAAACTGTACAGTCGACCGGCTGCAGGAACTGCTATTCATAGAAGGAAAACGCAACCCACACAACTCTCGTGAAGCACTATGGTTTAAACTCTTCACCTCGGAGCCGGTGTTGGTCGAGGCCACAATGGCTGTTGCTGTGCGGCACTGGTCGCCAGAAGACTCATGGCAATCGCAAGCGGATCTCCACTCCCTTATAGCCGTGAACCTCCTCAAAGAGCGCATTGCATCGATAACTACTCGTCCGGATGCTGTCCTCGGCGCAGTCATCACAATGGTATTTGGCGCAGCTTTAGCGTGCGATGATATTGCCTGGAAGATCCATATTGAAGGACTTGTACAGATCATCAATGATCGAGAGTCGAAAGATCCACTAGGTCTACCGTCATGGCTTATAGACCTTATCGTACAGTCTGTATATCAGCCCTGGTCCACTGCAACCCACTGACAGCGAGCTAGAGACTCAGTAAACAGTATCTTTGGCTTCCCGCGAGCGTGGCATCCAAAGCTCATCCACGCACTGCGCAAATACCACGATGGAAAAATCGCCAAACTCTCCTCCGTCTGTGACAAAGTAGTCCAGCTATGGCAGGTAATCAACTTCCATCACCAAAATCCATTAGACTCGGCCTTCATCGCCGAAGACATAGAAGAGCCGCTGGCCGAGCTACACTATGAAGCCCGCGCCCTCCGAAGCCCAGACAACGTCCACATCGACGCCGCCGCGCGGGCAATCGAGCTCGTTCTACACCTCCTCTGGCCAACCCGGTCACCGGCCCATTTGACGCTCATCGCCAGCGAGTTAAAAGGTAGAAGATCCCGCTTCCCTGTCAGACATTGCCCGTATATGGACTTGACCTCGTACCAACTTATGGTCGGGGCAGTTGCCGCTGAGAGGGGATCGGATGAGCGAGCTTGGTTTTTAGATAGGATCTCGATATCAGTAAGATGGATGCAGAATCGTGGATGGCATGAACCATTGAGTCTTTTGGAGAGGAAGGCTGGCCTTGATGATAATACGGGACTTATGGGGCAGTGCAGGGCTTTATGGAGGGAGTTGTATGACGTGGCAGCGACTATTGAAGGGCAGGCTCTTTACCAGAAGCTTGAGTGAATTGGAATTTGTCAGATGGTCTCATTACAAATTGAGAATTGATTTCCAATCTACACAATTAATGAAGTCCCATCCATTATTGCCTGGGGATTAAGGCATAAAGAGCCATTCCAAACCTTATCTAGACTGGTGTGAGGAAGCAGCCAACCAGAGATTGCGAGCAGACCCACAGCTCACAGATCTGATTTTCCTAATCGGGAAAATGAGACGAATAGCCACAGTTCGCCATAAATGCGCCATCCAAGGCTAGAATAAAGGCAAACTGATTTGCCTCATTCGGAAAATCAGAATCGACATACTGCAGTTTCCTTGCTCTGCCAGCAATATATAAAGATGGCTTTCGTCCCGCTTGTCCAGGTATCAACAACATTCCACATCATCCCAACTCTACTTCTAAAACGCATACATCAAAATGGCCAGACAATGGATCTTAACCGGACAAGAAGGGTTCGAGACCTCGCTCGAATACCAACAAGGTCTCACCATCCCATCACCCCAAGACCTCGGCCCAACAGACGTGCTTGTCAAGTTGCACGCCGCCAGCCTCAACTACCGAGAACTGGTAATTGCCGGACCGATTGTACGTATCACTATCAGCCCTGCAACAGATCACATCCTCTTGCTGAGTTCCAATTCCCCCTCTAACCGGAGTCCAGGGAATAAACGGCCCCATCACCCCGCCCCTAGTTCCAGGCTGCGACGGCGCTGGCACAGTGGAAGCCGTCGGCCACTCGGTCCACGAGTTTCAAAAAGGCGACCACGTGGTGACATTTGCAGCAGCCCCATTCGCCTCTTCGCATGGCGACGACGCCTTCCCCGGGATTGAGCATGCAGTTAATTGTCTGGGCCAGGGCTTTGACGGGACACTGCGCTCTTGGGCCGTGTTCCCTGAAACGGGTCTTGTGCGTGCACCCAAGTCTCTGGAGTGGGTGGCTGCTGCCACGCTGCCTTGTACGTGGATCACGGCGTGGAATGCGCTCTATGGGCTCAAGGGGAGAGAAGTGGGACAGGGCTCCTGGGTGCTTGTTCAGGGGACTGGTGGGGTGAGTATTGCCGCGTTGCAGATGGCTGTTGCTGCAGGGGCGAGTGTTGTTGCGACGACGTCAAGTGAGGAGAAGGCGTCGCGGCTTCGAGCGCTGGGTGCAGCGCATGTAGTCAACTACCGGACCAATGCGGAGGGCTGGGGGAAGGAGGCGAGGGCCTTGACTCCGGATGGAAGAGGGTTTGATTTTGTCGTTGACGTTGCTGGCAATGAGACGTTTCCGCACTCGTTGGCTGCTGTCAGAGTGGATGGAATTGTCAATGTGGTAGGGCATGTTGGGGATAGTGCTGCTGAGGTGGTGCCTCTGTTTGATGCCTTTATGCACACCTGCATCGTCCGTGCTATCCTGGCTGGTACTAGGAACCAGGCCAAGGCGTTGACGCGCTGGATTGAAGACAAGGGGGTTGTCCCGGCAGTGGACGATGTGGTTTTTGAGCTTTCAGAGGCAAAGGACGCGTACAGACGGTTGAAGGAGAAGAAGCATTTTGCGAAGGTTGTGATTCGTATTGACCATTAGTATCAATCAGTCTTGTTGCAATTTAACATAATATAACTATTATACTCCATGTTCCAGACACGAAGATGCATCTACTCAACAATCTCAAACTTCACCGACGCATCAGGCTCAAAAGTATCCCTCCAGTTCGTCCAAATCGCCGTCAACTCATCAACATACCGCCCCTGCAGCTCCTCCACATACTCATCCTGAATATCAAACCGCTGCTGCTTAACCTGAATCGGCCTACCGACAACAACATTCAACGGCCTCCTAAACGGACAGAAAATATTAAACCTCCCCAACGAAAACGCAACCTTATGCCCAACAGCCTTCTCCCAAGCCCACGCAATCAGCCCCTTCACGGAGAAGGAGTTAATATCCATCGGCGCAAACAGATCATTCTCCCCAAAGACAAGCACAGGGACCAGATCCGCGCCAGTCTCAACGGCAAGCCGAATAAATCCCTTCCGGATTTTAATCACGATGCCCATCGTGCCCGGTCTCGCAATGCGGTACTCACGGCTCCCACCGACGCTGATGGTGATGGCCTTGCCCATCCCGCGCAGATCGTACCCGCCGCGCGTGAGATGCTGGATACAAGAGTCGCGGCTGACTCCACTCTGCCCACGGTAGAATAGGTACTCTCTTAGTAGCGGGGTGGTGAACATGGCGTCCTTGACGAGCATGGTGTTCTTGATTCCCGGGAAGAGTTCCTCGAAGCCTGCAGGGTCAGCGGAGAAAGCTCCGATGAGGCCGTGGCAGGCGATGCCGTGGGGGTGCCCTCCAAAGACGTATTTCCTGCGAGGGGAGAGCGGGGCGGAGCGGTAGAGTTTGATGGGGAAGTATGAGGCATGCAGCTGCCACAGGGCAGAGGAGCGGAACCATTTGCTGCGTGAGCGCGAGGTGGTTTTGTGTGCGTTGGAGAAGAACTTGATGTGGATGATGTAGAGGAGGGCGAGGATTCTGATATGCGGGACGAGCAGCAGGGAGTAGCCTGCGAGAGGCAGGACAAGCCAGCTGTTGGAGATGAAGGTGACTGCCAGGATTTCAGCGAGTCGGCGGAAAATTGACCTGCATTTATTAGTATTGACTGGTGTTTATGGGGATGGCTGGCTTACTTGGTAGTCTTGGTATTTGCACTCGAAGAGATGGTCTCCAGGGTCGCCTTCGAGCCGTTATCAATCCTGACAATCCTGGGATCATCCTCTTTTGGCTCAGGAACAGCAATCATGCTCTTGTCCGGCCTTGCTGCTAGGTCTGCAATCCTCTCAGCAGCCTGGATACGGCCCTCCTTCTTCTGGCACAGCTTCTGCAGCTCGGCCGCCTTATTGAGGTAGGATTCCCTGTTACCGAGAACCTTGATCAGAGCCTTGCTCATCTCTTTTCCGCTGATATCAGGGGCCCTGGTCTTGTTGCCGTAGACACCAATGCCTAGCCACTCGGCTCGGGCTGCATTCTCATAGCAATCCTGCCATGCTGGGAGTATGACATGGGGAACTCCATTTCTGCTATTATCAGCACAAGTACCTGTATTAGATTGGGTATACGTACTGTATAGCCTCATACCACGAGTTCGCGCCTCCATGGTGAACGGAGCAGACGATCTGACCGGTCTCCAGCATCGCCAGCGGCTCGACCTCGAACCACGACAGAATCCGCACCTGATCACTGTCTAGCTCCTTCTGCAGTGGTGTGGTCGACTGGCTATAGACCTCGTCCTGGTCATGAGGATGCTTGGGGAGTTTCCATAGCACCTGGATGCCCTGACCAGAGGGAGAGTCAAGAAACGACTTGACACCGGCAGCCATCTCCAGCACAACAGCCGGGTTCGGAGCATAAAGAGTTCCCAGATTAATCAGGACGGTCGGCGCCTTATGCAGCCATGTGAACATCTCCGAGTCCTGCGTTTTTACAGGAGCACAAGGGAGGAGAATTGGGCCGCATGCGACGACATTGTCGGGGACATCGAACGGCCAGTCCAGCTCCTTCAGCGCAGGCGAGAGATGCAGGCGATTGGGCATCCAGCCGTCAGCGAACGGAAAGCGCCCGTGGATCTTGTGCTTGATGCGCCAGTCTCGGATCTCGCGCCGTCTGCCACTGCCGTGGTACATTTTGGCGGTCTTCATGACAGCCATGGTGTTGAGGGGGATGAGATGTAGTGGAAGGGGGTATGGGAATCCAGTCCCGGGCCTGAACGTTAGACGATTAGATAGTGGTCCAAGTAGAAAGGGACAGTGACTTACATTGGGTACTTCCACGCCCATGCGGCGTTCTTCTGCAGTCCCAGCACGATATGGCTGAGCGAGGTTGTATTCAACAAGACACTCGTCTGCCCAGCGTTATACGCCGCATCGCGACCCTGCAGGAAAAAGAAATCAATCGCACACAGCGAAGGCTTGACCTCATTGATGACCTCGATACAGCTCTCGTAGATATCCACATACTCATCCTCAGTCCATCCCCAGATATCCTCGCACAGCGACTTGAAGCCCAGGACAGAGCCCGTGTAGCCGGGAGGATGGAACGCGCCGCGCTTCCCGGTGCGAATAAAGATCTCAGTATTTGAGGGCCCGCGCACGGGGTGGAAATGCACGCGCTGTTTGTATTTCGCGTCGTAGCTCTGCTCGTTATCCCTGAGGAGCTTGTTGAGGCGCTTCTCGAGGACGGGGAACGAGGCGAGATGTATGTCCACGTCACCGCGCACGAGGAGCTCGTGCATAATCGCGAGGACAATGTTGGTCTGGCCATGCTCGCTGTTGGCGAGGAAGAGCACGCTGGTCGCCATGTTGCTTGGTGGTGGTGCTGGTGGTGCTGGTGCAGGAGCAGGGTCTGGCGATAAGATATACCCATCACCCACCCGGAGAAGGCAGCGTTTCAGTGAGTGACATGAAAATGCCGAGGCGACCCTAAACAGGAATTGAATCTAATTACGAGAGACCTGCAGAGCAAGAGGGGCCTGAGGGGCCTGAGGATCCTGGAAGGCGGGCGCATTTCCACTTTCGCAAACCCCGCGAGACAGATAGTCTACTCTGTACAGAGAGAGTAAAATAAAGTGTAATTTGGCCCCAGAGTCTCCGTCTCCGGCCCAAAATAAAGTTCGCCCCACGACAGGACGGCGTGATACAAGGGCAGAACGGTGGTCGTTTCAGCAGCGAGTGCCGGCGCCGTTGCTGGACCCCTTCCTCGGCATCAGCCCATATGAAGATTCGCAACCCGATCGTCCAATTTTCGAGGGCGCCCTGCAGATCCAAATTGCTGGCCCGCTTGATGCCCTGAAACAATGACCTGTAATCGGCTTTCGTCTGTCGTCCTGCACGTTTTAGGCTCGGCAGTGGACTGTCTGTCACAGGTGGCGTAGGCCGATCGAATGTGAACCGCCCGCGTACGGTCCATAGATCAGTATCTGTTATATACGGTGTAACATCCCAAGGCGTTTCAATTGCTCGTGAATTCACGTCGTATAGACCTCCTTGCCAAAATGTCGCTCGTCATGGCTGTGCCGCATGCGCTCTCAATGAGCAACTTCAGCGACGTGCAGACACTGCTGGTCTCCGCCTTGAGCTTCATTCTGGTATGTTTCCAACTGTTGTTTATCTGTCTTACTGACCGGTGTAGATTCCCAGTGCCCTCATATTCTGCCTGCAGTTGCTGCAGCCTGGGCCTGTCATTCGAGGCGTCAAGGGGCCTCTTATTGGAAGATATCTATTCGGAGTGAGTGTATCTCGCCAGATATCCCTGCATAGCTAACCCTGGTAGCTCGACACAAAACTAGGCTTTCTCACTGGGAGGAGTGCGTTCAAGTTCAAGTCCCTACACGATAACTACGGTAAGACTCAATAGCACATTTAATCAATGCATGCTGACAGATCGTAGGAACGGTAGTCCGCTTCGCCCCAGGCCAATTGTCGACCAACAGCCTCAAGTCCTTGCGAAACATCTACGGCGCTGGCCTTGGAAAGAGCAACACCTTCCTCAAGACGGGTTTCTATAAGGCCATCTCGCGACGCAACATCTTCACTGCCTCCGATCCATACTACCATGCCAATGTCCGCAAGCTATTCAGCCCGTCGCTTAGCCCGGGATGTATGGCTGCTCATGAAGGAGTGATCAAGGGCTGCATTGCCCGTTTCAATGCACTGGTCAAGCAGAGGACCGAGGGCCGCAAGTCGATCAGTCTGAATGATCTCTACTACTGTCTGGCTGTGGATATGGTGTCCGAAGTGCTCGTAGGAAAGTCCCTCGGGTGTATTGAAAAAGGTACGTCTCTTAACCTCTGTCAATGATACTGTCTAACGTGCATAGGCCGGCCCTTTTTCTGGACAGAGCAGCTCCCGCGTATCTTCTACTGGGCCACCATTCGCGACCAATTCCAGGGCTCTGGGGTTCCTACGCTGATCAAGTGGATGCTGCGCCAGATCCTGCGCAAGGGAATCCGACAGAGAAGCGAGGAGGCCAGAATGCGCTTGATCCGAGAGTATGTCTACCATATTACTAGTCCGATCTATACTAACGAATAAGACAATTGAAAGCAAAGCACACCCGGCGCGACATCATGGTCGAGGTCCTGGAGAGACAAGAGGCAGCCCAGCTGCCCGAGGAAGAAGTGGCAGAGAACTTCTCTGCCATTATGCTTGCTGGCTTCCACACGACGTCTCACGCAATCTGCGCTGCCATCTGGCTCGTTCTGTCGCACCCTGATGTGCACGCCAGTCTTACCGAGGAGCTACGAACGCAATTCAAGTCCACGGATGACATCTCCCTGGAAGCCCTCGGCAAGCTGCCCTGGCTGAACGCCGTGATTACAGAG
Organism: Aspergillus versicolor CBS 583.65; assembly: GCF_001890125.1. Classification (NCBI taxonomy): domain Eukaryota; kingdom Fungi; phylum Ascomycota; class Eurotiomycetes; order Eurotiales; family Aspergillaceae; genus Aspergillus; species Aspergillus versicolor. The sequence goes on along the minus strand of NW_024467527.1, from coordinate 2,295,969 downwards.
GCCCTCAGGATCTACCCCCCTGTTCCTCTCGGAGGACCTCGGGTTTCACCGGGAGCCTATGTCGACGGCGTCTATGTGCCTGCTGGTGTAAGTACAATCTAAACTGTTTCTAAACTTGGCTAAATTTTGAATCCCTGCAGGTTGAAATCGGCATTTCGCTATACGCCCTACACCACAACCCGGAATACTTCAACGACCCGGCCCGGTTCAACCCTGAGCGATGGATCAGGACTGACTCCACCGACAAGAAGGAGGCTGTCCAGCCTTTCCTGCTTGGAAGCCGGTCTTGCATTGCCAAATAGTAAGTTTCTACCCTACAGCCCCACCAAAGAGTGCTTGTCTGACCGGACAGTTTCGCCCAACAAATGCTCCTTCTCACGCTGTCGTCATTCTTCGTCCAATTCGACGGCCAGTATGTAGGCAGAGCCAAGGACTGGACGACACAGTCTCGCTGCTACGCCTTCTGGGAACTGCCGGACCTCCAGGTCGTCCTGCAGGAGCGCGCAGCCTGAGCAGGATCCTCGGCTGGCTTGAATCTGTACATAGCAAATCGCGTAGAAATCTTCGCTAAGGGTAGACCCACAATCTGATGAATGAATGCCGTTTTCAAGTTTCCACTAGACCAGGACAGATGGTTCAATAGTTGTTACAGATCACAGACCGTGCTCGTCCTGGCCGGGCCGTAGTCTGCATCAGGGAAATCATCCGGATCAGATTAACAACCATTGACTTGACCCTTAATCACCGATCCCGTTCAAATGCCTCAGATTCGCTGGTCGGTGCAGGTAATTAGCGTAGGGCTGGCCTCGGCTTGAATTTGGTCCCAGGCCCACCGGCGAATTAATAGTACAGACTAAGCTGTACGCCCCAGTCATCCCAATTATGGGCGATGCAATGGCACGTTTCGAGTCCACGGACCAGATTCTGCACGGCACATGGCCATGTGTATGAAATACCGACAAATGTCATCTCACAGTGCCGATGAGGGCCGGGTGTTAGACGCAGTTCGGGTTTCAAGGGGTATAGCTTTGATCGCTTCCATATAGATAAGACGGTTGAAGTACGAGTATATTGAACTTACAACTTGTAACTACTCTGCTACTACTGATTATCTGACATGGCGATTACACTCGACCGCCCCTTTGGCGTCCATCTCTGGCCACACTTCAGCAAGGGCTTCACGGCGCTTACTGGCAAGTCGACGTCCGATTTCGAGCTCGTCCCTGGAGTGACTCCTATGACTACACTACAGGGCACTGCAGCGTCGCTTCTGAGCTACTATATCGTGGTCCTTGGAGGGCGACAGCTCATGAAGAACAGGGCTGCCTTTAAACTGCAGACCGCATTCATCATCCACAACTTCATCCTGACCGCAATCAGCGGCGTGCTCCTCGCCCTCTTCGTCGAGCAAATCCTCCCAACACTCTTCCAGGATGGAGTCCTTGTCGCGATTTGTGATGCGCGAGGCGGCTGGACCGACGAGCTCGTTTTGCTATACTACGTACGTCCTCCATCACCAACCACACGAGCTACACTAACAAGGCAGCTCAACTACCTAACAAAATACCTGGAACTAGCAGACACAGTCTTCCTAGTCCTCAAGAAGAAACCGCTGACCTTCCTGCACACATACCACCACGGCGCAACCGCCCTGCTCTGCTACGTGGAGCTAGTCGGCCGCACCTCCGTCAGCTGGGTGCCCATCACACTCAACCTGACCGTCCACGTCGTGATGTACTGGTACTACTTCCAGAGCGCGCGCGGGATCCGCATCTGGTGGAAGCGCTACATTACGATTCTCCAGATCGCGCAGTTCGTGATCGACATCGGTGAGTCAATCATCCCAGTCACAGCATTACATCCTCGGCGATACAATACCCACAAGCTAATACTGCGCAGGATTCATCTACTTCGCGTCGTACACGTACTTCGCATCGACGTACTTTCCCTGGGCGCCGAATGCAGGAAACTGCATGGGCGAGGAGTACGCGGCTGGATTCGGGGTGTTCATTATCAGCTCGTATCTGCTGCTGTTTATCTCCTTCTACCTGACGACGTATAAGACGCAGGCGCCGAGGCTGTATAGCCAGGCCTCGAGGGCGCTGGGGAAGAAGGACAAGGAGAAGGGCCTGTGATTGTCCGCTGCAGCCGTCGGATCGCTGTGGTCGGTGAAGGTGAAGGACAAGATAGCTTGATGGAGATGAGGATCGTCCCGATGATATGGGGATCTGTGAAGAACTGGGGAAGTAGGAAGAATGGAATGCGGGGGACACGAGTGCTTGTTAACTGACGATTATCATGTTTCTTTACCTACTATCTAGTGCTATATTCACTTACAATGATATTGACGGCGACGTCGAACTCCTGTTCATCTGTTATCTGTTCGTAGCGGACCTTGTAGCAAGTTTACCCGTTGTATCTCGCTGTAAACACAGACCGACAGGGACTTGAGCACAGTACGCATACTCGACGATCTTATGATGATCCAGTCCAACCGCACTCGCCTCCGAGGAACAGGAAACCTGACAGACCGAGATTCCGGGGTCCGGGGAATTACATCAATAGTGCTGTCGATCTCATCTTCCTACCAATGCCGTAGACTTTTGCCGTAGACTTTTCCCTGCAGCTCAGCTCGTCCATTCAAGGTTCTGAGATCCTGCACGGTCTGACCCTGACTTTTGAGCGACCGAGGTTCTGCTTGCTGCCCCCAGTCTGCGTTCCTTGGTTGCGTTATTACGTCTGGGGTGATCGGCAGCGCGCTGGAACGACCCCCCAGTCCAATCGATGCGTCCGTGACGAGGGGTTTACAGTCCAGTCGGAGGTGTGTACCTGTTATCTCGAAAACAGGTCAATGTTGAATGAAGATGGCATCCACAGTTCCAGCGCTCAGATAGCAGCTGTGGGCCGGACGAAATTAGGGCACGAACCAGTCAATCCCCGAGTTGTTTCTAAATACTGCCATGACGTGATAGCTGCCCTAGAATTTAGAAAGCAATGCGAGAGAATTCCGTCGAAACAGAGACCAGCGTATACGAAATTATCTTTCCTGTGGCGTTGTGGCATGAAACAGGGCTGAGACTGTGTCGCCTTTCACATGGGCAGACATCCGGACTGTCGATCACGGAACCCAGGTCGAGGCCAACCAAATCTCGATCTGAATCGCACAGCTTGCCTGATCCGACGGGAGCGGTTTGAGCGTTGTGACAGTGTAGTGAGCGTAGTGTATCAGCTTCAGCCTCGTGGGATGTCTCTGTATCATGTATCAGAATAAGAGCTGGCAGGACCAAGACGCTGGACTCGTCGATCGGAACTGCTAAGATAAATTACGTCGTAGATAACGTTCTGAAACGGCCCACTTGCTACAGTACAGTTACTATGGAATACTATGAATTGCCCCGAGTGACCTAGGTTGAGGAACTGCCGTGATCGCCAGTCAACCCGGCTTGTTTCACCTGCGTTAGAAAAGCAGGACGGTTGTAAAACTATTAGAATTGCCTTGCGCAGAGGACCCTGACAGAATGCGTTAAATCCACTGTTAGCACAGAGCTCAATAATTCGGCGGGCGCTCTGGTTCTGACATTGCAGCGTGCAGGATAGACTGATCGCTGTACGCCACGGGGCCGTTTCAACTGGCAATCGGCTTTTGCCCGGCTTTTGCTCGTCAGTCACAGGCTTCGGCACAATTCGGCGGGCCAGAGTAGGACTCTGGATCTGATCCTGGCTGGAAAAGGAAATGCAGGCCGTTCTGCGGAGGTGTGTCTGGGGCCGTATCAGAGTCTCTCCTTGTGGTGCCTTCTTGCAAGTTACGACCGACCTCGCGCCCCAGTTGCCATTTGCTGTGCTTGACTCCGAAGCTTAGCCTGGACTTGGAGTTCCTGGGTTGCCTTGCTCCAGATAGCCAGTGTTAGGCTTGTACCTGTATACCTTCAGGCCTGCCAGCAGCTCCAGCTCAGCCAGGAACAACAGTGGGCGACGCCGAATCGCAGTATCGCACTCCAGCTGGCATTTGAACTAACATTCACCTGCAGCATGCCCGGACAGTGATAGGATAGCAGCAGGAATTAGCTTCGATAGCCGCAGATCGACTCGGGTGACAGCGCAATCACAATCACTTCATATTCACTAAGCAGGATGGACTACGATCGCGGCTGGAATCGCAGCGGCAACCTGCGTCCCGACAGCAGGCACATGAAGAGAGGCAGGGCGAGCAATGTCCGAGACAGCATGGCCTTTTTCACGGCCGACTGGGAGGAGGTTCCCATGGACACCATGCGGATGACGCGCCGGTCGCTGATGTTCCCTCTGGACATGGACATGGACAAGGAGATCAAAAATGGTGGAGATGGCAAGGGCATTGAAGATATCCTCGAGCGGCAGATTCGCATGCCCACGCCCAAAGTCGGATACTTCCAGATCTATCGCTATGCGTCACGCTGGGACTGGGCGCTGCTTGTACTGGGGGGTCTATGTGCAATCGGGGGAGGGGCAGCTTTGCCTCTATTCACAGTATGTCGTTCAGCATCATATTATACAATATAGTGTATATCTAATGGACAGGTCTTCTTCGGCAACATCACATCCACATTCCGCGAGGTGGCCACCTACGCCATGAGCTACGACCACTTCTACGACATCCTGACCAAAAACGTCAAGTACTTTATCTACCTAGGCGTCGGCGAGTTCCTGACCATCGGCACCGCGACCTTCGCCTTCGTGCACACCGGCAACACCGTCACGCAGAAGATCCGCGTGCGGTACCTGCAGGCCATCCTGCAGCAGAACATCGCCTTCTTCGACTCCCTGGGCGCCGGCGAGATCACGACGCGCATCTCCGGCGACATGCACCTCATCCAGGACGGGATTTCCGAGAAGGCCAGTCTCGTCCTAGCCGGTGTCTCCAGCTTCGTCACGGCGTTCATCATCGCGTTCGTCAAATACTGGAAACTAGCACTCATTTCAACATCCACTCTCGGCGCGCTGCTGATCATCATGGGCATCGGCTCGACCGTCTCCGTGATATACAGCAAGCGGTCCATAGAATGCTACGGCAAGGGCGGCAGCATCGCAGACAACGTACTCAACTCGATCCGCACAGTGGTCGCATTCGGGGCGCAGGAAGCCCTGGCAAGGAAATACGAGAGCCATCTGCGCGAAGCAGAGAAATTCGGGCGCATTGTGCAGATGACATTCGCGCTCGTCATCGGCGGGATCCTAGGGGTTATGTATCTCAACTACGGGCTGGGCCTGTGGATGGGGTCAAGGTTTCTGGTCAGCGACTCGGCGAATGTCCAGCCCGGGGATATCTTGACGATTATGATGTCTATCATCCTGGGTTCGTATGCGCTGGGCAATGTGGCGCCAAACATCCAGGCCTTTTCGGATGCAGTCGCTGCAGCGACTAAGATATTTGGCACGATAGACAGGGAGTCACCACTGAACCCCTTTTCCACGGGTGGACAGCGCCTGTCGACAGTAACAGGGGAGCTGGAGTTTAAGAACATCCGGCACGCATACCCATCACGTCCGGAAGTCACCGTCATGGAAAAGTTCAACTTGCACATCCCCGCCGGCAAAACAACAGCCTTCGTCGGTCCATCAGGGTCAGGGAAGAGCACAATCATCGGACTGCTGGAGCGGTTCTACAGCCCCGTAGCCGGCGACGTGCTTCTAGACGGCCACGACATCGAGTCACTGAATCTTCAATGGCTGAGACAGCAGATCTCGCTCGTCTCGCAAGAACCGCAGCTCTTCACGGCGACCATCTACGAGAATATCAATTACGGACTGATCGGGTCCGAGTTCGAGAACGAGTCTGCCGAGCAGATCCGAACGCGCATTATCAAGGCTGCCCAGATTGCGGACGCGCATGACTTCGTCTCTGCCCTTCCGGAGAAATATGAGACGAATATCGGTACCCTGGCGCTTTCAGGCGGCCAGAAGCAGCGGATTGCCATTGCGCGTGCGATCGTTAAAGAGCCCAAGATCCTCCTCCTGGACGAAGCGACGTCTGCGCTGGATACAAAGTCTGAAGGGCTGGTTCAGGCAGCGCTAGACCGGGCAGCGAAGGGGCGCACGACGATAGTCATAGCACATCGACTGTCGACTATCAAGACGGCGCATAACATCGTGGTGATGATGGGTGGCAAGATCGCGGAACAGGGGACGCACGCGCAGTTACTGGAGACTGGAGGGGTGTATTCCAGTCTTGTGCAGGCGCAGAGCATCAAAGACAGCGCTCCGCAAGGCGAGGGAGACGAGGAGCTGGCGACGCTTTGGTTTGAAGATAACGATGCCGAGTCGGACTATTTCACGGCGGATTCGATGGACTCGCCGCTCACGCCGTATAAGCGGCAGAGCGTGCTGACCTTGGGTGGAGGACAGATCAAGGAAAAGAGGTTCACTGTCCCGACGCTTATCAAATTCATTGCCAGCTTCAACAGGCCGGAGAGGTTCATCATGGGTGTTGGGCTGGTGCTGTCCCTGTTTGCTGGTGGTGTGCAACCGGCGCAGTCTGTCTTGTTGGCGAAGGCCGTCAACGCCATCTCTATCCCAGTATCCGAGCCAGACAGGCTAAAGCATGAGACGAGCTTCTGGGCGTCCATGTTCCTGATGACGGGGCTGATTACCATGTTCTTATTCGGCTCGCAGGGGGCGTTGTTCGCATTCAGCGCAGAGAAGCTCATCCGGCGCGCTCGCAGCAGCACATTCAGGGTCCTCCTAGGGCAGGACATCTCGTTCTTCGACGAGGAAGACAACACCCCGGGCACGCTGACGTCTATCCTGGCGACAGACGTCAAGAACCTGGCTGGAATCAGCGGCGCGACGCTGGGGACGCTTCTGATCGTGAGCGTCAACCTATTCGGCTCTCTAACGGTCGCACTGGCACTGGGCTGGAAACTCGCCCTCGTCTGCTCGTCCGCCGTCCCCTTACTACTCCTCAGCGGCTTCCTACGGACCTGGATCCTAAGTCGCTTCCAGGCGCGCGGACGCACCGTGTATCAGAAATCCGCGAGCGAAGTCAGCGAGGCCGTAACGGCCATCCGGACCGTCGTCTCGCTGACAATGGAGCAAGTCATTCTGAACTCCTATCGCTCGCAATTAAAGCAGCAGGTCCGGTCGGACATCCCTTCCATCCTGCGCTCGGCGTTCCTCTACGCCAGCTCCGAGGCGCTGCAGTTCTTCTGCATGGCCCTCGGGTTCTGGTACGGCGGCATGCTTCTCGGCCACCATGAGTACTCCATCTTCAAGTTCTACGTCTGCTTCAGCGAGGTGATCTTCGGCGCTCAGGCGGCTGGCAGCGTCTTCTCGTACGCGCCCGGAATGTCCAAAGCAACGCACGCGGCAGGGGAGCTGAAGAAACTATACACCCGCAAGCCGCGCATCCACGGTCGCACGGGCGGAGAAGTCCTCGCCCCTAGCTCCTTACAAGGCAGCATCGAGTTCCGCAACGTGTACTTCCGGTATCCGACACGCATCCAGACGCCGGTGCTGCAGGGGCTCAACTTCAGCGTGCAGCCGGGCCAGTTCGTGGCGTTTGTGGGCGCCAGCGGGTGCGGCAAGAGCACGACGATTGCGCTGCTGGAGCGCTTCTACAACCCGCTGGCTGGGGCGATCTGCGTGGATGGCAGGGACATTAGCGGGCTGGAGCTCCAGTCGTACCGGCGGCAATTGGCGTTTGTTGGGCAGGAGCCGGCGCTGTTCCAGGGGACTATCAAGGAGAATATCTTTCTGGGGATGGATGCGGAGGAGGTCAGCGATGGAGCCCTGATTGCTGCTTGCAGGGACGCGAATATCTACGATTTCGTCATTTCTCTCCCGTACGCCTTTCCCCCCGCCCTTTACTGAAATCTGGCCTATGGATACTGACTATCTCTACTAACTACAGACAAGGCTTCAACACGGAAGTCGGCAGCAAAGGGGGCATGCTCTCAGGAGGCCAGAAACAGCGCATCGCAATCGCACGGGCGCTGTTGCGCAACCCCCGGGTCCTCTTACTGGACGAAGCGACATCGGCGCTGGACTCGGAGTCTGAGAGCATCGTGCAGGCAGCGCTGGATACAGCAGCGCGGGGCCGAACAACGCTGGCGGTGGCCCACCGGCTCAGTACGATCCAGCGGGCGGACGTGATCTACGTGCTGGCCAACGGCCGCATTGCAGAATCAGGGACGCATGGCGAGCTGCTGCGACGGCGGGGGCATTACTATGACCTTGTTAATTTGCAGAGTCTGGCTTAGGCTCGGTCTGGGATGGCCCTGAGTTGATCTGATACAGGAGGAGTCAAGCCATAGTTCATGTTCATTCCGACGAGATAGCCCCTTAATGTAATTGTATAACCTTAGTAAATGAGTTTCAGCCTCCAGGGGTCTATCACAGAGAGGCTACTGCAAGAGCACTGCAGGAGCTCTGCAGGCGTATACTGCATGCGGCAGGAATCGCCATCGGACATTACAGGGAGAGCACAGAGCAGTAGCCGGATGCCGAGACGGTTCAACAGTAATCAAGGCTGTCCCCAAGGTTCTCATCCTCGTGGCCAGTGGCTGCAGTGGCCCTGGTCAGACACTAAAGGCCTCTCACAAGGGCAGAAGCAATAAAGTTGGCGTGATGGGCACCGGCCTCACCATATTAGGCAGGTCAGTTCTCCTGAACAGGTCATGCGCAGCAGCACCAGAGACAAGCTATGGGCCCCCAGCGGGGATCCCCTCGGTCTCTATGCCTTGTTTGTCTTAGGGCTGCCCATGATCAACTGGGTCGCCCCGGCGTTTGGACCCACTGGAGCCAGCGCTCGATGCTTATGCCTAATCGGGGGCAACGCAGCAGGATCCCAGCTGGATTGCCCATGGAACAGACGCCCGTCGCCACTCACAGCGTGCGCTGGGCCCTCACCACGTGCTCCGGCTGGACCAGGCAACGGCCGTTGTTTCGGTAGATGCTCACTGCCGATGCTGAGGAAATCGTGAGACGACCGTTGTGCTGTCGCCAAACCTGCGCGATTTGCGTGGATAAGGCTGGCTGGGCCAGTTTGAGCAGCTCCGTGGTTTGGTCCTAACTCCTGGTTCATCTCTGGGTCTGGTTCTGGTTCTTCATCTTGTCTCCAGGAGTGGATGGCAATTCTTGATCGACGATGATTCTAGCTTAGCTCAGATCCTGGTGTGGCCTTAAAACTTATATTAACTCGTATGGGGAAGCTTTAATAGTTCATTTCTCCTGTCTCCTGCCATCCATTTAACCTCATACTCTCTACGCACTATACAACTCATACTCACTCATACTATTATACAACCATACTTATACAACCATACTTATACACCCATACTATTACACCATGAAGAGCGCCATCGCCCCAGACATCTGGGAGACGAAACGCATGCTGATCACCAAACTGTACAAGGACGAGGAGTGGCCCTTGAAGCAAGTTATCAAGCTCGTCCAGACCACAGACTTCCATCCCAGGTATGTCCATCGCTCTAGGCTGTGTATATTAGTCTAACCCCCACAGTGAATCTCAACTGCGCAGCCGGTTAAAGAAATGGCACATCACCAAGCCCTCGCGCAAGAAGTACGACGGCAGCAGGCGTCTCTCTGGCGCAAAGAAGAACTCGATGCAGAAGCGCCCATCAGACGTCCACCACCCTCCAACTCTCCCTTCATCCTCGACATACAACACCCTGCAATCACATCCCCAGCCACTCCCCTCGCACCGGACAGACGAGAGCGACTCCTTCTCTGAGGCCCGCAGCGAGGTCTCGCGTCCCTCAGTCTCCATCCCCGAGATGTCGACATCCACATCACCAGGAAACCACTATATTCTGCCCTCCAGCCCCGAGGACGCTCAACTGACGAGTCCCATCTACGGGCCCAACCCGATCATGGGGCCTTCCACGCCAATAACGCCGGCACTTTACGGCGTGGACGACTCAAAACGCGCCCCCAGCGATACAAACCACACGATATACTACTTCCCACAGGAGCTCAGTCCGCCGGTCTTGCCAGCCAGCAGCGTGCCCGTCTCATACCCACCAAACGCGTCCTTTGGCTCGTTCGCGGCTCCGCTGGCGATGCTGGACCACCCGGGCGACTACTTGGGCTATCCCAATGTACACTACACCCCCTCGTCACATCCATTCCCACACCAGCACAAGGACCCAACCCCCGTGGAGGCGCCGTTTGCGATGTCCGAGCTGTCCCCACCGCTGGTCGATGGGGCGTGGATCAGCCCCTATGGGCAGCCATCTCATTCTCGCGAGCACGCCCCGTCATATTTCCAGGAGCACTGCATGCAACCTCCGATATACCAGGCCCTGTAACTTCGCTTAGCGCATTTAGATAAAGTTTAAATATAATTGCCATGCAGACTTTTCGCACTTGTTTCACTCTGGCCTGCTAGATAGCACACCGCCCATGGTATGACGTATCGGGACTTAGGGCTTCGGGGCAAAGGAGATTCTTTGGCTCATCCAAGGCTCACAAGCCATTGAGACTCCACTCGATCACCTCTGGCTGCAGACGTGCTCGGAACCTGTCCGCAGCCTCTCCCATCTCTCCCCGCATCAGCCTGGCGTCAATTGGCTTCTCCAAATCCTTCACTCACCAAGTCTTGCTTTACGGTTCCGGTTAGCCACTTCCCTGTTCCAATGCCTGTTCTGTTCCCATCTCTCTCCCAAGTTCTCTTCTCACCGTTAATCCGTGCATCCGATCCAGCAGGATCTCCTTTTAGTTGTCGGACGTACTTCCTACTACAGTATAGCGCGGCAAGCAGATCATCCATCTGCCGACACCCCCACAATACAAAGTTACCTAGAGGGCCACTATCTCACATAGCGCGTTCCAGCACCACGAGGGCTCACGGAGATCTTGTCTCTGCAGGTACGCCGGCGGGCCCTCTGACTGGCCATGCCCAAGCGAGAGACAGCCGCTGACAGCATTGTCTCTCTCGACCCTCTGGCTGACGGCGGATTGCCAGACTGACGGACGATCACGGACTGACGTGGTCGCCTTGACTTGAGTTTCCCGCGGCGATGAGGGCCAATGAGGTGAAAACCGACTGTCGTTTCCAGCCGAATTGCGCTGTTTGTGATCTCTGGTTTCTCCCCTTCTTTCCTTCTTCTGGTAGCCACCTCGCCATGGATGCTGTCGTGCTTCTCCCATGGTCGCCCACCTCCCTCCGACCGTTATTCATTCGAGAATACGCGGAAAATACGCGGGTGGTCAGGCACTCCCTTTGCCATCCATGGCGCTGGGCCTTCTACGCCAGCCACCGAGTAATTCTTTTCTTAGAATAGACTCTCTGAATCAGAAATCAGGGATATCGGAATAGGGGCGATTCGTGACTCGTCGCCACTGGGGCATTTTTCGATTGGCTGGGTTAATGCACGCGCGTGGCCGACGATAGTCGACTAAGTCGAGTCTATTAGCGACCTAGTGTATCAGCCTCATGGCGATAGTCCGTGATCCGCCCTGCTACAGTAGGGATGTGCTGGATTTGCAGCACATCATGTTTACGGAGGCTTATCATCGGCGACCCTTATATATATGCTGCTGTCTCGCGTTGTTTAGGCTGTCTCGCGATGTCGAGAAAGTGCCGTGCTCCGTACGGTGTATATCCCAATAAGACAACATCCCCATGCTCTCCCCCTCCAACCTCCAGAATGTGGACGCAGATCAACCGCAGCGGAGCACCTTCGACATGAATCAATCCATATTGCCTCTCGCCCCTCACGCCCTCGATCGCAGACTTAGCATCGAGCAGTCGGCCCAAACCCACGGTTCAGCCTGCTACGGTTCGGAGGCTTCCTGATCAAGAAGGCGCTTAACTGACAGTCCCTGTCCACGGTCCAGGTTCTAGTCCTGTTCCAGTCCAAAACGCCCCCCCAGTCTCAAATCTCACTGGCGGGATCTCTCTGTCTTCTTGGCTGTAGCGCCGCCGACCGAATTGACCAAATGGAGATTGCGTGATTTCCCTGCTATCGGTTCCCTTACTTCACCAAACCAAGCTTCGGTCGAGCTTCGAGTGAGCTTGAATTTGGGTCTTCAACGGGTACAACGGCAGCTTGTGACCGCGAACTGTATCACTCCCAGCAACCTGGTTTGCAATACACTGCAAGGACGGATGCTGAATCTGACTGACGTGATTGGACTAGCTACCTCGTTAACGAGGAACGACGTCCTGAGAGACCCGACCAGTGGAGCTGCCATCGCAGGGTATACGACTAGCACTACATGTCACCGCGCTCGATCTACCTGATTCGGAGACTGAATCCGAGTTGATACATAATGCCTTCCGGGATTCGCCATGCTCACCTGTATAGTGTTCCTCCGAGCGTGAGCACGTTTCAGCCTTGCGTCTACACCGTATATCCCTCGTCCAGCAGGTCCTTGCCTCGCTTAGAGCAACCGAGGTGTTAACAGACGATACTGAGCTAATATCGAGCAGTAAGCACCACATGCCGCCAAGAATAGATCATGAATAAACTCTACGTGAATCCTGCAGAGCCCGAGTCCAAGGCATGGACCCAACCACTCCATTCCATTCCATCCAATCCAGACCCGGCCAGACCAGATCAGACAACCACCGGCGTCACCGACACCAACTGATCGCCGCCGTCCTCTGGACAGCAACGCTTAACTTAGAACCGAGCGTAGAATATTCGAAAGATGCGCACGCCCGACTCCAAGTCTCCAACGCGTCTCCAACCGTTATGCCACACCCATGGACCGAATGCGGGGATTCCGCACGCAATGGATCCGGCCGAGTTCGGTGGAACTATGCAGAGTCAGACGTGATGAATAGTAAACCGACGCGAGTCGGGGACTGCACACGTAGGCAGATGGTACCCTATGACAGCAAAGAGTGGCACGACATGTTGGATGGAACCCTGCGTGCGTATCTACGACGTATACCGGAGAACCGGGCAAGATATTCCCTGTCACTGTCAGTCCGTAGTCAAGAGTTAATAGGCGAGGCCCACTCGGCAAGGTGACAACATGCCGGATCCGATATCTGTATAGCCGCTGTTCTGGTTGGCCAGCGTGGACTGCAGAAAATCCGGCTCAGCCGACGATGATTCGTGGACGCCGGAGTGTGCCGCGGTCTTCCGCTGCAGAGTATCTGACTCTACGTAGACTATTCTACGGTAGTCTGTAAAAATTCAGGAGATAGGTTATCGTATTCAACTTCAATTAACTTCCATCGTAAATGTTATTAAACTTATTATGCCCCGTTTGTATCGACACAAGTTGGCTGATTTTAAAACATCATTGGCCATTATACTTTGCCTTTCCATGGCGGAATATCCCGCGGGATTCCGCAGTTCCGCAGGATTCCGCCTGCCGCTGACCAGCCACGCCGTCACCTTTATGCACGCACCAACCTTAATAACCAACATTAATGCCCCCTATCCTGAATCCTGAAGAAGGCCATCGAGGTCTGCAGCCTGCGTTGCTGATCGAGCTATTCCTATTGAATCCTGACGCCCTGCTTAACCTGGGCTGGTTCAGACAATGCCTTTTCTGGGAATATGCAGTTTAACCTTAATCTAAACATTGCATCGTTATGGTTTGCGTTAATGCTGGTGTCAGGGATTGATTTCCTTCGTGTGCATTTACGGGATGCAGGAAGAGGGTTTGTAGATATACTTTATCTTGTAGTTCTGGAGGAGTATTCTGGAGGAAATAATAATGGTGTTGGAGTAGACGTTATAGTAGTGACCGTTATATATATTTGCACCTGCGGAGTAACCGTTTGCCTGATGGAGTATAATGCCAGGAACACATGGAGTAGCTAAACTACAATGGAGAAAACCTAATTATGACAGTAATTCATAAACGTGGTTTCTATTCTTGAGGTGACTGGCTACGTAAAGCTAACATGGTTTGCATATTATTGTTGTGTTCATTTATTCTTCAAGTCAACTTCATAACCCGTTAGAGTGACAGTAGCCTGACTGCGGGCGCTTCATTGTTTCCAGTCAATATACTGAACGTTCTCTTACAAACTAGAGAACTTATACGCCAAGCGAGCCAATTCATACCCATCCTCCTTCACCGCAGCAATCCGACGCGTCAAGTAGCGCTGCGAATCGATAACCTCAATCCCCCAGACCTAAATCAATCAGCACAACCATACCAAACCAGTGAAAGATGAAAGTATCATGCATACCTGCTCCGCCGTCCACCCCCCATTCTCATTCCGTCCAAAATCATGAATATACAGATCCGGAATCTCCTTTTCCCCATCCTGCCCAGGCTCCAGATACGGATTGCCCGCCTGCAGAAAGTTCTTAATCTCCTGCTTGATACTCTCATTATCGCTATTCGACTGCAGCGTCAGATCCGGACGAAAAGCGCTGTCGTCGCTCTTAACGCCCTTGACGAGCTGGCTGCGCGTCTGCACATTGCCGTAGATGTGGTTTGCGCGCTCGCGCTCGGTCCAGTCCATGATGCGCTCCTCTGTCGACCCGCCGATTCCGCCAGTCAGCGTCTGGCGCATGGTTATGGTTGTTATCTGGGTGTCGGAGACGGAGGACTCGAAGGTTAGGGTGAGTGTTGCGGCGCCAATGCCTTTGCGTGTGAGCCAGCCGACGCCTTGCTGCGACAAGTTAGTGGGGTTGACTGGGGAAGAGAGAAAGGCAGACGTACGAGCTTGAGGATCGGGTCCATGTCGTCGGAGATGGATTTGTCCTGGTCGCATTAGCATTGCTTTTCGAGTAGCTGGATGGGTAGGTACCAGTGTCCAGGACCCCTTGAGGGTCTTGAGGGTCAGGTCTGCGGGGATCTCCATGGCGGTTGGTTTTGGATGATTGTAACTGTTCTCTGAGTACTTCTGAATGTGTGAAGACTTGAATACTGTGCCTGAAGCCGCCCCTGATGTCTCTTATACTCGATCGCAGAGAGTAGACATCCCCGAATAGGAAAGACCATGCATTCACATGAAAGAACTCCACGTGGTCGGCTTTCATGTGATACCAGCAAGATCCCTGTCTCACGCAAACTATACACGCAAAACACCATAAACAGGGTAAATACTCTCAATTAGAGCTGATATACCACCTCACGATCGCTACTGCAGTCTACAGGAGCATAATGTCGCAATGATTTGTTGCAAGCATACAGAAACCGTCGGCGAGACAGCAGTTCACAAAAACGTCATCAGCCGAGCTATCGGAGCTACTGACAGGAACAGCAGTCAGAGATCATCAATCGGGCAAGCCCCAGACTATTATCGCACGCCATTAGCCGGAGAACACCCCGAATGCGGACCGTTGTCAATTAGCATCGCGGGCCGAGCTGGTCTTGGCTGACGGGCGACGTCGCGCAAGGCTTGTTGTCTCCAGATGTCGATGAACTGCGGAGCTACATCTGGGGATTAATTTAATTTCGAGTTGTCGATGTCGGACGGATGGAAGTTGGACGGGGAACCTGCGCTGTCCTTCGCTGCCCTTCGCAGCGTCTGCTATGACCTTGATTACGCGAGAGTAGTCTTATACCTTGCAAGCCACTTAATTTGGCAGAGATTCAGCAATCTGCAAATACTGGCATGTGCGTAGTCAATGTAACGCAGCTGTCACCCTAGGAGAGAAAGGACATTGCCGTCGTAAACAGAGGGGAACAGACTCAAAAGGTCGAGGTCGAGCGGCGAGTCCTGCAATGTCAGCTCTAGCTTTAACCAGCCACAATGAAGACTCACACCCAGGTTAAGACCAGACAATGTCGGATCATATACATCGTAGCCTGACATGTTATCCCCGTCAGCCCCGTAAACCGTATCCAACCGAGCAGTGCTCATCTGCAGCGCCGAAAGACACTTTTTGAAGCTTTGCGTTGCCGCGTCGTAAACCGCCCTCTTCACATCCTGTCCTGTTTTCATCGCGTGGATCTGCCCTAGGACAGCCGACAGAAGGCCAAACCGTTTCATGCTTGGGGTTCCGCTCGCAATTGTTTGGAAGAGATGGTTCTTGATCTGCTCGAGAATGTCAATCAGATGGTCGCGACTCGCATCCGCGAGCCCGTCGAATGAGTTTCCCTCTGGGCCTGGAAGTCCTGGGAGGAGATCTTCTTCCAGCTGGGTAACGATTTCTAAACATAGCGCCGAAATGACATCCAAACCGAGCGGCCCTTTGAACGTGCCCTTCCCGCTGAGGCAGAGGCGTAAGAAATCACCAACAGGCGACTGTGAAGTATCAGCATACGATACTATCACACTCGCAGACTCCAGACAGGCTTTTCGCGCATAATAATACTGCCGGTCCTTCCTTGTTTGCACCAAGAACGGCATATACAGGGCCAAGATATACCAGTGTAACTGACAAACGATGAACTTTGCATGAAACTCGCCCAGTTCCAGGGAGGAACCGCGTCGGCGTCGGGTATTGACAGAGTGCAGGAATGCTGTAGCACTCCGGCAGACGGCTCTCATTTTCCCGCCTAGGTCAAGGGCCTGTTGGTAGGACTGGCCCTTGCCGTCGTGTATCACGTTGAGGATTTGCATACGCAATTGCACGGACTCTTGTACCAGAATTTGAACTGACGTGTCCGTGACTTGATCGCTGATAGCAGAAGCGGATACAGAAGCAGTATCCGGACCTAGATCGTTATCGTCGACATTCGACGGAACAACGGTGTCGAAATGTGCCGGAATAAGAGCAGGCGTGCCTGACTCCAGTGCATCCTGGAGCACCAATTCCACCACAGTCGCCCAGAGCCGTAGTCGCAGCTCGGCCTGCAGCTTAGACAAGGATGGAAAGTTTGTCGGGCTGCGGTGTAACCCCATTGCCATGGCCGCGCGCATGAGAGTGCCCGTGGAGAGCCACGGCGACGAGCCTAGACCGCACGCCTTGCGCGCAATCAGGAGCAGGCACATTGTCTGGAGGCCGTCGAGGTTGACTGTGAATTTCTCAGATGGCCCACCCAGCCACCACTGCGCGGCATATATCCATTTCTGGACCTGCTGGGTGTACTCAGCGTTGCCATCACTGGGATAAAACACCGTCCCGATGGCGAGGATAAGTACGAGCTTCACAAGAAAGGAAGATGTGTCTGAATCAGCCCCAGACCGCGCCCAGAACTCCTCGTATTCAGACCAGAATGTCGACACATGGATAACGCGGTAGACTCCCTCGAACGTGCGCAAATAGCATCGCACAAGTTCGTCACATTTCTCCCTTGAAGGAACCGTATTCCGCAGGCCCGACACAGGGTCATTCAAGCGAACAGACCGTTGGGCCTTGATCGACCGTCGTAGCTCGCGACCTTCCTTGACGGTATCGACCACGTCCTTTTTCAGGTCCTTCAATCCCGGCTCAGTGTCGCCCCGGCTGAACAGTCCAGCAATAGAAAGCTGAATGACAGTTAACCTGGCAGTCTAGTCTCCGCGGAGAAGCGTCAAAAGAAATCGCGATCGGGATAGACTTACCTGGTCCATCTTGTTACACCAATGCGTCGGACCCATGAACTTGACCTTCTGTGCCGACGATCGCAGGCGTGGAGCTATCGGCCCCATAGAGTTTTTCTCTTTCACAGAGGCACCAGCATCAGAATCACGATCAGCAGAATCCACACAGTTTGAGCAGCCGGTCAGTTGACCTTCAACGGTTTCGACCCTGGCTGCCAGAGCACGCAACTGGCGTTCTAGGCTGGGCCGTCGCGTTGCCGTCTCCTCTGACCCCGAACCCAAAACATGCTGTTCCAGTGACCCCAGTCGGTCCTGGATGTCTCGAATGGCATGAGTCAAGTCATCAGTAGCGGCGATAGCACCATTCTCAGTCGAGGAGGAGGTCGGAGTCAGAGTCAACAAGCTCGAGTTCCCACCCGAAGAAATTCCCCGAGGCCGAGACCCAGACGCTTTAGATGCTGGTTCTCGCTGGGTATCAAATCGGACTTGGCCTGCTATTCGGGAATCTGAAGCAACTGTCCCGTCGCGATAGGAGCAATTCAGCGCGGATTTGGCGCGCGTGCAGGGCGCGCATGGCACGTTCAGGTCGCAGCGGACTTTGCGCTGGCGGCACTGCTCGCATGCTTTTGCGGGACGTCTGCGTTTTCGTGGGGGTCCGTTAGGCATGATGGATCGATAATTGCAAGTAGATAAATACCGAATTATCTGGAGAATACAGAATGGGAGTCGGTGATGGAGAAATGTCACTAACCCCGAGGGCCGAGGCCGAAGTCGAGTTCGGGGCCGGGCTTAAGAAAATGCCGAACTACAAATCAGATATTATTGAAGTATAAGTAAACAATTAAATACTACGGCTAATTAATATTAATTAGCCATCCACTGGTGTCTCTTGCTCCACTGATGTGTATCCTCCGTGTCCGACCGTTTCTTCTCCTCGTACAGCCTCTGCGCCAGCTGTCTATACAAGAAGACATTGCCTCCGTTATATCTAATGCTGTGATCCGAGTCTGTAAACCACTGCACCTGCATTTGCTCTGGCGTGACGCCATCTCCTATCAGCGTGTCGACCAGAGCAGCGGCATTCTGGAAGTGAACATTGTCGTCGCCGGTGCCGTGCTGGATCAGGAATCCTCCCTCTACATTCTTGAAGCCCTCCGTGCGCCGGATGGCGGTGGTATTATACCCATCCTCGTTCGTTGACAGCGTCTTCATGTACCGCTCCGTGTACATAGAGTCGTACAATCGCCAGTCGGAGACAGGCGCTGTCAACAATCCGAGTGAGAACGCGCCGCTGTCAGTTTCGAGAACCTTGCCCGTGAGGTAACCGCCATAACTCCAGCCCCAGATTGCAATGTGGTCGGAATCAATCCATTCTCGCTGTGCGGCCTGTTCCGCAGCATAAACCTGGTCCTCGGCCTCAAGGTTTCCAAGCTGTTTGGCCACCAAGGAGCGGAATTCGCGTCCCTTGTAGCCAGTGCCGCGGTTGTCCACGGTCCAGGTAACGAATTCAAGCTCGGGATCGGACGCAATGTATGCGTTAAAATCGAGCCCGTTCCACGATTTGCTGACTTCCTGTGCTCCTGGGCCGCCGTATGGAGTGAACAGTAGGGGATATTTCTTCTCCTTGGAGAAGTTCGGCGGCAGCCTCTGCATTACGTTCAGTTTCTCTCCGCTCGGGATGCTGAGTTCAAAGTAGCTGATTTCAGGCAATGCGTAGCCCTTGAGCTTCTCAATCAGTGCTGCATTGCTGGTGAGGGTGCGAAGGGGAGCCGTCTGGTTTACAGAGTAAAGCTCCTGGTATGGGACCTCTGGGCCGGCGTAGGTGAGAATGTAATATCCAGCCTTTGCAGAAAAGGAAGCACTCCAGTATGCTTCGGTGCTATCATCAACAAGAGGCTTGATCTTGAAGGTCTTATATGACACCGAGTACAGGTGTCTCTCGGTGCTATGGTGCTGCGTCGAGAGATAGTATACGAGCTCGCGCTGTTGATCAATGCTCACCACCTCTGTAACTTCCCATTCTCCCTCAGTCAATGCGATGGGATCGCCGCCAGAGGTTGAGAAGAGATACAGGTGTGTCCAGCCGGTATGGTCGGACAGATCCACAAAATAGGTGGAAGAGTTTCTATTGCCGACTGGCCCAACGTATGCCATGGACAACCAGTTATCCAACCAGCCATCAGTACCATCGCGTTCATGTGCGACGGTAGTATCGCCGGAAGCTGTATCCACAATGACAATCTTCTGCTCATCCTGCACACGATTGAAGGCCTTGACAGCCAAGGCACCGTGCGCGTCCGTCACCCAGGCTACTTCACCAACGATCAACTCGCTGGGGTCGAATGCATCGATAGGAATAGGCGTCACCTGCTTATCACTAATCTTGAGAATACTCAGCTTGACTGTTGGGTTGGTCTCCGAGACTTTGGGGTATCTGATGTCGAGCTCGCGCGGATAAGGAGGCGCAACCTCCTGGCTGTCCATGTAGTACGGGACGGTGTACGTAGGGACGCCAGTCTCGTTGAAGCTCAGGAATGCGAGCAGCTCTGAGTCAGGCGAGAACCAGATCGCGAACCGGTCACCCAGAATCTCCTCTTCGTAGATCCAGTCCGGCACGCCGTGGAAGAGATCTGGTCCACCGTCTTCAGTGATCGCAGTCACCTCGCCATCAACCCAAGTAAACAGATTATTTCCGCGCACAAACGCGATGGACTTCCCATCGGGACTCCATTCGGCATACTGGATATCGCCAACCTGGCCTTTCACCAGCGGCGCTGACTCGAACGTCTCGACATTCTGGATGTAGTAATCAGCGAAGAAGGAATGGCGGTACTGCTTCGTGTAGTTGGTCGCCCAGAGCACAGACGACAGATCTGGACTGATCCAGTAGTCGTACGTGTCGTCTGGCACCTTGTCAGCTGGGACAATGGTCTGCGATCGGTTGGTGACGATGCTCTCGATCTTGATGCTGCCGTCCTGCTCCTGGAAGACGTACTCCCCATCATTGTCGGTTTCAATCCATTGAACTGAAATCGAAGAGGGAGACAGCTCAGGCGTGACCACAGTTTCATTGAATGTCAGTCGCTTGGATCCGGTCGCTCTGGGCTCGCGTGGTCTCCAGGGCACGGCGATGCAGGCGCCCACGAGGAGTGATAAGGTGGAAAGCTACGCGTGTTAGCATACAATTATCCTCAATTATAACGCGCAATACATACTTTCATTTTCACGACCAGGCCCAGCAATTGCTCTCAGCTCTGCCTGTGGAATTCCCAAATACCCAGCAAGGGGAATGGGCGAGACCCCAATTTAAAGCACGCGAACCCCCGCAACACAATAACAGCCCCAGCTTATCAGACAGCAGCAGGATAAGCCTGCGCATTCAGGAACATGCGCCAAGGCGTGACTGCGTCCGGCCGGCGATAACCGTCGAGTGTTTGTGCAGTTAGAAGGCGCGATCGGCGCCATCGCGTGCTTAGTGCTGCAACCCAAGACTGGCTCTCAGATTAACCAAGACGTTTAAAAAACGATGGCTGCTCCAAGGTAGCATGCCAAGAATGGCGTCTGAGATTGCAAAGTTTGCGTTGGTGTTTATATATATGCTGTCTGCCAGTGCCTGGTTCGAATCATGCACACTTTGTATGGAGTAACCTGCCATAGGAGAGAAACTCAAGGCGGGCAATTTCAATCGTAATGGAACCCCATAGACTCTTGTTTCTTCTCTTTCTCTTCTCCCTTTCACGCCAGACCGTTGTTGCCAACAGCCCATAGCCGTTGTCATGATCGCAGCCCGAAGGACCAGTATGGTACCTGAGCTTGTTGATTCTTGCATCAGCGCAGTCAAGACATGCCTTTATGCAAGATCTGTAGGGTGTAAGGGTTGATTGACTCGTAGCTGTTGAAGTATCAGACAGCATTGCATGGAAGTGTACCGGTGATAGTAATAGGGCACATGAAGTAGAGGACGCTGCATCCCTTTCGCAATAATTGCACTTACAATGTATGGGACGGTCCTATTATCGGTATCGATTGGTCTCCAGGGCCAATATAGCTCTTGTTAGTGAAGTCACAGCCACTGCAGTTGGGGTGAATGAGCACCTGAAACAGTACGGGGCAACATACAGAGGATAGTGTGTAGAAATATGGTTTGGAGCGCAGAGGCATGGAAGTTGAGGAAGGTGCCTTTATCAAGGTGTTGTAGGACTTGTGCGAGGACGGATGTGCCTCCCTAATGGAGGACTAAGAGCGGCTCTGGAGAGGCTATAGTTGTTCGATAAAAAGTCTGACACCATCACTGGGAGGTACATCGAGAGGCGCACTTTCCGTAGACCTTGGGCCCTGTTCGTAGAATGGTGAGGAGATATTCCGCTGGTCGGTATTGATTGCCTGGTGGACGTGGTGGTTCAGTTAGGGTCACCTTCCCAAACAGGAGATTCGAGTCGTATTCGTAAAGCAGCCAAAACCTATATAACGCTATTTATATATTCTTATGTATTTCTATTTAGTGTTGGAACGACTTCCCCATCGTAAATCTCCTGGGCGACCGAGCTATAACTCCAGCGAGTCCAGTAAGAAGGAGTCCCACCCTGTCCACCATTACTCGTAGCATAGATTCCAACCAGCGTGCCTATAGTAGTCAGTTAGCATGAACCGTAGTGCAGCTCGCCCTTGAAGAGAGATTATAGCATACCAAGAAACCCTCCACTGACTATATCACTACTTACGGAATCCAAGTTAACTGTGCCAAGTCCACAGGTAGAAGAGGCAATGAAGGTGAAGCTATCTGGGTCCTCGGCCTGCACCGTCATTCGGATAGAGGGACATAGTGACCACAGCTTCGCGATATCCTTCACCACTGTCTCGAACATTGGGGGCAGTAGGCGCAGAGGGGACACTCGGACAGCATTGACTAACTACAGTTGACTAACTATCCCACCTTTGCTGTGAGTCATCGACCACATAGATAAGCCCTCAAGACCTCCACACCATTCATTTCAAGTTGTCATCCCCATCTCAGCACCTGCCCAAGATGACACGCAACAAGAACGTCGTTTTCGATGTCGTCGGAACCCTCGTATCCTACGACACCCTTGTCAGCACCATGGACAGCCGCCTGGGCGACCGTCTCCGCGCTGAGGGCGTCAAACCCTCCCTGCTGGCAAACACCTGGATAGAAGTCGCAGAACGCGAATACACCTATCTGAGCATATCGGGCAAGTACGTTCCCTTTGTCAAATGCATGTCTCAGCTTTTCTTTCGCGTGCTGTGGCTGGCCGATATCCCCAACCCAAGACAGTTCGCTACAGAGGAGGACGTCAAGGCCATGATGGACGCATATAACAACCTTACCATGCGGCCTGATGCAGCGGAGTGTATTAACAGGTTACGTCAAGCCGACTTTACGGTCTGGGCGTTGACTGCTGCGGATCTGGATGGAGTTGCGGGTCTATTTGCAAAGGCTGGTGTGGAGATGCCGAAGGAGAACCTGCTCTCGTGTGATCTGTACGGCGTTGGAAAGCCAGATCCATTAGCTTACGAGCCCCTTCTGAAGCAACTGGCTCAGTATGGTACGAAGCCATGGTTTGCGGCGGCGCACTGTTGGGACGTTTCGGCCGCGCAGAGAAAAGGGTAGGTCTTGCCGGCGTCGAACTTTCCCTTGTTTTTCTTTTTTTTTGTGACTGACAACCTCATTATAGCTTCCGTGGTGCTTACTCTCTGGTATTAGAGAAGGATAAGTTGCCTGAGTTATTTGGCGACATCGAGGTCACGGCGGATACATTGCTTGAAATGGCAGATGGCATTATTGCCGCGGCAGAGTAAACTGTCTTTTCGCATCCCGGGCATAACCATGGACTCTGGCTCGATAGTTCTAGCTAAACTGTTAACACAATCGCTATATATTTTTGGCCGATCAAGAGGCTGTAAGTCCAGTGTAGTACGCCCTGTAGGCTGAAATAAATCCAAATGTAGAACTGGACCGTCTGATACTGATAGCTGCGAAGGTGGTGAATGTTGCATTAAGGCTATTATGAACCCATTAAGTCTATTCGCTTGCTAACCAGATATTAGCATTCGCATATCAGCCCTGCAGGGGAGAGTAAGCCAAGGCGTATTCAATTGGCGAGGTGCCAGTTGAAACTAGGTCGGAGCACCACTGAGACGATAACGTCTCTCCAGGCCGATATTATCCAGCATCGTCGGCCGAATAATGCTTGCATGACCCCGTGGGCCAGATTGATCATGATGTGATACATAGATTGCAACAAAAGTTTCAGCGACAAAGTACGGCCCGACCCGGTGACGTTCCAAGAGGCAGCCAGCTCAGATTAACTCCTACATTTCGTAACTGGATGTCGGTCCTTGCCAGTGTGAAAACGAAAAAGACTTTTCAGGAGTGTCGTGGAGTTTACCTGTGCGTATATCTATATCAAACCCCACCAGAGCACGACATCAACCCCGACGATTGTGAATCAACGCATGGGCGCTAGAGGCTGACGCAAGACCCCAGCAATATGGCATTACCGTATAATGAATCCCATGCCTGAACCTTGCACTGGCGGCCACGGGTTGTTTCTGCAAGCATAATGTCTGTAGCTGGTGGTGGGGTGCCTTCGACAGATCCACCGAGTTTGGGAATTAAGAACGCGCTCCTACAAATTAAATCCCTGCAGAGATTATACTGGGAATACTAGCAGGGCGCCAAGAACTAGCATGATATCGCCATACATGTCAAGTGTTTCGTCACAAGCTAAGGCGAACCCACCGCGTTACTTTTTTTTTATAAGTCACAGCTTATCGCAGCTGCCGATGAAAAACTTTCAACGGCTAGCTGGGGGATACAAGCAAGATGTCCGACAAGAAACCATCCGTGTCCACCGTCCCGGACAACTCTACGGTGCCCTCCGACCATGACAGCGTGAAGAGCAAGGGCGCAGCCGGCGCAGCCCCGCCTGTGGCCCCGGCACTGGCAACCCATGAAGGACAGCGGGCGGAATCCATCCTCGGTGATTGGATTTTGCGATTATTGCGGATTCGCAGAGGCCCGAAGAAGGAGGTGTACGACCTGGATGCGGTGTGTATATGGATTTTGCCCATAGCGTCAAATAACCAGAAGGTGCTAATTGATCCAGATCGCAACCCAGCCCAGTATATGGGACTCGGACAACCTTGACGAGTACAAAGAGCTATATATCCATCCGAAATGGGAGAACTGGCGTGCATTCGATCCGGGGTTCAGATGGACGTGGCGCGAAGAGAGGGCCGTGCGCCGCAAAATTGACTTGAAGATTATGGTAAGACTTGACAGCTTCAATTCAGGCATAGCTGACCGTCTAGTTCTGGGTCTGTATAATGTTTGCTGCGCTCAATATTGATCGAGGGAACATCTCCAACGCGGTCTCAGACAATATGCTGGACGATCTGGGGCTTACTCAGGGCGACTATGTATGTTTGCTACCACCGCACCTATTGATTTATATACTTACAACTATTAGAATACCGGAAAGACGATTGAGAGAGTGGGCTTCCTCGTCGCAGAGCTGCCATCTCAGATTATCTCCAAGCGGTCAGTCACCTTGTCCAAATTGTTATCAACCAGACTGACTCCCGTAGAATTGGACCCGATATGTGGATTCCTATCCAGATATGCATCTTCAGTACTATATCAGCTCTACAGTTCTTCCTCAATGGACGAGCCTCATTCCTCGCTACTCGCTACTTAATGTGAGTGTATCCTTCATAGTATATGTTCTCTACTGACTTGCCAGTGCCACATTCCAGGGTGGATTCATCCCGTAAGCATTACCCTGCCAAACTGCGAATAACTCTAATTCCGCAGTGACACCATTCTCTACCTGAGCTACTTCTATACTGGCCCGGCGGTAAGCTACCCTGAAACGGTAGCACTGTTCGTCACTGACTGACATCGCAGCTTCCCGTTCGACTGGCCTGGTACTGGATATCTGCGCAACTAGGTACGTTATTATAACACACCTGGAGAATCCTGCTGACTGTTACAGTCGATATTGTCACCGGCTTCGCTGCCGTCGGCCTCTTATCCATGCGCGGAATCCTGGGCTACGCTGGCTGGCGGTGGCTGTTCCTCATCGAGTAAGTTCAACTTCCCTTCATACGTTGCGCCACTAACAGGTCTATTAGGGGTATCTTTACATGTATGCAACTCTAAACCTATCCACTGGTAAATACTAACAAGTATAGTCCTGGTCGGGGTTGCCTCCTTTTTCCTCATGCCTCAGTGTCCGGCAAAGACCAAGAGCTGGTGGAATCCGAAGGGCTATTTCAACGAGAAGGAAGAAAAGATCATTGTCAACGGGGGTGAGCTATTAACTTACATACACGCACTTAATGGAGCTAACAATAATACTTAGTGATCCGAGATGACCCACAGAAAGGCGGAATGTATAACCGACAAGGTCTCTCCGTCCGCCAGATCTGGCAATGTACAAAAGACTACGACATGTGGCCACTCTACATCCTTGGTCTACTATTCGGTTTGCCAAAATACCCCGTGGACCAGTACCTGACTCTGTCGTTGCGAGACCTCGGGTTCAACGTCGTCCAGACCAATCTACTTTCCATCCCGTACATTGTCGGCGCCAGTGTAACCATGCTCCTCATCACTGCCTTCAGTGAGTTGGTGAACAACCGGAGTTTCGTGGCGATGGCAGAAGATGCTTGGCTGTTGCCTTGCTTTATAGCCCTTCTTGCCCTTCCAGACCCGATTAGCCCGTGGGCTTATTTTGCTATTGCGACTGTCCTGTTGTCGTTTCCTTAGTACGTGGCAGCATACGGATACTCCTGCAGGGATCAACTGACATGTACCAGTACTCATCCAATCCAAGTTGCCTGGACCAGTCGAAACGCTGGATCCGTACAAAACAGAACTGTTTCCGCATCGTGAGTAACCAACCCTCACGAGGTAATTTCATCTAACAATTCGCAGTTTATACAACATGTGGGTCCAAGTCAGCGGAATGATAGGAGCAAACAGTACGTTCTATTCCTTCAGTACTGAAGCCACTATCCATACTAACTAATCTCCAAGTCTACCAATCAAGCGACTCGCCCCGATACTTCAAAGCAAATAGAGGCCTGCTTGTGATTTGCATATGGATGTGTGTAAGTCAACATCAACCCCCGAACTCCCCCTCTAGCTATTCCAAACTCACATTATACCAGGTAATCCAATACCCGGCTACATATTTCTACTACCGCTGGCGCAACAGGTCCAAGGCTAGAAAGTGGGATGCAATGAGTCCAGAGGAGCAGCATCAGTATAGACAGACGACCACTGACGAGGGAAATAAGCGGTGAGTTCGGGGCTGTTTTATTCCAGGTCTATTGACCGTCGCTAATTTTCTATGACAGTCTTGAATTTCGGTTTGCGACTTAGTTTGGATAAGGAATGCCAGATAATGCCTCTAGGCATTATGGGGAACATTGGATATGGATTGATTGCGTCTTCGTTGTTAGAAAGCTATTATAGATTGGATAACAGCCCTACTCAAGCTTCCTCATATACATCTCATAACCCCACTCACAGCAAGAAACGATCTTCTTCTCATCATCAAAACATCCTCATCCCCAGCTCAACAGTAGAGACATTAATCCTAAGCCTGAGGCGCAAAACCCAACTTCGGGCCCCTCGAATCAAAAATAACATACTGACTCTTAAGGAAAACATCACCGAGGATAGAAAACTGCAAGCCCTGGTTACTCTGGATGCCACCAAAGCAAGACTCGCCGCCCTCAGTCACAGGTGCCCAGTTGATATGCTTGCCCGGGACAACAGCGACGTAGTTACCGATCGTCAGCGTGAATGCGGGCAGCTCGGAGTCACAGGGGAAGACGAAGCCGCCGGCTTGCTGGTCGTTTTTGGCGGAGGGGACTTTGTCGTAGTAGGCTTGGACGACTTCGTCGTCAAGCATCATGAGGGTTGTACCGGTGTCTATGCCAGTGTCAGCCTTTGCTATTTATTACTTGGGAAGCTGTTATATGTGGGGGGAACATACCAGCAATTCCGGTGAGAGGGCTGGAGGAGTTGCCGCCTCCATTTCCGACGCCATAGCTGCTGGCGGTGAACTTCCAGAATCCGTCGCTGCTGTCGACATCAGCGTAAGCAATAGACCCCTTGTACTTCTTCTTGTCGATGAAGCCGAAATCATAGGCTCCTGGGGCGTGGTGCTTCAGGGCAACAGCGAAAAGGGGAGCGTCGAGCTCAGACTTGACAGTGTCGAAGAATGTTTTCTGGGGCTTGGGTTGAACTATACTCAGATTAGTGGATGTAGTCAGATGCGTAGGAAAGTGTCATACCAGTGTTAATAGAGCTGAAAGAAAGGCCCAGCAGACCGTCGTTGTTGCGGTCCTGCACAAACTGCTCGCTGATCTGCTTGGCGGATTCGACAGCCTGGCCTCGCGCAGTGATGCTGCCGACGGAAACAGTGTCCTTGTAGACATCACCGCTGGCGCCACTGCCATCGCCGTAGGAGATCTTCCAGCTATATCCGTCCAGCTTGGTGGCGTTACCGGCGGGCTTGTAGATGCTGTGGCCGGATTGCTCGGAGGATGGAAGCTCTGAGGAGAACACCCAACTAGATACGGTCAGCTCAGAATACCTTCACGAATAGTACGACATACAGATCCGCAGAGCCGGTGTCGAAGTCCAAGTTGAGGGTCTTGCCGCCGACAGTAACTGGAGTTAAATATTGGGAATCTTCCTCTTCAGGGTTGGCAATGACACTGCCGCTACCGGCGGCATCCTTGATGTGCTGGGGCACAGTGGCGCCATATTTGTTCAAAGCACTGAGATAAACACCGGGGACGTTGATGGGTTTAGGTGCGGACTTTGTGGCCACGACCTGTTCGACGGTGAAGCCCTTGCGAGGCTTGACTCCGGGCAGGGCGGACGCGACGGTGGAAAGACCAAGGGCGACGGCTGTGACTTTGCTGAAGACAACCATTTTGGAGTCTTAAAGAGTGAATGAAAAAGCGAATGAATCAGTTCAGTGAAAGAGTGGCAGAGCAGGAGATGGAGGATATCTCGAAGATGAGAGTGATGATTCTACTGTACCTCAGGCGCTGCACCCATCTTTATACCTGAGTTCAGGGGGGACTGCCCCTCGGTCCTCAAACATATCATGAGTGATGGTCCACATCGACCACGGCGGACTCTTTCTCATCCTGGTATAGAGATAGGAAAATCCAAGAAACCACCGCGACTAAGCTTTCAGAAGCCTTGCAAGTCCCGTAATTAAGCGATGACAAGCCGACGAGGTTGCAATCAGACTGATGCCAAGTTAGCCCTAGACCAGGGGGACAGCCCCAGAGGAGGTGCAAGATGATAAGGGATTGGGGAAGAGAGCAATCAGAGAGCGCGAGTGGCATAACGTAGACCCTGACGGGGCGCCATCGTGAATGCTACTGTGGAGTCGCGGATATGCTTGTTTAGGGCAAGACTCGACGGTCTGCAGCTGGTGGCCTTGTCCAACGCGGGCTGATGCACGGAGATGGCCGGGGTCGCGTCATCTGGACTTGGCCGTCAATGCAGAAGAACAGTCATTCGACGCGTTATGGCGATCGCCATTCTGACAGAGTTGTAACACGATGGCAAAGGGTGGAGAGAGCAGGCTTGATACATCCGGCGGGAGGTGGACGGCAGGCTCATCAGGCACAGGAGGTGGCTATGCTGATTGGAGGGAATCGCTATGGAAGAGACACGAAGATCAAGAAGGGACACAGAGCAGCAGCACGATCCAGCTAACGGCTGATCGTCGTCAGCTGCAGATAATACAAAACACCCTCTATCGCCCTACACAGTCGTCGCTCTTCCCAATCGCATCATCTGTCGTGATTCTCCTCTGCTCTCTAGACATGTCAATCGCTTAAACCTTCTCATCCCCTTCCCCGATGCGACGGTGATAGTTTGGCCATCGAGTCTGCGTTTCAAAATAATATAAAGCGGATGCTCGCACGGACAAATCAACTTGCTGCAGCCCCTGTCCGACAGCAAACTAAAGTCGCGACACTGTCGATCGCGGACAACGCCACTAGAAAAGCCAATTCGCCATTAACAGGGTGCTGATGGGGCAGATCACTGGCCAGTGTCGCGATGCCCCGCTGGCCTATCAGCCCTGGAAGCAGCCCTGTTGCGTGCATGTGCAGCCAGCCCTCACTGGTGACTATCTTAACAAGGGTGTGCCTGTTTTAGATGTTTTATTATCTCATCTATTTTCATGTGATGAGGGTCTGATGTCCCGAAACAGCGCAGTTGCTTATCATCGCCCTTGCCATATACCGGAGCAATCTAGGCTGGCCCCTGACAGTATGGTTCATACATGATCGAGCTCTGTACGCTGGATATACAGCTTGTATTAAGTGATATTTGCCAGCACGCCCCAACGCTTCGCACTTTTCACTAAAAGCACCTTTCTTGTGAGATTTCAACTGGCTTCGTCGGGCAATATATAAACCTCTCTCTCTCATGCCCAGGAACTCGCCCCCACGACTTCCACGGACAAGTATCCCGATCGGCAATGAATGTAACTCGAGCGATCACCTTGTCAGTCTCCTAAACTAGTAGCATAACGCGATTGTTTCAGAGGTCGGCTTTCAGCCATAGAAAGTGTTCATCCCCCGCAATCTGCCCAGAGCATCCACTTTGTGACGTTGCTGTCTGCTGCGAATATATCAGACTGGAGGAAGCGATATTAATTAATATAAATAATACCCATAGAAGAGCTGAATGTACGGCAAAGGCGACCACTTTTGGGGGAATAAATGGATACTGAATTGCCACGACAGCAGTGGACTGAATAAGGGTAGAAAATACTTTATAAAGATCCCCCCATCTCTTACTCTATACGATTTACATCTTCATCACCGTTCGAATAGAACTGCACTACACACATGCACTCATTCACTGTTCACCTAATAGGAAGGATTGATATTATATTTGTCTACGGCTATGCTTAACCCTGCGTTATCGCAGTTTCATAGATCAGCATCCCACCATCGACAACATTTCCCGTGACGACGAACCTCCTCTTGATAGGTTTGCATGTTGATAACACCTGTTCACCGGTCCTTCTTCCCGTCGTATTGAGTAATTGGACTCGCGGGTAGCAAGCTCATAAGTTCTGGTCGAGGGGCTCGATATCCTCCAGATTCATCAAGTAGATGGACTGGGACGGGATTATGGGCTCGGCTGCTTGGGCGCGCATTCTGAGGCCCGGTTTAAGGGCTGTAGGAAACTAAAGTATTTGTTAGACTGGCTGGTACAGAGTTGAGGTGTTGGGGGTATACATACCGCAAAGGCCACGAAGGCAAAGAGCGCGACCACAAGGCTGATAAAGGTAGAGGAACGCATTTTTTAGATAGTTTAGAGTTGGAATAAACTGGTAGTGGTATGTCAAGAATGGATTGGAAGAGATGAATTGATTATGTTGGAGGAAGCAATAGAATGGAGGACGAAAGGGTTTTTATAAGTTTCTTCCATCTGCTTTTGTGAACAGCCTGCTAGTTATCCACGTTTTAGTGTTGCTAAACATAAACGGTTGCGTATTTGAGAAAGTAGTGAACTATTTAGTGATACTTGAACCAATAGTAGAATAAGTCCGGCATAGCTGGAAGTTAGGTCGTGAACCATTCACAAGTCTCACACAAGATATCCAACAATATATATGTTCCATCTGGCTGTTCAATGAGAGTGAGAATGAATGTCGCAACCGGGCAGTGCAGCGCCTGTTAACCTTCACTGGCTGAGTATCCTGCAGAGTGACTTCGATAGCTGGTTTTTGGTCAAAGAACCCACAGGCTGTGGTGTCGCCATTGAAGGCTATGTCAACTTGAGGATTGTATTATAGGTGACAGCTTGACTCAATAATATCAGTATCTCGATCAACTGCTTGGCCCCTCCGACTCGGCGTGCCAAATAAATAATACAGTCGGGCTGGTTAACTGGGTGCGTCCCGCGGTCTTAAGGTGGTTTAGCGTTGTTCTTATGGGGAACGGTCGCCGTTGTAGTATATACATGATAGTGTACTGTTGCAGCTGATGGCTACTTTGATTCCTAGGGAATGGGGCACAATGAACAACTAACAAATGGCTTCAGCTCAAGGTGCCAAATAGTCCTAACAAATCGACGGCATTGCTACTCTAATGTGCCACCCATTACCCGCTTCCTAGTTTCGTTAGACGACGGCACATAGGCCTTTGCACTTAGCCCAGGAGCGTGCTCATTCGGCCTCCCTCGAGGCGAATAAACATGAGAGCTTTTCGAGCCGGCATTGCTGGCGTTACCATTGTCAGAGTTACCCGCTGCAGTCCCGAATCGACTGCTATAACGCTCTGTAACCAAGTGCTGTAGCTTATCTCCCTCCATTGATCCCACCAACTGTGCCGAATTTACTGTAGAGAGCGCTCTCTTGACGTCAAATAGATCCGCCAGAGTAGTCACCACTACTTGGTCGCTGTCGCCATCGGCAACCACCTCCCCAACTCGGAAAATCTTTTGACTCGAAATTTCGTTGCCCATCTGGCACACCTCTAAGCACTGTTTCGACATAGCGAGGTCTTCTTGCAATCGCTTTCTCTCGGTACTATCTTCCGGGTCTCCATTGACTACAAGGCCTGTTAGTCTCTCCTGAAGGCGTATAATTGTCTGTGTAATGCTGTTCCGGCTGTCCTCCAGTGCCTGACGAGTGATCTGCTGAGCCTCAAAGCGCTGCCGTACCATGTCCTCTGTCAGATCATTTGGAGGCGACTCTGGGAGTAAAGATTGTTCTTTGTTTGTACATGAGTCGAGATAGATTCTCGCATCTTCGCAAATGCGAAGACATTGCTTGGTAACGTCTCTTTCGCTTTGCAGATCTACATCTCCCGCCGATGTATAGGTGCCTTCGTCAGGTAGCCGCGCCAGCTTCTCGTCGATTCGCCGCAAGTAGATATTCAGGTTGTAGGAAGTATCTTCGACCATCTCATTGTATTCCTCGAGGACTTTGTGGGAGACTTTGGATGTCTGCCTATATATGATATATCAGTACAGTTGAGAGCCGGTGGGGAGTTACAATAACCGACATTGTAATAACACCAAGACCAATTGATATCGTCGCTTTATACCCTCCGATTGTTTCCGCAAACTCAGTGATATTGCCTCTCCTAAATTCCATCTTGGCCCAGTCTAGGAAACCGACCTTCGATTTACTACTGAAAGCGCTCATTGACTGCTCGAATTCATTACATACTTGGCTGCATCGCTGAACCGGGCCTTCGAGAAGCAATAATATAGCAGCGTCAGTATCGACTGCCCGCTTTAGTGAGCTAAGGATCTTGGCAAGATCTTCCAACTCGTGTTGTAGGTTTTTAAGAGTCTTGTTGCGTTCCTTGAAGCGCCCAACTGTTGCACAAAGCGAGCTTGTCGACTGAATGGCGGCTGTAATAACAGCCAGTACCGAGGCACTAATACTAAGGGGGTCCGCCATCTCTGATCACGCCTGCAGCAACACGAAGATAAAATTATATTCGTTGTGAAAAGCGTTAATGTAGCAAGAGGGATGATTGAAATGGAAAGTGATGCTTGGGTGGGGTGAGGAGTCAGCTTTAAAATATCCCCATGGAGCCTCAATGGCGTTCCACCAAGAGTCTAATTGGCCCAAGTTAGCGCCGTGGCACACGACGGTGGCATACTATTGGGCAGCGACCCGAGTCCAGCGGGGGCCGTGGACATTCAAAATGGCCAGCACATTCCGTGGGCGCTTAATGGGTGTTTAATAGGTAGGTGGAGGTCAGATCCCACCAGCTGAAGGTTGGCTACTGTTTTCATACCAGATGGCGCTACTGATGGGAAGTTGCAGCGACACATCTGGATTTTCTTGCACTGTCTGGCCCTCGTTCAGTGACTCAAGGCCAGGGACTCAGGGGCCCGGTGGTTCCGGGCTATCGGGTATATCGATCTCGACGGCACTGCAGAAGGGTGTGTTTGCGTATATATAGGCTATCCAGCTAAGTTGCCGACGTTGTGTCCGCGGCAGACAGGCCAGTCCAGTGCGACTGTAGAGTGTGAAAACTATTATGCATATTACTTTGTCATTAAGCCATGGCTAAATTTACTGATAATAACTGTTGGTATTGAGTTAAGACCTATGGCACCATAGCTGCGTTGAGATGCGTTTCAACCAAGTCGAACCATGTACCCCGGAATCCAGACTTCCTGAATGCCCTAACCTGCTTCACAAAACCCTGCAGTTTTGCAGCACAAAGGCCCTGCACAGTAAACGATGATAGAATGCCCAGTATCTCCTCGCCCGGACCCTCAACTTCAAACATGGCCACTATCAAAGGAAACACCACCGGCAAGGCCGTTGAGTCCTTACCGGGTGACCTGGCGAAAGAAAACATTTCAGAGAAGATGCTACTAGCAAGTCCCTTTGCGGCCTCATCTTCAACTCCAAAGGGGAACCGCAAGCGGTGTATTACCAAAAGGCCAGCGAGACGATAGACCCTGGCTTGGGTCATCATTATCAGGGTTTCGTGTTTCCCGTGATCGGTGTAGAAGGTAGGAGGTGTGACTGGCTTCCAGTCTTTGATCTTTTGCTCTACATCACCGAGCCAGTCGTCCCCTGGATCGGTTTCGGACGTCGTGTCGTTAACGATATTTTTTCTGGCATTACTGAGCGCACAGAGGTCATAGAGAAGAGGCAACAGAGTTGAGCAAAGCCCTGCATAACGATCCACAATGATACGGTCTGGCAGTGTAAGTCGAATGACGGGGATTTCACGCCGCGCTAAACACTCGGTAGTGTCTACCAGAATCGGGCATATGATCACCGTATCCATTGCAGGAAAGTTGATGAGTCTCGGGTACCACTGCTGAGCCGATATCATAGCGCTGCGCATGATGGAATGGGCGGTGGAGGAATTGGCTGTGGTCAGTATGTCGAATACATACATGGCTTGGCCGAGGAAGAGAGCACAGGCGGCGTCATAGTCATGCGTTACGGTGACGCTTCTGAGGCGTTGAAGGCCCTTTGCTGCCTTTTCTAGATCGGGACTTTGCTTGTGCAGGACAAGCGAGCTTTGGTGCCGCGTCATTAACCCAAGGAACGCCAGGTATCCTTCGGTCAGGGTCGGTGCTGAAAAGCGCAGAATCGTGTGAACTGCCCTTTGGCAGTCGAGAGCGAATGTAGTGCCTAGCATGAACGGCATGTGTATGACAGCGAACTGTTGCACATCCTCGACTGTGCGTAGGGCATCCGAGATAGTCCGCAGATCGGCAGGGGCAGCAAGCAACCGTTCTGGCGCCGGCGGGACAACGGCGGTAATAGCGTCCTGTGTCACTCCGTCTTTTATATCTGTCGGCATACGCGATGTGGACTCTGTAATGGGGGCGTGGGGCGAGACACCGCACTCCTGCGCCTTGGGTTTGCTGCGTTCCTGGTCCTCGATACCCCAGACCTGCATTATGCCATGTGGAAAGGATTTAGCAGCAGGCCGTCGGCCGAGTCGTCTGTGCCTTCGGGATACGGTGCACACGATATTCAAATGGCGGCATCTGGCGCAGGCCAGCTGATTGTCTGCAAAGGAGCATTTCTCCTTGTTCCCGTGGCAGTGGTCGCAAGCTTTTACAACCATATTCAGACGGTGAGAAAGAACGTTTACAAGTACTTTGTAGATATGTTAGGCTGAGCCTGGAATAACACCGTGGTTTAAGAGAATCAGGTTGCGTCTTCCCCGGATTCCAGCCCCGACTTCGACCCCGACTCCAAGCTGACGCCCGAACCAGACTCGGACCAGCCAAGGAAGTTCCCAGAATCCAACTCAGCGTCCGTGCGACGACCAGGATCTGCGTGATCTGCCGTGGTGCACGCCGTCAAGTGCGCGTTGGGACCGATCAACCGGTACAGAAGTCAGGAGCGGGACATAGGAGACCGACCTGGAAGATGGCTCTTCAGTCTCATAAAGGCTTTATGCCCATGTCATTCCCCTCGCATCCAGTTGACCGGTTCTGCGGGGTATTGGGGTTGGCACGATGGCTGCCGATCGTGATCTCGACAGACTTCGCCCAAAATGGAAGAAATGGTCCGGTCCCACAATAATTTACCAGAAGGGGCAGAAAGTGTCCGCTTCTGGATCAGCAGTAACTCGAAGTGTTGTATACAACGCTCGTCAAGAGCTTGTCCAGCCCATAAGATGGATCTCAGGCCTGTACTCCAGTATAGAAGACGAAGGTTGTCATTCAACGCGGCTGGGAATCCCAGCATGCCTACCAAAATCAATCCGCTGAAGTCTGTTGCAAAGCGAAGTCAAAAGGCTGACCGCTGTAAAATCGCCAAAGAGCGTTGCAATCTCGAATATCCGTCATCCTCACCCAATACTCTCCCCTGCCCTGATGAATGAAGGGTTTTGGGAAATGTTTACCAGCCTGTTTGCTTCCGGCAGCTGAGCCTTCGTTCCCCTGCCAGGACCTACTACCATCACCGTTGATAGGATCGAGTACCTACAAGCACAAGGGGCTCTGGCATTGCCAACTATAGCCCTGCAGAAGTTCGTCGAATGCGTTCTCCCGTACATGCCCGTTCTCGAATGGCCAGGGTTTATAAATATCACCAACGCCCGAGATGGCAGCCAAGGCCAAGTCAGCCTGCTGCTCTTTCAAGCCGTATTGTTCTCTGCAACCACATTTGTGGAACTGAAATACCTTCTCGAGGCAGGCTACTCGAGCAGAGAAGAAGCCCATGAAGTGTTATTTGAGAAAGCAAAGGTCCGCCACAACATCCTAGCCCGGTTTAGGGGTTAATTACTTTCTAGCGCCTCTACTACGCCGGTTACGAGTCTGATGCACTTGTCGTCGTGCAGAGTCTTCTCCTTTTGACCCACCGGTAGGCTGGGCATATTACATGACTGATTGATTGCCTGATTGCACTACGGTTGAGACGTCGACCCAGGATCAAGCGCGAGTCATTTTACCATCAAATGCTTACACCTGATGACTTTGATATTGTCC
Source organism: Aspergillus versicolor CBS 583.65 (assembly GCF_001890125.1). Lineage (NCBI taxonomy): Eukaryota > Fungi > Ascomycota > Eurotiomycetes > Eurotiales > Aspergillaceae > Aspergillus > Aspergillus versicolor. The sequence continues at coordinate 2,259,568 of NW_024467527.1, read as the reverse complement.
TTGGCCCGAATCTACTCTACCCAGTATCGAAACACAGGGGCAGCTAAACCTGGGTAGTATCACACAGACCCGTCTCTGGGTATGCATACGCGAGGTCCTCGAACTACAGGCCTTCTCCACATGGTATATCACACGGCTACCTGCGTTCTGCATCAATCTCAAACATTCTGGTCATCCAAAGCTCGCATCCACCATGCTGCTCGCCAGTTTACATGGATAGCATGGGAGCGGCACAATCGGAACCGGCACACCTGCGTTCCCCGAATTGGGGTCACGGCGATTCTGGTCGCCATGATCGTCCATATATCTCAGATACAATCAGTACCTCGGCGGGAGAGACGGGAAACAATGGACTCCTTTGAGACGTGTATTACTGTGATGGCTAGCCTGCAGGATGTCCATTCTGAAACAAAAGCTGTTATGGCTTGCATGCTGCAGACCATGAAGGCTGTACCGCATAGGGAGTCTGCGGTTCAAAAGGACCCTTCAACTTTTTCATTCATTGAAGCTCCGTCAGAAGGCATGTCGGAATTGAATAGTCAGTGTAAGAACGAGAGACTGGAGGACTGGATAGGTACTTGACTAGTATATTCACTGCCTTGTATAATATCACATAATATTTCTATTTCCGTTTTATATAGACCCCCGACACGTCAGGGCTTAGAGACCTCTACTATTAAAACGGTACTACGCTTCCGGGCTATCATTATTTCAAAGCGTACTCGCCGTAGAATGCCTTCTGCCCCAAAACGGAATGAACTGTGTGATCCTGGTGGCGATCCCCGCATTGTAGATCTCCATCTGGGTTAAGGTTCGCTACTTTATCTCCTCGGTGTCAGTCAAATACCGAGGAGCTCCACACTAGATCCCCGGCTGGAGATATCCTGCTAATGGCTATGGAGCTCAGTGGTGGTGCAAATGTCTCACGAAGATAGATTATTCTAACGGATTGACTAAACTAAGTATCACTGGACAGCCACCTCCACGAATTGCGGGTCGTTGGGATTCTCCAAGGCCTTCTCCCCCTGCCCGTTTGTCGCCTTGGATGCATCTGGGTAAAAATCGATCTCGCCATGTCCCTTGATCACACCCGTTCGATCGAGGATACAGCGCGCACGCACATACGGGTCAAGCGTCCAGTAATTATCCCTGAGCTTCTTAATCACGTCGTCCCGACTGCTCTTCACGGAGTCATCAGCTTCCGATTTCGAGAGCGACTCCGCAGTGAGGCTAAAGAGCTCATCAGCCAGCTTCTTCCTATCTGCGAGAATAGTGTCCCTTGTGGCCGTGTCCTGTAGTTTCTCATCCTCGTTTTCCTTGGGCTCGATGCACTCGAACTCCCAGTCCTCGGTGCCGCCTAGTTCCTTTGTGATGCGGTTCAGGGGGATCAGCTTCGAGAGGGCTTGAGGGCCGTTGAGGAAATGGACTTTTGCGGCGACGACGGGGTCGAGGATTGGGTGGATGAGTTTCCACATTCCTGCTGAATTAGTATTCCCATACTTTTACTAGAGACGAATGCAAAAGGTGGACAAACCGCTGAAGATCCAGGGTGCATTGTAGAATATCAGCGCGCCCAGGGACTCGGGGTAATTCTCCTGGAAGCTCTCAATGATGAATTTCACCGGAGGAAAGTCCTGCACATATATCAGCCTTGCAACCCTAAACACTCTCAAAGGCACCCACCCAGTTCGAAAGCCCAAAGGAGGTCAAGTCGAACACGACCGACTATACCAGTTAGCCCTGCACACAGTCCATATATAACATAGGCATACTATCGTCTCCACCGGCGGAGCCATCGTAATCCTCAACGTCTCAATACAATGAACAATATAATTATTCAACGCCGCCGCCGGCTGGTCCGCCGGGCTATGCACACGCGCGCGCACAATAACAATCGGCCTCCCCGCCGCATCAGCACCATGGATATGGCCCTTTCCCGTGCGCAGCTGAACCAGGAAGCCCTCGCCATAGGCCTTCTCGGTAGCGTCTCCATTGCGCGCCTTTTCCAGGGCATACCCCTCGCCCCTGCGAAGGACGTCCTCGTCGACGCGGAACTCGTTGACGCGCCAGTTTAGGGCCTTGGCGAATTTGATCCACGCCTTGGGCACGTTCCATTTCTCGGCGCGCAGGAAGCGTAGCAGGAGTGCGTCCGGGTGGTCTTGTTTGAGCATGCTGACGTAGGCTGCGCGGAGCTCGTCGCCGTTGATTTGGGTGAGGACGGATTGGATTGATTTGAGCTCGGAAGAGGCTGTATTCAGGCTCTTGAGCGAGGTAAGCATTTTGGATGGAATTGCGGAGAGTTCATCGTCGGTTGTTTCGGGCTGCGAGCGGCCTAGAGAGAAGAACCTGCGGTGGGATTTGGGCGAGGCTGTAGACGCGGTGGGAGATTTGGGGACATCGGGCTTTGTGTCGCTTGTGTCCCACGACTGGAGCAAAATATTCCAGAATTCACGGAGTTTCACCTCCTGTTCTGCAGTGAGGTTGCCAAGAGAACCAGGGGGAGTTGAGGCAGTCATGGTGGGAGTTGGCTTGATCAATGGCAGACGCTACAGGTGCAGGCGAAGGGCGAATTTATGTCAATTCACGTCCACAGCCATGGCGTCAATCCATGTGATAACATCCTGGAGGAAGAGGGGCCGAGGGGCCTGAAGCCGGAGGAGGGGTTGGCCTGCGATCTGCAGCAGTTCTGGTGGTGATTGGGATGCGATACTAAACTAGCTGGAACCTGCAGTAATTAACCGGTTGCGAACTAGTGCTGAGTGGGCTGAACATCCCCTGACTGAATGAACCGGTTCCTAGTCTGGGGAAGTGCTCTCATCCACTCTTCCCACTGCTATCCCCGTGATGATCAGGCAGATCCTACGGTAATCCACGGTCGCACGATTACGTCTTGAATTAGTCTAGATGTCACATTGAGAGCTTAACTCCCTTACACAACGGTCAATTGCTTTCATGACTGTAATTGATTTGATTATATTAATATTTAGGGACAAACGTTTCAAGATCAGAACTGGGTATAGTGCTACTTTAATTTCAATCGAAGACTCTACCAAGCCGTCATTCCCCCGTCCACCTTGATATCTGCAGCCGTGATGTATGAAGCCTCGCTCGATGCAAGAAAACAGGCCACTGCAACAACTTCCTCAGGGCGTCCACACCTCCCCAGCATAACCTTCCCCATGGGATCCCCCCTAAACGGATCCCTCAACAGCGGATCTGTCTCGAACATTCCTATCTTGCCCGGCGAGATATAATTCACCCTGATCCCCGCATCTCGATCTCGTAAAGCCAAGTGGCAGTTCAAGTCCAGGATATCCTGTTTAGTCTTCCCCTGTGGCAGCGGGCTAACACACCCATCAATCGAGCCAACATTGACAACAGCACCGCCCGTCTTCTTCAAATGCGGCCTCGCCACCCCAGTCATGAGATGGATCAGGTTATACTCCTGGCTGTAGTTATTGTTGCAGTGTTCCATCGGCACACCCTGCCTCCACTCCAGATATGCCATCGATGCATTAATGCACAGTACATCGATACGGCCGAACCTCTCGATCGTGAAGTTGACGAGTCTCCCGCACCCTTCGGGCATGGTGAGATCGCAGGGTGCTAGCGAGATCATATTCCCTCCTATGGCCTGGACTGCTGTTTCTGTTTCTGAGGCGCGGGGCGCGCTCACGTCGCAGCCGACAATGGTGGCGCCTTCTTGGGCGAATTTGAGGGCTGCTGCTCGGCCCATGCTGCTGCCGGTGCCGGTGATGATGCAGACTTTGTTCTGGAGACGGGGCGTCATGATGATAAGATTTTGTAGGTTGTATACTCGTGGAACAGCTTGGTTGATAGGATGGGATAGGTTCTCTGGCACCAGTTAAGGAATACCCTGGGATCATGCTTAATAGTGCACTAGATAGAGCATTATATATAAAACCTTCATCTCCTTGTTCGATTATGAACATGACGGGGGCAGTGAATTTCTACAAGGAAGTGAGTCCAGAAGTAAAGACGGGCTTCCGCATTGGGCATTGTCCAGGGCAGAGGATTCACAAGCCGGCTCTTCCACTGAAGCCCTGATCCGGGCCACATCCAACCGTATGCCATTCAGCTCTGCATTGTATATCTTGAAAGTTTTTCGTATGTGAAGCCAGCAGGGAGTGAATAATGCTCGTGGATTGTGGAAACAAAGGTGCCACGAACATGACAATGAATCAATAAGGCCACCTATACTAGATCTCCGAAGCTAGCTGGACACTTGGGCCATTCGTAGCACCCTGTCAGGAAGCGTTTCACCTGTTAGCAGCTGGTGTGGGTAAACATGTCGTGGTCTTGTAATCGGCAGAAGAGTTGATAACTGAAGGCCAGACCTTCCTAGATGACTTGACCAAATGGAGCTAATTGAAGAAGCCTACTTACGGAACTCTCCATAGCTTACCATTAGCAGTGGAGCATTTATATGACGATCTGTTGCAACCCCGCCCCCGTCATCGGCCGATGATGTCATATATCACGAAGTAACATCTTCATTCCCACTCGCTCTCGTTTATTAGCATGAATGTCGGAAATGGTGTGTTTGCATGCTGCATGCCATGGAGACTACTGAGATTGGTAAGAAAGGAATCGCGCTATATTGCTAAACCACTAAGCTAAAGTACAGCAGACACTTATGCAAGCACTGCAGGAGACTACATAATGCTAAACACCGTTGATCTGTCTAAGCCAAAATATGTCAGGCATTGCACACCTTTATAGCGGTGTCAACCGGTCACACTATCAGCCACGATCCCATGCCGAGGATATCGACCCCCTTGACCCGCAACAGCGACAGGGCCTTATTGCCGTCTCCTGCATCGCAGCAGTGTCACTACTGGCAACATTTTCCCTCCTCTGTTTCCTTACATACCGGTTCATCTTCTGGAAGAAATACCACCGGCGCCCGCTCGGACACAACCACTATGTGGTACTCGTATACAATCTCGCCCTGGCAGACGCCCAACAATGTCTCGGGTTCATGGTCAGCCTCCGCTGGCTCGACAAAGAGGCAGTCCATGCATCCGACCCCTTCTGCTTCCTCCAAGGCGTCTGGCTACAAATCGGCGACCCGATGAGCGGACTATTCGTGCTGGCCATCGCCATATATACGGCCCTGCGTGTCATGGGCGACTACCACATCAGCCATCGCCTGTTCGTAACCGTCATCGTGAGCCTCTGGGTTTTCGGAATCCTTCTCTTCATTATCCCAATCGCCGTTCTCGGTCGGTGGGCGTGGCTTCCTGCAGTCGCATGGGTATG